>NC_091434.1:158157486-158501812 GCF_964237555.1 Oryctolagus cuniculus | reverse complement strand
GTCTGTACTTTTTTACTGTTGTCTTTATTTTTCTGAATTTCTCCTCAATTATTTTGTACATGAAATTAATTATAACATATAATGTATACAAAATAATGGAGTAGAGAATAATACTTAGATGAGTAAACCCTAAACCAGCCTTAATTCTCTTTCTTTTTCCTCTAAATTCTGTTTGGAATTTATCTTGAATTCTAGAGGTTTAAACAGAAGTGATTTTAGTTTGGATTAAACACAGCAACTTGGAATAGACAGAAAAATGGAGTCTCAAAATTTTGTTTTGTCATAGAGCCAGATTATTGCCTTCACTGTAGAATTGTCTACTCTTTGTTAAAACTTCCAAAGAAATCAGAATGCAGTTTGAAACTCAAGTAAGTAAAGGGCTATGAAGAGGGAGAGAGTGTTTGTAAAAGGAAAAGACTTAGATTTCCAATCCTAAAATATTTTCTCATAGAAAAATCTGTTGGATTACCATGAATATGCAGTGATTTAATTAATTCCTTCTTCCAGATATTTAAAATTTTAGAAGGAAAAAGTCACTGATAATGGAACGCATGACCATCCACAAGATAGATCACTTTGATTGAAACAATAGGGGGTTTTACAGGTTGGGAAACACAAAAGAAGGGATTATTGTTTTCTCCCTCATCATCTTCCATCATTTCTTATTCTCGTGCTGTGACTTCCTCTCTTTTCCATTCTGTTCACAAATGGATATTGGTGGGAAATACACGAAGTACAAAGTGACTTTTACCTGCTGTGCTGCAGACAGAATCGAGAATTCAGAAATGCCCTCTAGGTGCCTCTCCCCTTCTCACTCTCTCTGGAGGAAGCTAAGATGCCATAGGTTCTTCCTAGGAGGGGGCAGGTGAAAGGAAGCCTGTAAAAAACCCAGAAACACCATGAACTTTGTTGTCTTCCTACTCTTTGCTTGCAAAATAATCTTTTGCAACAAAACACCAAACTTTCAGGACAAACAGACTTACCTGACGAGGTGGTGAGAAGCAGGATTTTGAAAAAAATCCACCTGGTCAATTGAACCAGATTGTTCTGTACAGTGTGAACCCCTGGAGCATTCAGTCAACCCACAGCTCCCTGGGAACTCTGTACCAGGAAATATGCAGACTTGTAGACAGAATAAAATCGAGGACACATTTATCCCTCACCTGTCCAGCTGATAAAGAAGACTGAGAGAATAACCATAAAAGACATTATAGTTTGCATTATATATTAGGACAGATGCTCATCAGCAAGAATGATGAGTTTAAGAAGGAATTGTATTCAGGTCCCACGTTTAAATAACTTTTGGGAAGTGCTGTTTAAAACAAGTTAAACAGGTTATCAGGCTTCTCAGATTCCTTAATATACCTTGATTGTAAAGTGACTCTCCAAGATGGTCATATAATTTTAACGTCCAAAAAATATTCTTGACACTTTTTAATGGGGTCATTGTTACTTACATTTTTTGGAAAATGTTGACTGTCAGTCTTCTTTACTCAAAATTTACTCCAAATCAGAGAATATTAAACAGCCAAAATAGATTTGTACTAGTTTTTATAGGACTCTGAGGGTTTTTTTTTTTTATAAAGTTGAAAAAGGAATTATAAAATACATAAACTGCAAGCTGTTTGAACAAGGAAAGTACAGTTACCAGATTAGTCCAAGTTGGAATATTTAAGCAGATTCCCTCATTGATATTTTTCTTTTCTGCTCCAGTGTTTGATTCTGCAACCCAGTTTTGTACCCTTTTCCTATGATGTCTTTCTTAAACTATGTGTAATTCTCCTTTTATAGAAAATCATTTATTTTATTTCCCTGAAGCCATCAGCAATCATTGAAAAATGGGCTGGGAAAAATATTTATCCTTCTTTTCCTCAGTTGTCATCTAGAAGCATCTTTCTGAACTGAAAGCTTGTGTTGCACTTGTCTCGGGAGGAATTAATAATCAAAACAAGATGTATATATAAAGAGAAAGAGAAAGAAGATTTTGTTTCTTTGTTTAAAATCACTTAATCCATCAAACTGATGAAAAGCACAAATTGTGAAATTTGTTAATTCATGGGGGAACTTAATGAAATTTATATATTTATATATATATATATATATATATATAGTTCTCATGAACTACATATATCTTGGATGACATACCATAATATATACCTTCATAAAAGATATGCATGTATGTGTGTGTGAGCACGTGTGCCTATGCCTATGGGAACACCCTCAGGTGTGAGTGTAACTGATGGATTTTCTGAAAACAGATTGAAGCCCACAGACAGATATAATATCAGGCTATGAAGCATCAGTGGCAGAGGTTCTGTTACAAATTTTGTACTTGTTCAATTTTTTATTATTTAATGCCAGAAACAAATTCCATTTCGTAACTTGTTTGACTTTATCTGTAAATTTTTAAGAGCATAGCGGTGGTTCATCTGTGTTTTTTGGTGTTTTCATACATTGAATTTCTTTCATAGGGCATTGAAACTATATCACTTCAATAGCTATAGGCTCCAGGGGGAAAAATAAAATAATAAACCTTAATACATAATAATACTCTTTCTTCTTATTAGAACCACTCTAGTGTTTGTTTTTAAGGGTTTAATCTCAGAATAGTTTCAAATTTACAGAAGCGATATTGTGAAGAAGTACAAATAGTTTTACTCTACACCCAGATTCCCTTTTATTAGTGTGGGTTGAGCCATTGCCTGGAGCTGGGTATGCCAAATCAGAGCACTGGTTGAAGTCCTAACTGTTGCCTACTAATACACCTGGGAGAGCAGCAGAAGATAGTCCAAGTGCTTGGTCCCCCTGCCACCCACCTGGGAGACCTGGATGGAGTGCGAGGCTCCTGGTGTCGGCCTGGCCCAGAACTGGCTCTTGTGGCCATCTGAGAAGCAAACCAGTGGATGGAAGATATCACTCTCTTTTGTCTCTCTCTCGCTCTTTCTCTCTACCTCCTTCTCTCTCTCCCTTTCCTTTGCTATAACTCTGCCTTTCAAATAAAGTTTAAAAATCTTTTTAAAGAGTCATAAATTAGTATGATATATTTATCATAATATATAAACCACATCCAACTTCCCCTATTATTAACATCTCATGTTAATATAATATACTTTTCACAATTCGTGAGCAACACCCAGCTTCCCCAGATTATTTTATCCAAATTCCCTCTATCCTTCACACCCCTCCCAGACTCCAGTAATCAATATTCTGTGTTCAGAAAGAGATGTTTTGTCTTAGCTCCCACATGAGAGATCACATGTGGTATTTGTCTCTCTGTGTCAGACTTACTTCACTTAACATCATGTGCTGTAGTTTCATCCATTTTGCTGCCAGTGACAGAATTTCATGCTTTTTATACCTGGATAGTATTCCTGTGTGTGTGTGTGTGTGTGCACGTGTACATTTTCTTTACACATTCATCTGATGATGGACACCTTAGTTGATTCCATATCTTGGATATTGTGAACAGTGCTATGATAAACATGGTGGAACGGGTATCTTTGTGATAAAATGATTTCATGTCTTTTATGGGTATATACTCTGGAATTGCTGAATAGTACAGCAATTCTTTTTCTATTTTTGAAAGAAATCTCCACATTGTTTTCCACAGTGGCTGTACTAATTTACATTCCCACCAACAGAGTATGAGTTCCCCTTTCTCCAAATTCTAGCTATCATGTGTTACTTTTTTTTTTTTTTATAGAAGGAGTTTGGGAGGATTCCCTCCCTTTCCATTATTTTAAATAGCTTGAAAATAATTGGAATTAGTCATTCTTTAAATGTCTGGTAGAATTCAGTGAAGCCATCCAGACCTGGAATTTTCTTTGTTGGGAGGGTCTTTATTACTGATTCAGTTTCCATCTTGGTTATTGGTCTGTTTAGGTTTTCTGTGTCTTAATGACTCAATTTCGGTAAATTTTGTCTAGAAATCCATCCATTTCTTCTAGGTTTCCCGATTTGTTGACATATTGCTCTTTGTAGTAATTCCTGATGATTCTTTTTGTTTCCATGGTATCTGTTGTTATATTTCCTTTTTCATCTCTAATTTTACTGATGATAGTCATTCTAACAGGGGTGAGATAATATCTCATTGTGGTTTTGATTTGCGGTTCCCTGAAGGACAGTGATGTTGAGCATTTTTTTCATTTATTTGTTGCCATTTGTGTTCTTCAGAGAACTGTCTATTCAGGTCCTTTGTGCGTTTCTTAACTATATTGGTTGTTTTTTGTTGTTGAGTTTTTTGAGTTGCTGATCTATTCTGGATTTGAATCCTTTGACAGGTAATACCTTGTAGATATTTTCTCTCATTATGTTGAAGGTCTCACTGCTGCATTGTTTCCTTTGCTGAGCATAAAATTCTGAGTTTGATATAATCCCACCTGTCTAGTCTTGCTTCTGGTGTATGTGCTTCTGGGGTTTTAGCCAAGAAATCACTGCCTATATCAGTACCATGAAGTGTGTTCCCTAGGTTTCTTCTAGTAGTTTTACAGTTTCAGATCTTGTATTTAGGTCTTTGAGCCTTCCTGAGCTGATTTTTGTATATGATGAGAGGTAGGGGTCTAATTTCATTCTCCTTCATGTGAATGTCCAGTTTTACCAGCACTATTTATTGAAAAGACTATCCTTTCTCCTATCCATATCTATATCTATATCCATATATTTTTTCTTGGCACCTTTGTCAAATATCAGGTGGCTGCATTTCTGTGGATTAATTTCTGAGCTGTCTGTCCTATTTAGTGGATTTATGTGTCAGTTTTATGCCACCAACATGATGCTTTAATTACTGTAGCTTTGTAGTATGCTTTTAAATCAGGTATTGTGATGGCTACAGGTTGATTATTTCTGTTTTTTTATGTGTGTTTGTTTTATTGTGTGTGTGTTTTGTTTTGTATTGTTTGCTCAAGATCATTTTGGCTATCCTGGGTCTTTTGTGATTCCATTTGAATTTTAAGATTGTTATTTCTAGTTTTGTAAAAAATACCATTGATATTTCACAGAGATTGTGTTACATCTGTAGATTACTTCAGGTGTTATGCACATTTCATCAATATTAATTCTTCAAATCTGTGAACAGCGATTTTTTTGTGTCCTTAAGGATTTCTTTCATCAGTGTTTTATAATTTTCATCATAGACATCTTCCCACTTCGTAGTTAAATTTATTCCTAAATAGTGCATTTTTGTAGCTGTGTGAATGGGATTTCTTTCTTGATTTCTCTTCCAATAAGATCATTGTTAGTGCAATAAAATTGCTTCTGTTTTATGTGTGTTGATTTTGTATCCTAAGCTTTACTGAATTGGTTTATTAGTCCTAACAGATTTTTGATGAGCTGTCTAGGTTTTTCCTTGTACAATATCATATCACCTTCCAATATAGATATTTTATTTCTTCCTTTCCAATTTTTGTGCCCTCTGTTTCTTCTTCTTCCATGATTGCTTTTGTTATACTTCACTATATAGAATAAGAGTGGTGAATATTGGGGGGGCATTGTGGCATAGTGGGTTAAGCCACGGCCTGTAATGCAGGCATCATATATCGGCACCAGTTCAAGTCTTGAGGGCTTCACTTCCGATCCTGCTCCCTGCTAATGCACCTGAGAAAGCAGCAAAAGATGGCCCAAGTACTTGGGCTCCGGTCACACATGTGGGAAACCCCTATGAAGCTCCTAGCTCCTGTCTTTACCCTAGCCGAGCCTGGCAATTGTGGCCTTTGGGGAGAGAACCAGTGGACAGAAGATTGATCTCTCTTTCACTCTCTCTGTCTTTCTGTGTCTGTCTTTGTCTCTGTCTCTCTCTATTGGTAACTCTATCAAATAAATAAATAAAATTTTTTAAAGAGAGTTGTGAAAGTGGATATCCTTGTCTTATTGCAGCTCTGTGGAGAAATGCTATCAGCTTTCTCTTATTTAGTATGATATTGGCTACTTATTTCTCATGTATAGCCTTTATCATTTTGAGATATGTTTCTTTAGTACCTACTTTGTTAAGGGTTTCATCATGAAAACATATTGAATATTCCCAAATGATTTCTCTGTTTCTCTTGAAATGATCGTATGGTTTTTCCTCTTCATTCTGTTTCTGGGGCTGATGATGTTTATTGATTTGAGAATGTTGAACCACCCCTGCTAACCCTACTTAAGCGTGATGATGTAGTGTTGGATTCAGTTTGCTGAATTATTTTGTTGAGAACTTGCAGAATTAGGTTCATCAAGGATATCAGTCTATAGTTTGCTGTTTCTGTTGTGTCTCTTTCATTTTGGTATCAGTAATGTTAGCCTCATAAAAAGACTTTGGCAAAATTCCATACTTTTAATATTTTGGGATAGTTTGAAGAACACTGGAGTTAGGTCCTCTTTAAATGTTTTATAAAATTCCAGTGTAGAGCTGGCATATTCTGGATTTTTCTTTGATGGAAGAGTTTTAATTACTGCATCAATCTTGTTCCTTGTTATGGGTCGTTTAGGTTTTCTATATCTTCCTGGTTTCATCTTGGAGAGTTATGTATATCCAGGAATTTGTCCATTTCTCTAAGGCGTACAATTGTTCATGATCCTTGGTATTTCTGTGGTATTGTTTGTACTGTCCCTTTTTTCATCCCTAACTATTTTTGAGCTTTTAAATCTTTTTTCTTTGATTTTCTAGTCAAATGTTTGTCTATTTTGTTTATCTTCTCATAAAATGAGCTTTTTGTTTTGTTCCACGTGCTTATAGGAATATGTATTTTGTAGCTGTTTGCTGAAATGTTCTGAAAATGTCTGTTAGGTCCATTTGCTCTATAATATGGTCCAACTCTGATTTATCTTTATTGATGATGTCTGGATGATCTGTATATTGATGATGGTGGGGTAGTAAAGTCTATCTGTATTATTGAATTAGAGCCCATCTCTCCCTCTGTGTCTAATATTAGCTTTATATGTATGAGTTCATATATATTTATGTTAATATATTTGATCCTCTAATCAATGTATAATGTCCTTCTTTGAATAATTTTACAAAACTTCAAAGTCTGTTTTCTCTGATATAAGTATAGCTAGTCCAATTTGTTTTTGCTCTCCATGTTCATGTTATATCTTTTTCTAACAGTTTTCCAACACTTGACTTTCAGTCTATATGTATCTTGTGAAGTGAATTTTTTGTTGGGAGTCTATAGTTGGGTCTTGTTTTTTTATTCAGTTAACCAATATCTTTTGACTAGGGAATTTAATTGATTTTAATTTAAGGTTAATATTGATAAGAACTGACATTTCATTTTGATTGGTTACTTATTACATCTCCCCTGTTAGTGAATTTTGTGCTGTCATATATTTTCATAATGAATACTTTTTTGTGTGTTTTTATTGTTGTTGTTAAAGATGTCTTTTTATGTTCTTGAAAGGCAGAGTTGCAGGGTGGGGTTGTGGGAAGGGAGGTGGAAAAGATCTTCCATCCTCTGGTTCATTCCCCAGTGTCTGCCACATCCATGACTGGATCAGGCTCAAGCCAGGAGCCAGGAGCTTCTTCTAGGTCTTCCATGTGGGTGCAGGGGCCCCAGCAATTACAACATCCTCTGCTGCTTTCCTGGGCGTATCAGCAAGGAGCTGGATCAGAAACAGAGCAGGTGGGACTCAGTCAGAGCCCATATGGGATGCTAGCATCACAGGCAGCGGCTTTACCCACTAGGCTACAAGGCCAGCCTCCTATTTCTACTTCTAATGTAGGACTCCTTTCAGAATTTTCTGAAGGACTGGTTTAGTGGTGACGAATTCCTTGAGTTTTGCTTTTCTGAGAAATACTTTAGTTCTCCTTCACTTCTAAAGGATAGCTTGCTGTTTATAATATTCTTGTTTGGATTTCTTTGTCTTTCAAGACCTTGAATATATTGTTCCACAGTCTTCTTGCTTGTAAGATTTCTGCTGAGAAGTCTGCTGTTAGTCTAATTGATTTTCTTTTTATGTAATTTGACATTTTTTCTCACTGTCTTTAGGATTATCTCCTTGTCCTTAACTTTTGACAAGTCTTTTTGATTGAGTTTAATTTCAGTTCTTTGAGCTTCCTGTATCTAATATTTATTTCTCTTTCAAGATTTGGGAAGTCTTCAACTATTATTTCATTCAGTTCTCAATGTCGTTTTCTTTCTCTTCTCCTTCAGGTATCCCTGTAATCTGAATATTTCCTCCTTTGATAGTATCACATATATCTTACAGGCTTTCTTCATTCTTTTCGTTTCTTTTCTCTTCATTTTTGTCTGACTGTATTATTTCAAAAGTCTTGTCCTAAAGATCAGGAATTCTTTCTTCTGCTTGGTCTATTCTGATGTTGAAGCTGTCGATTGTATTTGTTTCTATTTCATTGAAGTTTTCAACTCACAAATTTCTGATGGCTTTTTTAATGTTTTCTTTCTCATTGTTGAGTTTCTCATTCATTTCATGTCTTGTTTTCCTCATTTCTTTTACCTGTCTAGGTGTGTTCTCTTGAACCTCATGGAATTTCCTCAGGATCATTATTTTGAATTCTTTTTCAGGAATTTAATAGATTTATTTCAAATCGGGATATGTTTTTGGAGAACCATTGTGTTCTTTTGGAGGTGTCATGTTTCCTTCCTTCTTCATTTTCCTGTGCCCTGCCAGGTTCCTGGTTCTGGGGGACACAAAGATAGCTGGCCCCATGTCTTGCCAGGCAAGCCTGAGTAATTCTGCAGCTTACAACACCAATAGCTGTGTAACCAGAATTTTGTGATATGAGTGGGAACTTCCCTAGTTGCTTCTGGTTGGTCATGATTGATGCAGCAGCACCCAGAGTCCCTAGTCCCAGCACAGGGTGATATGGAGGGGACCTTGCCCCCATCCTATGAGGCAATTACAAGTTATGCTGAAGGCTTTGCACTGGCATGTGTGGGTCTGGGACAATGGAATGCAGGTATGTTTTTCCTTGGGTCTCATAGGGTAAATTCCAGTGTCTGATGAATTGTGTACTAATAGTCACAATCAAGCTGCAGGATGCAGTGTGGTCCTTACCCAGGTCTCACTGGGTACATGTCTGATATGCTGGGGGTTTTGCATTGACAGCTACCAGTCTGATAGCAGAGGAATGCAGATAGGGCCCTCCAGATACCACAGGTGAGAGTGAGTTACTCCAGGGTTCTGATCCCAACAGCAACAGTCCCAGAGCTTTAGGACACAGAAGCAACTGCTCTCAGTTCCTACATGTCTTGCCAAGAGTGATTCTGGACTTGTGCTCTGGTCAGACAGCACTGTGTGCTAAGATATGCAGAGAGGGGACTTCCTCAGGACTAGTCCTCTGGGATTTTTATATACTTCTGCTGTTGCTAAACCCCAAGCAGCAGAGGGGAAATTCTCTAGATTCTGGAAAGCAAATGAGCATGGCTTCAGGACTTGTGCCCAAAGATCCTGCAGTTGGAGGATGTAGGGGACCTTCTCTTAGCCTTGAAAAATGCCATGTCTACAGTTATAAGAGATTCTGGTGGTGAGGTGGCTGCTTCTTGTCCACTGTCAGAACAGAGTTTAGGGGCTGGCATTGTGTTGTAGCACGTAAAGCCACTGCCTGCAATGCCAGCATCCCGTCTGGGTGGTGGTTTGAGTCCTGGCTGCTCCACTTCCAATCCAGCTGCCTGCTAATGTACCTGAGAAAGCAGCAGAGGATGGCCCAAATGCTCTGTCCCCTGCATCCACATGGAAGACCCAGATGAAGCTCTGGCCCCTGACTTTGACATGGCCCAGCCACCACTGTTGCAGCCATTTGGGAAGTGAACAATGGATGGATCTCTCTATGTCTCTGTGTGTGTGTGTGTGTGTGTGTGTGTGTGTGACTCTGCATTTCAAATAAAATAAATCTTAGAGTTTAGCAGTAACTCTGTTACAGCTCAAGTCTGGATTTGGGGCATGGAGGAAGATGATATGAGTTCCTTTTTTGGGGGGCAAAGGGGTTGTTAGGACCCCAGTCCGCTTTCTAGACTGGATTTAAATCAGTGAGGACAGTGGAATTCTCCTGTAGGGCTGCCTGTCTGCAGGAATATAGGTGCTTGCCATGCTTTCTGTTTTACATTTTCTTTGCAAGATTGCATACTCCAGGGACCAGTGCACAGGCATAAGAGCTGTGGCAGCAGTGTGATTTGTTCTACTTTCTCTGCTGACTTTTAGAGCCTCTGTTGTTTGTAGTCCTCATCACATTCTTTGCTTATTTGAAAGGCAGAGCAAGAGCGAGAGTGAGAGGTGTATTCCATCTACTGGGTCACTCCCCAAAAGGCCACACCAGCCAGAACCAGGCTGAATCCAGAAGCCAGTAACTCCATCTTGGTCTCCAGAACATCACCCACGACTTTTCCAGGGCTTCCCCAGGTGTAGAACACCCAGGACTCAGACCAGTGCTATGATATGGGATGCTGCCAATGCAAATGGCAGCTTAACCCACTGTGTCACAACACCAGCCCCTCTTATCACTTCTTTACTGAAGTTTTCCCTCAGCCATTCTGTTGGAAATGCAGTCCTTCCTTTTTCTGATATCTTTCTGTACTGAAGCAAGTGAAATCCCTCTCTATTTGGTCATCTTGATTCCGTTCTCCCACTCTAATATTTAATCATCAGCCATACAGTAAACCCCAATTAACATTTGAATCAGAAAATTGATCTTTCATGTTAGAATTTTGAATAACCACATACTAACATAGTCTTACCAATGTCAAGAAGGTGTTATTTTTGCTTATAGAATTTTGTCCTCAATGAAAAAATTCTTGAAATTTAAAGTAAATTTTTTTAGTAGTAATTCAAATGCCATCTAACCACTGAAAATTTTCTAAACATAAGCACATGCTAACTTTTACTAGAGATCTTTTTACTAAGAATACTTAACTTCAACTCCCAAAATATTTCATTGAAACTCTTTTTTGTTTGCTTTTCATGAAATTCCAATTTTATACTGTTATGTGATAAAAATGTTTCAAATGATATCTACCTTCTTAATACTTAATATTATAATGACAATCATGACATAGTAATTTACAACAATTATAAATATATACTACAAATTTTATGATTATAAAAATAATTATAATTTGTCATATTAATAACTCTTACATAACTAATACTTTTATACTCTGTATGTCACTCATTCATTCCCTCAGCAGGTATGTATTACACATCAGCTATACGCCAGCCATTATTCTTAGCACTAGGGATACTGTACAAAATAGGCAACAATAAGAAAATAAGTAAATATATCACATTGGATGGTGCACACATGTACAATGACCAACCCCAAAATAAGTTAAAGGGAAAGGGGAAAGTAAACCTTCATATAAAGTGTTTAGACCAGAACTCTCCAATCCTGAGTCAACTACGTCTGTAGAAACCAAAAGGGAGTGAGCAAATAAACAGTGAGTGCACCTGGGAAGAGTCTCAGGCAGAGATCTGGCTGCTGGACCTTGCTTCCAGTCTGGGGACTAGGACGCCAACGGCTGGAAGAATGGAACAGAGGAGGAAAGTAGATGAGGTCACACAGGGAGGATGGGGAGCCAGACTGCTGGCTTTGGTCCTGCAGACCATTGTGAAGACTTTGGCTTGTATACTGAGGTTCACCGTTACTGGTCCTGAGCCATGGAGTACTTAGAAGTGAATTGTGTTGAAGAGGCTCATGGCAAGGTATGGCCAGTACTCTGTCAAGGAAAGAGATGCAAGAGAAGACCAAGGGTGTGATAGCAGCGCTCAGAGAAGCTAACAGTGGCTGGGCCTGGAGGGGTAGCAGTAGAAGCCAGGAGGGTGGACATGCTCTGGATATGTTTGGGAGACAGAGCTAACAGAAATGTATAAACTTATGTATAAGCTTATATAATCTATAATATTAAAAGCTCTCCTTCTGAGTCTGCTAAATATGCATTAATAAAATATAACTGGTTTAATTCTCAAAATGTCAGCAAATACAATTTTGTAATTTATATAGAATAGCAAATTTTAAGATTTCCTTTAAGATCTTTAACTACATCACTGACTCAATCATAGACATTATGTTTTAAATTTTATTAGTTTTAAGTTCTCTACTTTATACAGATAATATGAAGAGTCTTTAAAAAAGTTCATAGAAAATGCATTTAATGAAAAAGTATGAATGAATTTCAATATTTTTCACCAAAATAAGCTTATCCCAATTTTACTTTTCCATGCTTTTTGAAGCACCCATGCATACACAATGTCTAATATAAACAATATTTAAAATACTTTTATCGTCTTTGCTTCTCATGTGTATCTTTCATGGTTTAATAGGCTTGTTTGTTTTGAATTGGTCTTTGTTATTTTCTAAGAAAACAGGGGAAATAGAGTATGGCACAGGCACCATGGACCCTGGCTTTGTTAGGAAAGAGACCTAGGTTCAAGTCCAGCCTCCTGCACTTTCCAGCTGTGACCTTAAGGAAGTAACCTGACCTCACTGAACTTCAGCAGCTTTCCCTTTTGGAAAGTTAAGATATGGTTGCTGGGTACATTCTTACTCCATATACAAAAGAGCTAGCACAGTGCCAGGCACATATTTAAAACTCTGCAATTGATCATTTCTGTGTTGGTTTTAATAATGGCAGTGATAAGACTTCGACAATACATGAAGTATTTGTACTTAGAAAAATTATTGTAGAAGGAACTTTGTTTTAGGCTTAACCGCAGCAAACATGCTATTCCTTCTCAACAATTTAGTTACAAAAACCTGCTTCTTGTACCTAATATTCAGCACTCACACAAATATATTTGTACAATACTCTGAGTTAAGGAGATGTGAATAAAGGCAAGCCCAAATTGCTGAATGTTACATTTAGCCTAATTTAGTAATAAGCTCAGTAAAACAGAAGCCCTTCACTATATATAACGGCCACTGTCTTAGTGAAGGGTGACACAGGTAAGCTTTCTCTGGCTTACCTTTCCCACTTTTCATCACCTGGACCCCTGGCTGCACTGACGTTTAATATGACAGAACAGCTGACTCTGTCACTACAGACCACAATCTCATTTGACAGTTGAACCAAACAGGAAAACCCACTCAAATCTCAACATATAACATCTGACAAAGAGCTAAGCCAAAGGATCATGTTGGTTACCAGAGTAATAAAGATAAATTCTTTCTTCTCTGTCATCATTTGCATAGCTATTTTTAATGCAATAACCACTCATAGACTTATGGTAGGGGTTTTTTTTCTTGCCTAGATAATAATACATTTTAGATATACTTTCAATCTGAATGACTGAATCCCCAAATTAATGATTTACATGAATTTCTCTAGTTGAACTTTTCTGATCTTGGTCAGTGATTATTTATAAGTTACAATCTAGATTTTGTGCTAGCATTTGTTCAATGAGAATTGACTCTGAAGTAACATGAAAACTGTTATTAAATCGATATAAAACATTGGAATTAACTCATGCTTGTAGCTCACTGCTTTATAATTCTTATATTGTGCTTTTTTACCTTCCCAAAGATCAATATTTTGCAGCTTGTTTCACTGTTGTTAACATTCAAAACACATTCTGGCAGAATAGATGACACTGATGTATTATTCTAAATGTGACATTGAATAATTAATATGTCCCTATTTGAGAATAAAATGTAACTGTAAGCAATATTTAATATTTTCAAAGCAGAAATTCCAACAACATGTTAGTTTCTAAAGTAAATCATTTACCCTCTATTAGAATAAAATGCTCATACTTAAATGATGCTTTGATATTAATAAAAGATCATATGTCAGCATGAAATAGGTAGAACTTAAAATTAATTGCTTTTATCCTAATTGACTAGTTAACAAACATAAAACATATGCATGATACAGACTTCCACGTATGTTTGTATATATTAAAAAATTTGTGGGAACATCAAATAAAAACCATACTAGAAAAGTTATTTCAAGCATTCATTTTTCTTTATTTTTACTAATCCTTATTTCTGCCAGTGTTATAGATAAAAATTAAAATTAGTATATTGAAATGATAAATTCATTCATAAGTGTTTGAAATTCTAATCTTTAGAAAGATAAGCTTATAAGGAAACAGGTGAAACATACTCATGAAATGCACAAAATCTGTTCTCTTTATATTAATAAAAATATGAAAAAGGAAAAAAGTGATTAATGCTAAATGACTAGCTAGTGCATTAGACTCATGTAGTCGGTGAAATACATAAATAGGCTTTGAAATAAATATAAGATTAATAATTTTTTCCTCTGTGTCAACAGAGACATGTTAAAATTTTTGTTCAAAATTTTAGATGGTTACTATACAACCAGAGACTTAAATTGAAACCAAGTAAGTTCTAAGTCCTTGCTGTTAGATGTATTTTATGTATTGAATGCTCATCTCTGTAAAAAAGATTTCCTTCCAGTCTCCACAGCTACTTTTTAAAATATTAAAGCTCTCATTGACATTTAAACACAAAATCCTGAAAAGAAACCAGCTAGTCTTTTTCTCTGTATATTTTTATTCTAATAATTGTTTTCATTTGCACACATGCTTAAACAAATAAACAAAATAAGCCAAAATCTCTGCTTCCTATAGCAATTAAAATTAACTCTCCAATTTCATATTAGGTTTTATCTGGAAGAGAAGTAGTTAAGACTTTTGCGCTTCCATTCAGTATGCTTCTTTTTTGCAATTTCTCTGTTCAGGAGATATTCATTTACTTGCTTAAGTGTTTGGTACCACTATAAAACACTTTCCTCTGCCAGTCTCAAGGACTACTCATTGTTTCATATGGACCTGGAAAATATTTATTGTAATTATTTACCTTGAAGACTGTCTAAAAGAGAATGACTCCATTCCATTCATTCCAGATCAAAATGTAAAGCCATTCGTAGCTCCAATAAATTTCCACTGTAAACACAACTAATACACGTAGTCTGGATTTTTAGGTAGATATAGATACATATATGTATACATGTATGAAATATATGAAAATTAATTATAAATTTTGGATTTTTTTCAGGCCTGATGGAATTGGAACTGTTTCAATGGAAGAAAAAGAAAGGTTTGAAGAAATAAAAGAGAGGCTCTCTTCCCTTTTAGAAAACCAGATAAGCCATTTCAGGTATGTATTCTCATTTATACAAGTGTTAATTTTTCTACTTGGATCTTTCATTCCCCTACAGTTGTTTTTATTTTTCTTCTGCTACTCAAGAATTATCAGTGCCTTCCCACCCCCCGCTATCCAAGGCCTGCACAGTATAATCCACCTTCTGCAACCTGTAGACGGTTTCTCAGCCTAATTTTCAGTCCTCTTTTTAGCTCGCCATTCCCCCTTGTATCTGCTGCACTGAACCTGCTGCTTGCCCATTGCATTTCTCATCCCTGCACAGGCTGCTGCTCAGTTCCAGGGACTGTTGCTCCTTCTCTGAATCACCTGAAAAGGAGACTCTCGAGTCCCACCTCCACAGTGGAGGTGTTTGACCGCGTTTCCTCAGGCTTTTATCATTTACTCTCTCTACTCTTCACATTGCTTATAACACAGTTATGGGATGCATTGCCTTTTTCACATTCTATGAAAACACAGGCCACAGCACCAACACAGCTTCTTACTCAAGAAATGAGCTATCAATACGAAGATGCATTTTCAGAGTGAAATATAAGAATCTTGATAACATTTCTTGTCCCTTGATTATAGTTAATCCAAAGAACTTAATGGTTAAAAACATACCTGGCTCAGTGTTCCTATGAAGAAGGCATAAGTCTACCAAGACAGCATGAATAAGAAAGAAAAAAAGTTAAAGGAAGAAATTTGAAAAACTCAGGTAGATAATTGTTATCTAATGAAGATATGGTTGCAGGGAGACAAAATGGAAACTGGTGATATGAAGTCATAGAAACCATCTGATTTACAACTGCCAAAACATTTAGGAATTGCATTATATCAAGTCCCTGTAGAAAAACAAGAGAAAAGGCCCTTTTGTAAATCCACTCTCAAGAAGCACTTAGTTCCACAGAGATCTTTTCCCACTGAGCATCCAGGCAGCTGCGCGTCCCCTACCCTGCCCAGAAGACTGTACAATTATTCCCTGAAGAGGGCAAACAATGTGGTACCCGGATAACAGTGGAAGGGAGGGAGAAGCATCAAGTACAGCTGAAAGTAGAAACAGGAGATTAGGAAAATATTAATTCAGAAGATGGAGTCGCAGACCTCTCCCAGCTCACACCGTCCACTCTGAAAATGCCGGGAGGCAGGCAGGCGGCAGGCTTCCAGCTTCCAAGCACATTGCAGGTGTCTCCCCCTGGGTCTGTGGCCAGCCCTAAAGCTGTGGATCACAAAGACTTCCTCTTCAGTAGCCCTACCTGATTCCCAGTCTGCAGAGGCAACAATCCACAAGAACCTCCTACATGTGCAGAATTTCCACTCAATTTCGTGGGATCATACTTTTGAGAATGATCAAACAACATAGACCATCAATATCGGAGTAAAGTATTTCAGTATGGAAGACAGAGTCCAATGCAAATAAATATAAAAAAAAGAAACTTGGAAAAAAGCATGGATTATATGAGGAGAAGATCTGCTACTGATATTCTTGGAGAGAGCTGAAGAGATGGAGCATCCATAAAATAAAAACAAGATTAAAAATGAAAAATCTGAGACAGCAAATAAGAACTCTTAGAAACTGTATGAAAATGCCACACATACAACATAGAAAATACACTATTGAAAGATAAAGTTAACTAAATATTCCTTACACAGAGCAGGGCAAAACATAGGAGCACAAAAATAAGAAAAAGTGAGTATCATTTTCATAAATTATAGGAACTTCAGAAACAAAGCTGAAGGTAGGAATTATAATTAATTTATTCCAAAAATTCCAAAGTCTGGAGTTTTTAGATTTAAAATACCCACTGAGTACCCAGAAAAATAAGTTAAAAGGTATACTTAGGATATAGGGAGTAATCAGCATAGTGAGGATCGTTGGAGACTTGCAGAGGGGCAGCTGAGTTTACAGAGCAGCCAGTTCTGACAGGAGCAGATGAGAAACCTATTCCACTAGATTATGTTGATAAACCATATTTTTTTTTTTTTTTTTTTTATTTTTTGACAGGCAGAGTGGACAGTGAGAGAGAGAGACAGAGAGAAAGGTCTTCCTTTGCCGTTGGTTCACCCTCCAATGGCCGCCGCGGTCGGCGCGCTGCGGCCGGCGCACCGCGCTGATCCGATGGCAGGAGCCAGGAGCCAGGTGCTTTTCCTGGCCTCCCATGGGGTGCAGGGCCCAAGCACCTGGGCCATCCTCCACTGCACTCCCTGGCCACAGCAGAGGACTGGCCTGGAAGAGGGGCAACCGGGACAGAATCCGGCGCCCCGACCGGGACTAGAACCCGGTGTGCCGGCGCCGCTAGGCGGAGGATTAGCCTAGTGAGCCGCGGCGCCGGCCGATAAACCATATTTTAATGTGTTAATAAGAGATTTTCCACCTGGAGCAGGGTTTGGGGTTGTTTTAATTAGATTTTATTAGAGTTTGGAATGTATCAGAGGAAGTATATATAAAGATGAAATTGAACCAAAGATAAGCATCAGGAACAGGCATTTGGCTAGCAGTGTAGATGCCACTTGGGATGCCCACATCCCCAATCAGAGTGCCGGGGTTCGGGTCCTGGCTGGGCTTCTGATTTCATCTTCCTACTATTGCACACAGGGGAGGCATCAGCTGATGACTCAAATACTTTGAGTCCATTCCATCCACATAGTAGACCTGGATTCAATTCCCAGCTTCAGCCTGGTGCAGCCCAGCTGTCATAGGTAGTTCGGAAGTGAACCAGCAGATAAGAGCTAGCTTGCTCTCTTGGTCTGTGTGTATGTTTGTGTGTGTGTGTATTTCTCTCTCTCTCTCTCTCTCTCTCTCTCTCTCTGCCTTTCAAATAAATATTTTCAAATAAACATTTTAAAAGGAAGCGGGCGGGCATTTGGCACAGCAGTTAAGTAACTGCTTAGCATGCTCAATTCTGTACTGGATTGCTTAGTTTGGGTCCCAACTACTCTGCTTCTCACTCACCTTCCTGCAAAGGTGCACCCTGAAAGACTACAGATGATGAATGAGGTACTTGGGTACCTGCTGCCTGTGTTGAAACCCAGATTGACTTCTGGGCTCCTGGCATCAATCTTGTCCAATACTGCCTGTTGTGGACACTGGAGGGTTAAACAGTAGAGGGAAGGTCTCTGTCTCTGTGCTTTTCAAATTTAAGAAAATGAAAAAAAAAAAACTTTAAAAAATTCTCTATGAAAGACAAATATAAGTATTAGCTGTAAACAAATTATTGAGTAGGGCATAGAAAGGCATTTAAAAACGTTTTTCCAGGGCCAGCGCCACAGCTCAATAGGCTAATCATCTGCCTGCGGCGTCAGCACCCGGCTCCTCTTCCAGGCCAGCTCTCTGCTGTGGCCCAGGAGTGCAGTGGAGGATGGCCCAAGTCCTTGGGCCCTGCACCACAAGGGAGACCAGGAGAGGCACCTGGCTCCTGGATTTGGATCAGCGTGGTGTGCCCGCTGCAGCGCGCCGGCCGCAGCAGCCATTGTGGGGTGAACCAACGGAAAAAGGAAGACCTTTCTCTCTGTCTCTCTCTTTCACTGTCTGCTCTGTCAAAAAAAAAAAAAAAAAAAAAAAAAAGGCTTTTTTTCCAGTTGTCTAGGACATTTGCATGATCAATATAATGAAGATACTGTAAATATATATATATATATGTCTGTGTGTGTGTGTATATATATATATATATACATCTCAAAAATCATGTTAAGAGGATTGAAGGGACAGAATTCTGTTCACTATGGAGGAAAGTAGTCATGAATTTTTTAAAAGTTGCTTTTGTCCAAGGTGGAGTAACAGGTACTAATGGTTATTGAAATAATGAAAAAGCAGATGAAAATATGTGAAAAATGGCTTTTAAGACATTTTTAGACATAAGGAGATGATACCAGTGAATTATGAGAGAGAAACTACAAATGAAGTAAGCCCTATGGCTACCCCTTCCCACTGCCAGGAGTGTTTCTAGGCCATAGCTCTGGGAGGAGGAACCTAAGTGTAACCCAGAGGACCCCCTGACTTGAAGAGACAGAGCTGTGAATCAAGGCAGGCCCATCAGCCAGAATTTTCAGGACTGAGTTCTAAAGAAGGAAAATACTTATACTTGCAAAGTTCCCCCTGCATCCCCAGCTAAGTGTTGATCATTGTGTGTATGCAAGAAATTATCCAAGGATTGTCAAAAGTCATTTGGAAGCATTCTAGGCAGTAATCCCCATTGGTAACAACCCCAGAGCCAGGAATAATCCTCTGTTGCCCAAGGTGAAAATCTTTATATTTCATAGGCATTGGACAGAGTTTTGCCTACGCAATGGGAAAAGTTAGTCCTAGAGTAAACACTGCCAGAGTCAGAAGCTGGGAATTGAACACAGGCACTCTGAAATGATATGAGCATCTTAACCAGTAGGCCAAACAGCTACACTCAAAGACACCAAATGTTAAGGGGCCAAGAGGTGGCATAAATTCAGTCCACGGTAGCAGACTGAATGTTTGGGTTTTTCCCCTACCAAATCTCTTATGTGAAACCCTAACACCCAGCCGGCGCCGTGGCTCAATAGGCTAATCCTCCACCTTGCGGCGCCGGCACACCGGGTTCTAGTCCCGGTTGGGGCGCCGGATTCTGTCCCGGTTGCCCCTCTTCCAGGCCAGCTCTCTGCTATGGCCAGGGAGTGCAGTGGAGGATGGCCCAGGTGCTTGGGCCCTGCACCCCATGGGAGACCAGGAAAAAGCACCTGGCTCCTGGCTCCTGCCAGGATCAGCGCGGTGCGCCGGCTGCAGCGGCGGCCATTGGAGGGTGAACCAACGGCAAAGGAAGACCTTTCTCTCTCTGTCTCTCTCTCTCACTGTCCACTCTGCCTGTCAAAAAAAAAAAAAAAAAAAAAAAAAAAAGAAACCCTAACACCCAATGTAGGGTGGAATAAGTAAGATAAGACTCGAATAAATAAAATTGTTCCTCAGTAATTTAAGTATGTTCTTGAACAGAGGTCAGTTATAGTTAAATGAATACAAAAATATCCAGCCAGCAATAAGGTGACATGTATAATGTCTAGAACCTAGTCAGAAATTTTCAGGCATACAGTACAATATGACCAGTCAAGAAAAGCTGATCAAATAGCTCTTTCATATGCTGATTTCATTCCATTTGGGTACATTCCCAGGAGTAGAATGGCAGGGTCATATGGTAAATCAGTGTTCAGATTTCTGAGGAATATCCACAGTGTTTTCCATGCTGGTTGTACTAGTTTACATTCCCACTCCCCCTGTTTATAGCAGCTCAGTTCACATTAGCAAAGTTATGGAATCCATCCAGATGTCCATCAACTAATAACTGGATAAAGAACATGTGGTAAATATACACTATGTAATACTACTCAGCCATAAAAAGGAATAAATACTGTCTTTTGCAACAAAATGGATACAACTGAAAACCATTATGTTTAGTGAAATAAGCCACTCCCAATAAGACAAACATCTTGTTTTCTCTGATATGTAGTAGTGAATATAGAATACAAAATAAGTGTAAGAATAAAACAGACATTTGTGATATGATTGTTGTTTTTAGCCCTTGTTCATTGTCTAGTGAAAGTGTGGCCTTCTACTTTTTACTTGTTGAATTGGCTGGATGATCTACCCAGTGCATCCAGATTGGAAAGGAAGCAGCAAAACTGCGTATTTGCAGATGACAAAATTCTCCTCAGTATCCAAGGGTAGGAAAATTGCAGGATCCTGGGTAAACATATAAATGTCAATTTCAGTGGATAAGCATCAAAAATTGAAATTTAGAAGCCATCATTTACAATAGCAATCATGTAGAAATACTTAAGGATAAATCTGATTATAATAGGACAAAACATGTACAATGTAAAGTGTAAAGTATTGCTGAGAAAACTTTAAGAAATGTAAATAAAGGGAGAGATAGACTGTGTTCATCAGTGAAAAGACTCAGTATTATTAAGTCAGTCTTTCATAAAGCAGCCTAAAATCATATACTAAAAAAGTGTGGCTGGTAAAGAAGATAAAAAACAAAATCTGGCAGAAAAGTACTTGACAGCATATAGGGGAAAATCCCAATACGATTTTGTCAAAATTAACCTGATTTTACATGTATGTATAAATGCAAATAATTTACCAAAGCCAAAATAACATTTACAGAGGAGGTAAAATAGAAAAATTATTATGAATTTCACCAGAATTAAGAACTTTTGATATTTTCCAAAGTTGTTAAGAGAAAGAATGGATGAAAATATTTATATGATATAAAGCCCACAAAAGACTTTTATTCAGAATCTATGAAACTGACAAAACTATAAGAAATTTATCAACCCGATTGTAAAGTTATTTTAACAGATATTTAGCAAAAATGTGTTAAAGAGATGGTGTCAAAAAGACACATAAAAACATGTTCAACATTGTTAATAGTGAAATGCAGTTTAAAACCACAATTAGGTACCCCTACACACTTGTCAATATTCCTGAAATTCAGAACAAAATAAACACAAATAAACAAACAAACAAAAAACCTGTGCATAACAAGTGTTGTCAGCCGGCGCCTTGCCTCAAAGTTAATCCTCTGCCTGTGGAGCCGGCATCCCGGTTCTAGTCTTGATCGGGGCGCCGGATTCTGTCCCGGTTCCCCTCTTCCAGGTCAGCTCTCTGCTGTGGCCAGGGAGTGCAGTGGAGGATGGCCCAAGTGCTTGGGCCCTGCACCTACATGGGAGACCAGGAGAAGTACCTGGCTCCTGGCTTCGGATCAGCGCGGTGCTCCAGCCACAGCGCGCCAGCCACAGTGGTCATTGCGGGGTGAACCAACAAAAAAAGGAAGACCTTTCTCTCTGTTTCTCTCTCTCACTGTCCACTCTGCCTGTCAAAAAAAAGAAAGAAAGAAAATATAACAAGTGTTGTCATGATTGTGGAGAAACTGACTCTATTACACTGTTTATAAGAGTGTAAATTGGTTGGGGCTGGCGCTGTGGCGCAGTAGGTTAACCCTCTGCCTGCAGCGCCAGCATCCCATATGGGCTAGTCCCAGATGCCCCTGTTCCAGTCCAGCTCTCTGCTATGGCCTGGGGAACAGTAGAAGATGGCCCCTGCACCCATATAGTACACCATGAAGAAGCTCTTGGATCGGCACAGCTCCAGCCATTGCAGCCATCTGGGAGTGAATTAACGGAAAGAAGACCTTTCTCTCTCTCTCTCTCTCTCTCTCTCTCTTCCTCTCCCTCTCTCCCCCCCCACTACTGTCTGTAATTCTGCCTCTCAAATAAATAAATAAAATCTTTTAAAAAAGAATGTAAAATGGCACACTTCACTTTGGAAAATGGTAATTGGCAGATTCTTCAGAATGTAAATATCTTTAAACACCTGCTACATAACCAGCCATTCTACTCCTAGGACAACTGAAAGCATGTGTCCTCACAGAGATTTCTATTTGAATTCCACACCAGCAATATTCATAACGCAAACTATGAAAGAAGCCATATGACTATTAACAAATAGTGGGTAAGCTGTGTGTTCTGTGTATTAGAACACTACCCAGCAATAAAAAAGGAATGAACTGTTGGTACATGGTTAAATATAAAAGGATCTATTCTAAGTGCGAGAAGGCAGACCCAGAAAGTACATCCTGTATGTTTCCTCTTATATAAAATACTAGAAATATAGACTAACCCATATGACGGTGAATCAGTGTTGCATGTTCTGGGGAGGAAGCATTTAGGGTTCATAATTACCTTGATTGAGATAATATTTTCCAAGTGTCAAAACTTAACCAAATTTTATAGCCAAGTACATAGACTTCATTGTATGTCACACTTCTTTAAAAGAATATTTTTAATTGCTTATTTATTTTCATCTATTTGAAAGGCTGAGAGAGAGAGAGATCTTCCAAATGATGATTTGCTGATTCACAACCCAACTTCCCATATATGCAGGACTGGGCCAGATGGAAGTCAGTAGGCCAGAACTCAGTTAGGGTCTCCAAGTGGGTTGGCATGTACTGGAGTACTTGAGCCATCATTTGCTGCCTCCCAGGATGCACATTAGCAGGGAGCCGGATCAGAAGGGGAGAAGCGAGGGCTCAGGCCAGGCATCCTGACTTAGCATCCTAAGAGATGACTTAACTGCTTAGCCAAATGCCTGCCCCCAAATAATGCTGTTTAAAATGCAAAATAAAAGCTAACTGTTTCTCTTTCATAATAGAAAATTAATAGGATAATATCAAACTGAAAAATCAAGAAGTAAAGATATTTGTGTGCAATTTAGGGATATGAAGTTTAAGTACCAAATGAATCATCAACTAAAATTTGGCAACATTTTTTTCCCAGAAAGCAGAAATTACTTGGAATAGGTTGGAGATGACATAAAGGACTTCTATTTTTCCTATAAAGCCTTTTAGTATAAGTTTACTCTTCAGATTATGGGCATATATAACTTAAGACTAAAAAAATACTGTATTTTAAACTAGGTAAGAAAAATGGTTTAACAATAGGACAATTCTATGCAAGTTCACTTATCTGTAAAATTAATTTACCAGAGTAGCATTAAGGTTAATGTCAACTTATTCAGATTAGGTATTAAATTTGGGTGAATTTTATTTGATAATTGAGTGTTTTCCACTTTGCTGTTAAAGAACTGTCAGAGTAGAAAAAACCCTAGATATTTATCCTGAAAGACATTACAAAATGATCCCCTTCTTTGAAAACGTGTTTTGTAAAGATTAATTAAGCCTTGGTGTCATTATTTTCTGTACTTTATTGATTCAGGATTACTTGGACTCTGTAAATGTGTTGAATTACTTACACATCATGGGCAGCAAATGCTAATTCTGAACATGCCCAGTGGGACCTCAGAGCCCTGAGATGCTAAATGTAATCTGGGGATCAGTAACATTCCATTCATAAAGTGTGTCACCCACAGGTTAATGGAAATAAACAATAGGAAAGACAATGGGTGGATTATGCAAATACACTGAAAAGATTAAGCAGGGGGAGGGGACTACAAGAACCCAATTTGTGCTTTATTTAAATGTGGATTAAGGTTTATAGTAGCCAAAATGATTAAAGCTACTTTGCTAATTTGCTAATGCTCTAAAAAGCACCACTGCACAGGAAAACCTCTATCAAAATAAGTTGGCTGTGGCTTTTTCTGTGTCAAGGAGGGTGAGAGGTAATGGAGTACATAGAGGCATGAGATTCAGCAAGGGAATTTTTGACAATAAAGTGACAGGAGAAAAGTTTGATCACATCTATGTAACATTTATGTGTATTTATTAGAGACTAATAAAAATTTCACAAAACTAAAGCTCAGCTGTAATAAAAATTCAACTAACTGTTTTAAAAGGAAGAAAGGCAGAAAACAAACTTAAAACTTATGTTCTTTTTAGGGAAAACCTGTTCATATTACAGTGTGAGGGAGGAATTATTTTGTGACTAATTATCCTTGAATAATCGAGAAGAAATGGAAAAGGGTAAACTTCTTCCCAAGCTTTTAGTTGGCAGAAAGGTGGCAGCGTAGGTACAGCCCAGCAGCCTGTAGCAGGTGATCTTGAAGAGGGAGCTACAGTCCTGGAAGGGTGTGCTTTGCTGAACTGAGTTCTAGCAGGAAGAAATGGCTCCTTGATGGGTACTCCTTCAATGGAAATTGACCTGAGAGAGAGCCCATTGTAAGGAGCAACACACCTGTTACCACCATGTGAACGAACTTCCCAGGAGCTCGTCAGCGTCATCTGACAGTTATTTCAGAATATCCCATACTCGGCTCTCCTATTGGTCTGCGGTGTGAATATATGGGAATAAAACTCTTGGGATAAATGACTGCTGATGGAAGAACTGCAGAGGGTTGATGCATGCAGTGTGGGGAGCTTGCAGAGTTAGACATGAGCCCGCACAGGCAGCTGTCAGTAAAGAGTGAATCCTTGTTTGTCCTGCAAGTACTACCTTTGACCTCTCTTCCATACATGACTACAGGAAGAAATGGGAGAAGTCATTTCATTTTTTCAGAGACCTGAAGAACAAAGATGAAATGAGAAATTATGAGAGGATGCATTTTCATTATATCCACTCATGACCTTTGAGTGTTTTTTTTCCCTTCTTCAGTTCATGCATCATCCAATCTTTAGAAACTTTTCCATCATAGTTTACACTTTCACTGTTTAAAGTGTGGAAATTACAGGGCTTGGTATACTTCATCTGTTAAAATTTCCCTGAATGAGTAGATGCTATGTTGACCTCTTCTCATCATTCTGCAATATGCCAAGTAATGTAAATGGTTGTTATTTAGCAGTCTTGGTATTAAATGACTTTTGTTTCTTTTTTTGTTTTTGTTTTTAAAGATACTGTTTCCCCTTTGGAAGACCAGAAGGTGCTCTAAAAGCTACACTTTCATTACTTGAAAGGGTATGTTTGAACCTTGCTTTATAAATGCTGTTTGTTCTCAATTGCTGTGTGTTTTAGTGCCTAAACTAGGCAGGCAGTCCCGTCCCGTGAGGCTGTGTTCTTTATTAAGTCCATCACATTGTGTGATTTCCTCTCTGTTCTTCTTACATTTAAACTCTCCCTGTACCTGCTTCTTCCTCCGTGAAGCCTTTCCCACCCTTTCCCACCCTGTTTTATCCTGACATGATGGCATCTTTTTGGTATAGCCAATTTTCCCACTTCATTTTTTCCCCCTCTGGATAGATTTTTTTTAATTAAGTGTGGTTATAATTATCTCTCTTTTTAGATATCACAGTTGTCTTTTGTTAATTCTTCAATGGTGTTTTTACTTCTTATCATAGTCCTCATACCTATAAGAATTTATCATTATTCCATTCTTTCTACTCACAGTGCATCCCAGAATTTATTAAATTATTCCAATTTGCATTCCTTAAATAAATTCACATTACAGAAGTTCACTTCCCCCACCCAAAATAAATTGCAAACAAGATTTTTGATTTCATGCTGAAAAATCATTTTGAAGAGAATATACTCTATTCCTATGTTTCTGGCAATTGAGGTTTGAAAGAAAACATCATTTACATTTGTATGTAAATCTATTCATAGGTTAGTTGCATGCTAATGGATAAAATAAAATAATGTGGTCAACTCATTCCATATCAGAATTAAAAAGAATTTATAGGTATCACCTATAGCTCATGATTTTTTCCCTGGATTTAATTTATTGACTCCAAGCACTTATTCTTGTCCATTTTTCTGCTACATTAATTTTACATATCACATTGCTTATTAGCATCTCTATTAAAAGCAAAAAGGAAAAAATGTTGTTCAGATATAACATCTCTATTTCAGTAACTTAAGAACTTAGGAAATAAAACCTAGAACTGATGATCAAAGTGAGATCTTTGCTTTATTAGCTGATTTCCTCTATATTCTCTTATCCCTGATTATTATGTATCTAATTATAGAAATATTATGGTAACTGTTCTATAAAATTGTTATGCTATTAAATGCTGCACATAACCCAGGATTTCCAAAGTGTTTATTTCATCCTATTCATAGTTAAAATGAAATCATTAAAGATCAGAGTTTTTTATTTATTATTTTTTGGGGGGGACTATATCCCATCGTGGGCACCTAATGCAGTCTCACCATCCTAGTTTCCATGGCAGAGCCTCCCATCTGTCCCCAGCAGGGAAGAGGTAGCAATAGCCGAGATGCCCTTGCGCCCTGCATTGGACAGTGGCAGAATGAACAGTAATCTTTATTTCAGCTGTAGTCACTAATCATGTCTTTTGCTGACTTTAATAAGATATATTAAGGGCCATTTCTTCATTTTCACATCTCTTACTGACAACTCACAAAAATAAATAAAATCTACATGTGAATTCTTAATACCTGATGCTTTGGAAAAACAGGAGAAGCATGAAGCAAAGATTGACATCTGCCATTTTGCATTTGCCAGCCCCTTTTCTGCATTTTGCCAGGCAGCAGGATTCAGTTCCCACCCTCCACTCCAAATTAAGTGCACAGCTCCTAGAGAACATGAAATAAGGCCTGATTTAAATCATGGATTCACCTCCGTGGCACACATATACATCTTCTTTTAACAGTTCCTTCTGTTATTTAAAGTTTGACACTGCGGGAAGCTTGATAACTTCACAATGTTTGATTTGGAATGAAATTTTTTCTTCGACTTACATTTTAGTAATAATCACATGTAAAATAATGGCACATCTTTAATGCTTGTATATTTTTTAGTGTATGCCACAGGACTTTTCTGGCTGTATGTCAGAATAGTACAAAGAATAATTATTTTTGATAGGAGAAGAAACTTTCAAATGATAAATTTGGCTGTTTTCAAAACAGGAAATCTTCCTTAACTAAATTTTTAAATGTTGTCAAGAATCACCAATGTCTGGATAGTCACATAAATTAGAGATTGTAAAATCCTTGTGCTGAAGCTGACTGAAAAGAGAGTGAAATAATAAGACATGAAATAGATGTTTTTGTGTTTCTTCAATATTTCTCCAAAGAGAAGAGACCAATGGAACAGTTAGAATACTAACAAAGCACTTTCCTCTCTGAGCATTTTGCATTATATTTCATAATTTGAATGTACACTAACTAAAAAATACATTAAATATATGGAAAGATAGAGTTTGATTATTAATGGTTTCATCAAGTTATTGTGAACAATTGGTCACTAAGTAAGTTTTAAAGTTATCTATGAGCCCTTACAAAAGTGTTCACTATGTTACAGTTCAAATTCTGGATACAGCTATTTTCCCATGCTTGCCGCTAGGAAAAACATTTTAAGGAAAACTTCAAAAGGACATTTTAGGGACCAAGAGAGAATGATCAGTTAACTTTTCAAAACTGTGGAAAGTTTCCGTGTATTTTAAGATTTGATATTCCCTGAGCACTCATTTCACTAAGATAAGGAAGCTTTCTCCTCCCTTATGGTCTGGTATTTTCAGCACACCACAGTCAGTAAAGTGTAATTAGTGAAAGTATAGGATCACATTTTTTAGAGCTCAGAAATTATCTTTAATGGAATATTTATTATGATTTACAAATACATTGCTCAAAAAGTTTAGGGCCTTTAAAGTAGGGATGTGCAAGACAAACTTTGTTTATTACTCTTCCCAAGGACTGTAATCCTGATCTGAAACAGCTGCTCTAATGGTGTTGTGGGTCCCTGGAGGAAAAGTGACAGTCACACTGAAGGGTGGCCTGGCCTATGGGAGGTTTTGATGTGCATAAATGAGGCTTAGACAGGAGGAGCCAAGACCAGAGGATTACGTTCCTGGTTGTGAAGTGCCGACTCATTACTTCCCCCATGTTACCTAGGGCCCCTTCCCCCTCCTGGCAATAGACAAATCTGGGACAACTGCTACAATGTGTTTTTAGTATTTATTTTATACAACATCCATCTTCTTTCTCTGTGTCCATCTCTCTCCCCTTCTCCTCTCTCGGTAGGTTTTAATGAAAGATATTGCCACTCCCATACCAGCAGAAGAGGTGAAGAAAGTGGTCAGAAAATGTCTCGAGAAAGCTGCCTTGATCAATTACACTAGGCTCACAGAATATGCCAAAATAGAAGGTCAGTGCAGTGAGCAATTGCCGAAGTGGCAGTGAGAGCCAACAATGCCTATTAACTGAATGTTCTATGAAAAGTCCCTTCCTTTCCTGAACAATCCTGTGCCATGGCAAAGGGAAATGTCTCATTAAAATCTCAGCTGGTGAACTGAAGAGCTTTTTCCTATTCATTGCTTTAATATGCCTCCTGGGACTCTGCTTGAATGAAAGACCCAGGATTCGTGCTTAAGTTGTCCTTTGTTCTTATTCTGAGTTTTCAAGAAACCAAAAGGTGTTTTCATGGGTTGTATTTTTTGACATTACTGTAAGTACGTCTAACATTTAAACTCTGAGCAGTCGATTCCTTCCTGATCAGTAACAGTACAGTATTACGTGATTTTATTTTCTGTTCTGCAGTGACACTCAGAGGAGGAGGAAACTTGTTGATTATTGTGAGTGCTGAAATAAACTGATAGAACTTCCTGCAGCTTTTAATTGCTTGTAATATATTGATGTCCTTGAAAGATTAGATCTCTTGAGAGGACTGTGCATTTTTTCTCTTTCTTCAGGTTTTATTCATTAAGTGTACCAATGGTTAAAATGTTTAGAAATAAGTAGATTAGAATTTGCGGCAGTCACAAAATCAGCTTTTATTCATCAGTCCTTTGATATAATTAAGAGCAATAGAAAAGGCCTCAAATTCTTTGCTCAAAGTGTCCTAAAAGCAGCTTATACAACACATGTAGCATTAATTGAGGCAGGGAACATGTTTGTAGTTCATGTAAAGTGCCCATATCTGAAAATAAAAAGTAAGGTCTTCCTTTAAAAAATTTTTGGTAACTTTCAATGTATGATTTTACTTAATAAATTATAAATTTATGAGTTACTTGGTATTAGAATAGTTTTATCAAAATTCAGCCAATGAAAATGATTGATTCTAATTGGTTGTGTTATTCCTTTTTTCTCTTGAAATCTGGGCACGCTTTTCTAACATGCGATAACCAACCTCCTGAGTGATTAACAAAAAAGCCATCTCATCACTATAGCAACCAATATTATATCACGAGAGTAACAACATGGAACCTCCTTAGTTACCAGTTTAACATCATTAATTATGATATCATGTTGTGTTAAAGTGAAAGCAATGAACATTAGATCATTTGGGGAAAGTGGAAGATTAAGCATATTGGTTTTCCATTTTGAATACTCATTCAAATGATTTTTGTGTGTTGGAAGTATTAAGTGTTCTGAACACAGTTTGAAAAAAAACTGATATAAAAATAGATTAAAGGCTTTCAAATCTGGTAAAGATAAAAAAATTTTCAGACACTTGAATAAATACAATATTGTTTTATACAAATATTACAAGCCCTATCTAGAGTCGCACTGTAAGCTCTTTTGTTCTTAGGTGTTTTTGTTATTATTTGACCATTTACCTGTCCAAGAACACTGAAAAGATGCAATATACTTCTGTTTATTTCTGTATTTTATAGTCATACAATCTACCTTGATATGGATAAATAACCTTTCATTTGTACACATAAAAACAAATCTGTATAAGGAAGAAAACCCTATGGTACACTCGAATAAATAGTGAGCAGTGGTATCTCCCACCTTCTCCGTTTCTGGAGTCAACTCCCTCTTAGCCAGTGTGAGAGTATCATAGAGAATAAATACTAGAAACTTACTCAGGTAGGACTGTCAGGGGAGCAGTCTTTCAAAACTACTCTTGCTCCTAGCTTAAGAAAAACTTCAACAGATTTCCTTGTCTCTCTTGCTCCTTACTCCTTTTATATTTAGGGGGAAAAAAGTGATTTTGTTTTATTCTCAGGACCAGACCAAGAACAAAATTAAATTTAACTTAGAAACAGGAACTGGGCTACTTTTCTTTGTTTGATTGGCCTTCTACTTTATGTGAGCAATGTGAGTAGAGTTTACTTTTCTCCTAAATTTTCTTTTCTTATGTTTTAGGCCCAGCAGAAAAGGAAACAGGTAATTAATGTGTCTGCATGCATATACCATTGTGTCTAATATGGTGATATGATTTTTAATCTTTATTGAGGGAAGATGCACATACAAAAAGCTGTATATATTTAATGTATACAACTTGAAAGACTTGGAGATAAATATACAGCTGTGAAACCATCACCACAATCTATGCTTTAAATGAACCTGTCATTTCTAAAGACTTCTTCCCACCTTCTTTATTTTATCATTATTTTGTGATAGACACTTAATGTCTCATCTACCCTCTAAGCAATTATTAATTGCATGGTACATTCTTGTTAACTATAGGCACCCGATATTCAGTAGATCTCTAGGACTGGATCTTGGTATATTCTTTGACCAGCAGCTCCTCATTCCCTCCTTCCACCCCCTAGTAATCATTCTTCTACTGTCTGCTTCTGTGAGTTTGAATATTTTAGGTTTTTCATATATTTGGTATCAAAAAGTATTTGTCCTTTTTAAAATATTTATGTGTCCATTTGAAAAGCAGAATAACAAAGTATGTGTATGAGAGAGAGAGAGAGAGAGAGAGAGCAAGTGAGAGAGAGAAAGAGATCTTCCATATGCTGATTCACTCCCCCATATGGCTGCAACAGCCAGGCCTATGCCAAGACAAAGCCAGGAGCCAGGAAGTCCATTTGGGTCTCCCATGTGAGTGGCAGGGACCCAAGTACAGGGACAGTCAACTGCCTTCTCCAGGCACAGTAGCAGAAGTAGAGTTGCTAGAATTCAAGCTCACACTACTAGGTGGTATGTGGGTATCACAAATGGCAGCTTAACCCATTGCACCACAACGTCCATCCCTGGAGTATTTGTCCTTCTGTATTGTGACTTATTTCACTTTGCAAAACATTTTCTAGGTTCATCCATGTCACAAATGGCAGGATGTCCTTTTTTTAAGGCTATACATATACATATTTATTATATGTATATGCTGCATTTTCTTTTATCCATTTGTCCATGGATGGACATTTGGGTTGCTTTCATGTCTTGGTTATGGAGAATAATTCCGGGATTAACATGGGATGGCAGATATCTTTTTGAGATCCTGATTTTCATCCTTTGGAGATATACTCAGAAGTGGCATTACAGTATCCTACAGTTCTATTTATAATTCTTTAAAGAACTGTTGTACTGTTTCCTATAGCGACTGCACCAATTTATGTTCTCACCAACAGTACACCAGCGTTCCATCCTCACCAGCACTTGGTATTTTTGAGCCTTTTTTATTTTTTGATAATAGTCATCCTAACCCATGTCAAGTAATATCTCAATGTGATTTTGATTTGCATGTCCTCAAGGGGCAAGTAACTCACAGATATTGAGCACCTTTTCATATATCTGTTGACTGTGTGTATATCTTCTCTTAAGAAAAGTCTAGGGGCCAACATTGCTTTTCAGAGCACCAGATCAAGCTCAGGCTGCTCTGCTTCCAGTCCAGCTTCCTGCTAATTCTCCTGAGAAAACAGCAGAAGATGGCCCAACTGTTTAGGTCCCTGCCACCCACGTGGGAGACCTGGATGGATTTCCTGGCCCCTAGTTTGGGCCTGGCCCAGCCCTGCTCGCTATTGCAGGCATATGAGAAGTGAATCAGCAGGTGGAAGTTCTCTCTGTCACTTTGCCTTTAAAATAAATCTTAAAAAAGAAATAAAATTCAATTCAGTTCCTTTGCACCTTTTTAAATTGGTTATTTTGGTTTTTGCTATTGAGTTGTCTGGGTTCCTTACATATTTCAGATATTAACCTTTTATCAGATACATAGTTTGCACTATTTCCTCCCATCCCATACATTGCCTTTGCTGTTGGCAGTGTGATGCCTTGATATCGATGAATAGCTCTGTCCATTTCAGGGCACTTACAAGATAATTATGACTAGGATCCTGAAAATGCTTTGATTGTAGCAGAATTATAGCTAATACTCATGGGGGAAAGCAGACCATTTATGTAAAACTTCAGCAAATATTTTATATGAATTCAAAGCAGGAAAAAAAACTGAGACTTTATTAATGTTATGCATTATGTTTTAAACATAAACACTCATCTTACTTGGAAGCGATCACCAATATCATAAGGGCTCTTACAACTCAAAGAGAGGACCCACATTCGATATCATGATTGTCAAATAATATGAGAGTAAAATGTATAAATGCAGTTAAATAAAAAGTAAATAGTTCTTAACTTTGAACGTTGTTCACTATAGGAATAAGCAGAGGTTATGAAATTCCCTTTTCAGTAAACTGATGGGAAAGTGTTCTTCTCTGGGTCTCTGAATTTTTAGATGTTTTATTGCTTTTCTCTTTTTCCTCTTACACAGTTGTAATTAATTTTACTTCACGTGTATCTGCTGATGTTTATCCTCAGTGTCTCTTAATCTCTTACAGGCAGGGTCCTTACTGACTTGTTCACTGCTTTAATCCTGGCACCTGGCACTGTCTGCTGACACAGAATAGGTACTCGGTGCTTTGGAGAAAGGCACCAGGTTAGTTAGTTTCATCCAAAAACAATGGAGCAAGAAACAAGCTGTGAACCTTTCTAGTCCAAGTTCTCTCATTGCAGTCAAGCTTTGCATGCATGCAATATTATAGACATTGTTGTTAAGTTGTTTTTAACTGAAATCTTCCATTAAGGACTCTATTTCTTCGTCCTTTTTTCCCTTACCAATTTCAAAATTTCTCCAGTATTTGACTCCAGAAAATGACAGGAGCAAAGCACTCAGAGACATAAAAAGGGAAAAGAACATACCTAAAATGACTGCTAAGTGCACTTCAGAAAAATTGAATTGGAAAAAGAATGAGACTATTATCATCCCTTCTTATGACAACCCATTGTAATAGCAACAGTCCTGTGCTCATTAACAAACTTTTTCAAAACCTCTTAGGGCATTTTATACCCCACAATATTCCTGTTGTGAAAATAGTTTTAACCTAGTTTACAAACTAAAAGTCCGAGATTGTTTGTGGCTTTCCCACTGCCACGGAGTAAATGAGTCAGCCAGTTGGGGCCAGGATCAGGGGTCCTGAGCCTTAACCTGCAGAGCCTGCACTCTTTCCCCTATGAAACATGAAAAGGTTGCAGTGCACCTTGATAAAGCGTGGTCCAAGTCACACTGTCTCCCTCCAAGAAAAGAGAGGAAAGAAAAGGAGCCGTCGCTCACCCACATACCTGGCTTCCACCAGGCAGACATCTCTGCTTTGTACCTGTTAAGCATTCTGTTCCACTTAACTATACAAGGTCAGCAACTACTTTTATTAAAATTAAATGCTTGTATGGAACAGGGAAGAATCAGCATAATCTCCATAATTTAAGTGGTTTGAAAGGAAAGCTAATCTCAACTGAAGAATGCTCTGAAGTAACAGAAGAGGGGTTTTTGAGAAATGTAGTCATATTCCTTTAGTTGCATTTGGTAGCACATTAACCTAACACAGTTACAAGTAAATGTTCTTTGGGGATGCTTTTGAGAGTGGATAAAAATGAGACTATCAATTGCATATGTAAGAGCTCAAGTGCTTGTACTCTCAAACAGTCATCTCTTGAGCATGTAATTATTTTCCTCTAGTTGTTTTTACCATCTAGAAAAAGAGTAAAAACTCTGCCCAAGACTTGCCATGATTCTACCATCTGTTGACTGCCTGTATGTCCCAGAGGTTTTCTGTTTACACTGCTCCATTAGCTCCTCAACACATACTTTACAGAAGAAGAAATGGAATTCAGAAAAAGTTCATTGCTTGTACAGGATCGTGCTGTTGTCGTTAAAATTCACACCCATGTTTCTCAGACACCAGAGCCCTCTTCACATGCTGTCTGCTGGCTGCCATGCTTCCATGACTGCCTGACTCAAAGTAATGGCATTTTATGGTAAACACTTCAGCCACATCCCAACAGCCAAGGGCTCCTTTCCCCCAAAATAGCGATGTTTATTTAACAATAAGAGCCAGCACTTCCGTGCTGTACACTGCTCTAAATATTTTCCACGTATCAACTCATTTCCTTATAATATCCTTTTGGAATAAATATTATTAGCACTCCTTCAAAAACCTAAGAAAAGAGGTTAATACCATTTATCTTCAGTTCCATAGCTAGTAAGTGGGAGATTCGGGACCACTGTTTATTCATCTATTGATCTGTCCTCCCTCTATGTCTTTCCTCCTATTAACAAGCTTATATCGTTAAATTTGCACATAGTTAAAATCCTTCTGTTTATTTTCCCCCTATGGATCTCGGGATGTCATGTGTTGAAGATGGTTAAAATTTGTTCCCCGGGCCCAGACTGCTTCTCCACCTTCCCCACCTTATTTTTCTCTACAGCACTTCAGATGATGTAACACACAATAGGATTCATTTATCCTTCATATTTTATGAGATTGTTAGCTCCATGAGGGCAGGAGACTTTATATTTTAATAATTGCTATATCTGCAGTACTGAAAAATGTATCAGGTATTTGACTGATAGTCTATAAATGTCAAGTAAAATAATATGACACAGTTATCAGGCTATTTACAACAGAAAAAAAAATTCAGTAAGCAGGTAGACTGGATTGCCAAAGGTCATTCAAAGCCATCACTGAACAATTAAAGAGCAAAAACTAACTACTTAAAAACAATTAAAAATTCCAATAAAGTGGAATTTCATGCTTTGTCTTAGGTTGAGGGAGATACTAACCCTGGATGCAAGAAATCAGAGTATAGATAGAAATTGCTTTAACAATACCCAGTGATCCAGTCTGTTGCAGCTGTTTTTATAATCCAGCCTGCTGCCCAATTATGGCTCACAGCTCTCTTCTGTCCTTGAGAAATCCTCAGATCCTCCACTGGCAGCACAAATTTTCAGAATAGAGTGATTTTAAAATGTTAGATGGGATTTAAAAAAAAAAAATAACCTGTCTCTAAATGTCTTTTTTTCCTTCTTGGGAATTATTTACAGGCTTAGTGAAAATAGAGTTCCTTTTGAGATCCGAAATTTCCAGGAAGCAATTCCTTTTTAATTTGGAAGTTGTGAAATACCACTATTTGCTAGAATTGGCTTTTATTAAGTGCCAATGATGTACACCGTTGCAAAAGCAACTCATTTTTACCCCTGTTTTAATCTTATCATTAACTACATTAATTCTACAATAGTAAAATCCTTTTTATTGATAATCTAGGATTGAAATGACACTGAAATTTTGCTTTCCTAATTATGTTTTTGTTGTAAATCCCATGCATTATTGATGCAAATTAGATTTTTAAAAAATCAGTTCTTTAGTTCAGAGAATGTCTTATGGACAAGAGCAGCAATAACATAATAACGGTCCATGATTTGTCCTAAAAATTATGTATCATATTGTAACTTAAGATATAAAAGGAGCAAATGCTTCTTATAGCTTGCCTTGCCTGGAGGTCTTTTGCCTTGACTTGGTATTTAGGTGTCCTTGTGAATCTAGGAATTTGAAGGTACCCTGCACAGAAGGTGGCACGGAATGAACAGACAAGTCTTTGTGCAGTGAGGAGCGTCCTCAGCCCTCCTGTTGCCAGGCTCCCAGGTCTATCCCCCAGTGTTCTCATTTTCAGAATCTCAGTTGACCGGGACAGAGATGCCTTCCCAGAGGGTCACAGTGCTTACCATCTCTGGAAAGAGGCAGTACACTGGCAGTCCTTACATCATTAGGATATGAGTGCCATCTGGGTAGTTTTTTAATTTAGCACTCCATTGTTGGGTTGTAGTGGTAAATAATAAGGAAATAAAATCTCTTCCACTTAAGAGTTTCGGGGTCTAGAAGCTGAGTGTATGTACAAAACGTGTGAAGAATGTTTTGCTAGCAGTGAATAATGTCTAAGATAGCAAAACAGTTTCCTCTCCTAAGTTTTGTGTTTCCACATAAATGTGATTTAAATATCTCAAGCATTATATCTTGCCATGCACTGAGATTTCTGAAATCTAAACTATTTTCCTGAAATTTTGCACTCTCTTAACATTCACAGCACTTTGCAGGAGGTAATTTGTGTATTAAAATAAACTGAATCCTCCCCCTAAAAGAACCCAACAGGTAATTAAAGATTTTCCACTCAGCCTTTTGGACAGGGTGGCTTGGTTGATGGGAACTTAGCCCTGAAATAAAACTTCTGTGACCACTTCTATCTCTAAGTTGCCTGCTGGTTAGATACAATTATGGATTAAATTTGTGGCTCTGAAAGAGAATGACTTGCTGTCATTTAAAAAAATATTTCTGAAAATCATATAAATCTGTTATGTCGTTTAGTTTGTGGAGCAGTTTGTGTGTGCATTGTAAATACTTGTTGCTTGTGTAACACAGCATTAGTAGTGTGCTTCAAAACATTCATGAATAATGTAATTAAAACATAAGTTTACAGAGAATCACTTTAGCCTGGTGGTTACAATGCCAATTGATTTCCTGCATCTCACATCAAAGTACGTGGGCTCAATATGACTCCTACTCCTAATTCCAGCTTCCTACTAATGCAGACCCTGGGAGGCAGCAATGATGACTCAAGTAGTTGGCACTCTGTCACATGTTTGGAAGACCTAGATTTGCCTCTGGCTGCTGGCCCCAACATTGTGAGTGTCTGGGGAGTAGAACAGCACATTGGAGCTCACTTTCTTCGTCTCCCTGCCTCTCAAAAATTTTTTTTAAATTTTGATGACAAGGCAAATTTTATTTTTATAAAACTATGAGTTGATTTTCATAAAAAAATTGAAATCACGTAATTTTTTTCCTAATAAGTATTTTCCAAAAACATTTTGAAGATCCCTTGTATTTGTTATTGTTTGGGGGGAAATACAAATTAAAATTTATTTTAGCACTTAATATAAAGAAAACTGTGACTTTTTTCATATGGCTAATGGACTATTTAAGTGCCTTAGATGCAGACTTGTTTTTTTTAAAGAAAGATTTTATTTAATGAATACAAATTTCATAGGTACAGATTTAGGAATAAAGCGGTTCTTCCCACCTCCCAACTCGACTCCCATCACACCTCCTATTCCCTCTCCCACCCCATTCTTCATTGAAATTTGTTTTTAATTAACTTTATATACAGAAGGCCAACTCTATACTAAGTAAAGATTTCAACAATTTGCACCCACATAGACACACCAACTATAAAGTACTGTTTGAAAACAAGTTTTACAGTTAATTCTCACAGCACAACTCAATAAGGACAGAAGTCCTACATGGGGAGTAAATGCACAGTGACTCTTGTTGTTGATTTAAGAATTGACACTCTTAATTATAATATCAGTGATCACCCGAGGCTCTTGACATGAGCTGCCAAGGCTACAGAAGCCTTTTGAATCCATACACTTTGTCAGTATTTAGACAGAGCCCTAAACAAAGTGGAAATTCTCTACTCCCTTCAGAGAAAAGTACATCCTTCTTTGTTGTCCCCTTCTTTCCACTGGGGTCTCACTCACAGAGATTCTTCACGTAGATCATTTTTTGCCACCGTGTCTTGGCTTTCTATGCCTGAAATGCTCTCATGGGCTTTTCAGCCAGATCCGAATGCCTTAAGGGTTGATTCTGAGGTCAGAGTGCTATTTAAGGCATTTGTCATTCTATGAGTCTGCTGTGTGGACTGCTTCCCATGTTGGAACATTCTCCCCTTTTTAATTCTATCTATTGTTATTACCAGACACTTGGTCTTATTTATGTGATCCATTTGACATTTAATCCTTTCTATATGATCAGTTACACACTTAATGTGATCACTTTAACATGTAAGATGCCATTAGTACCAGCCAGTTTAATGGCATTGGAGTTCCATGTCAAGTTTTTAGCTTTATCCTTGGGGTAAGTCTGTGAGAATGTGTGCTGAAGTGTACAGCTTCCCCCTCTCTTATTACCACTCTTTTTTTTACTGGGATCTATTTTTAATTGGATTTATAAACCTATGAATAATTCTATTAAGTAAAAAGTTTCATCAATGGTAATAAGTAGAAAAAGAAAATAATAAGAAATAAAGTATGATAATAAATTGTTCCTTTACAGTCAAGACAAAGGCTGTTCAAGTCATTGCTTCTCATAGTGTTAGTTTCACTTCCACAGGTTTCCTTTTAGGTGCTCAGTTAGTTGTCACAGATCAGGGAGAACCTATGGTATTTGTCCCTTTGGCACTGGCTTATTTCACTCAGCATGATGTTTTCCAGATTTATCCATTTTGTTGCAAATCATGGATTTCATTTTTTTTTACCACTGTGTAGTATTCCATAGAGTACATATCACATAGCTTCTTTATCCAGTCTTCCATTGATGGACATTTAGGTTGATTCCATGTCTTAGTTATTGTGAATTGAGATGCAATAAACATGGAGGTGCAGATAACTCTCTTATTTGCTGATTTAATTTCTTTTGGGTAAATTCTGAGGAGCGGAATGGCTGGGTCATATGGTAAGACTACATTCAGATTTCTGAGGTATCTCCAAACTGTCTTCCATAATGGTTTTACCAGTTTGCATTCCCACCAACAGAAGATTAGGGTACATTTTAGCCCACATCCTCGCCAGCATCTGTTGTTGGTAGATTTCTGTATGTGAGCCATTCTAACCGAGGTGAGGTGAAACCTCATTGTGGTTTTGGTTGGCATTTCCCTGATGGCTAGTGATCCTGAACATTTTTTCATGTATCTGTTGGCCATTTGGATTTCCTCATTTGAAAAATGTCTATTGAGGTCCTTGGCCCATCTCTTAAGTGGGTTTTTTGTTTTGATGTTGTTGAGTTTCTTGATCTCTTTGTAGATTCTGGTTATTAATCCTTTATCAGTTGCATAGTTTGCAAATAATTTCTCCTTTTCTGTCAGTTGCCTCTTCACTTCCCTGTTTATTTTGCCATACAGAAACTTCTCAATTTGAAGTTGTCCCATTTGTTAATTTTGGCTTTGATTGCCTGTGCCTCTGAGGTCTTTTCCAAGAAGTCTTTGCCTGTGCCAATGTCGTGCAGTGTTTCCCCAATGTTCTCTAATAATTTGATGGTGTCATATAATAGATTTAGGTCTTTAATCCATGTTGAGTGGATTATTGTGTAAGGTGTAAAGTACAGGTCTTGCTTCATACTTCTGCATGTGGAAATCCAGTTTTCCAAGCACAATTTGTTGAAGAGACTATCCTTGCTCCAGGGATTGGTTTTAGCTCCTTGGTCAAATTGTAGATGTTTGGATTGATTTCTGTCATTTCTATTCTGTTCTGTTTGTCTAACTATCTGTTTTTGTACCAGCACCAGGCTGTTTTGATTATAACTGCATTGTAGTATGTCTTGAAATCTGGTATTGTGGATGCCTCTGGCTTCATTTTTGTTGTACAAGATTGCTTTAGCTATTCGAGGTCTCCTTGCCTCCATAGGAATTTCAGCATCATTTTTTCTAGATCTGAGAAGAATATCTTAGGTATTTTGATTGATATCACATTACATCTATAAACTGCTTTTGGAAGAATATACATTTTGATGATATTGATTCTTCTGATCTATGAACATGAAAGATTTTTCCATTTTTTGTGTCTTCTTATATTTCTTTCTTTAATGTTTTGTAATTCTTATCATAGAGATCTTTGATATCCTTGGTTAAATTTATTCCAAAAATTTGATTGTTTTTGTAGCTATTGTGAATGGGATTGTTCTTAGAAGTTCTTTCTCAGCTGTGGCATTGTCTGTGTATTCAAAGGCTATTGATTTTTGCATATTGACTTTATATTCTGCTACTTTACCAAACTCTTCTATGAGTTTCAGTAGTCTCTAAGTGGAGTCTTTTTAGATCCCCTATATATAGAATCATGTCATCTATAAATAGGGATAGTATGGCTTCCTTCTTCCCAATTTTATCCCTTTGATTTCTTTTTCTTGCCTAATAATTCTGGCTAAAGCTTCCAGAACTATATCGAATAGCAAAGGTGAGAGTGGGCATCCAGTATGGTACTGGATCTCAGTGGGAATACTTCCAACTTTTCCCCATTCAGTAATATGCTGGCAATGGGTTTGTTATAAATTATGTTGATTGTGTTGAGGAAGGTTCCTTCTGTAACCAATTTGCTTACATTTTTCATCAAGAAAGTGTGTATATTTTATCAAATACTTTCTGTGTATCTATTGAGGTAATCATATGTTCTTTGTTTAGCAGTTAATGTGATGGATCACATTGATTGATTTGTGAATGTTAACCATCCTTGCACACCAACGAAGAATCCCACCTGGTCCAGGTGAATTATCTTTCTGAGGTGTTGATGGATTCAATTGGTCAGAATTTTGTTGAGGATTTTGTGTCTGTGTTTATCAGGGAAATTGTTCTGTAGTTCTCTTTCTCTGTTGCATCTTTTCTGGGTTTAGGAATTAAGGTGATGCTGCCTTCATAGAATTTGGGAGGATTCTCTGCCTTTCAATTGTTATGAATAACTTGAGAAGAATTGGAGTTAGTTATTCTTTAAACATCTGGTAGAATTTAGCATTGAAGCCACCTGGTCCTGGGCTTTTCTTTGTTGGGAGGGTCTTTATTACTGATTCAGTTTCTGTCTTGATAATGGATTTGTTTAGATTTTCTATGGCTTCAAGGCTCAGTTTAGGTAGGTTGTATGTGTCCAGGAATCTATCCATTTCTTCTAGGTTTCCCAGTTTGTTGGCATGCAGCACTTTGTAGTAATTTCTGATGATTCTTTTTGTTTCTGTGGTGTCTGTTGTTACATTTCCATTTTCACCTCTAATTTTATTGATTTGGGTCTTCTCTCTCCTTTTTTTTGGTTAGTTGAATGAATGGTATGTCAATTGTTTGTTTTTTCAAAAAACCAGCTCTTCATTTTGCTGATCTTTTCTAATAATTTCTTGCATCCATTTTTGTTGATATCTTCTATAATTTTAATTATTTCTTTTATCCTACTAATTTGGGGTTTGGTTTGCTGTTGTTTTTCTAGATCCTTGAGATGCATTGTTAGCTCATTTATTGGCTGCTTTTCCAATTTCTTGATGTAGGCATCTATTGCTATAAACTTTCTTCTAAACACTGCTTTTGCTATATCCTATAAGTTTTGATATGTTGTATTATTATCTTCATTTGTTTCCAGAATTTTTTTTCTCTTTTATTTCTTCTATGACTCACTGTTCATTCAGGAGCATGTTGTTCAGTATCCATGTGTTTGTGTATGCTCTAGAGATTCCTGAGTTGCTGATTTCCAGCTTCATTCCGTTGTGGTCTGAGAAGATGCATGGTATGATTTCGATTTTTTTTAATTTGCTGAGACTTGCTTTATGGCCTAGTCTGTGGTCAATCCTAGAGAAAGTTCCATGCACTGCTGAGAAGAATGTGTATTCTCCAACTTTAGGATGAAAAGTTCTGTAGGTATCTGTTAGGTCCATTTGGTCTGTAGTGTCAAATTAAATCTTCTGTTTCCTTGTTGATATTTTGTCTGATTGATATAGCCATTGCTGAAAGTGGAGTATTGAAGTCCCCCATGACTATTGTCCTGGAGTCTAAGTCTACCTTTAAATCCCTTAACATTTATTTTAAATAGCCAGGTGCCCTGTAATTAGGTGCATATGCATTTATAATAGTTATATCTTCCTGTTGAATTGATCCCTTATTCATTATATAGTGCCCTTCTTTGTTTCTTTTAAGAGTTTTTGTGTTAAAGTCTATTTTGTCAGATATTAAGATGGCTACGTCAGTTCTTTTTTGGTTTCTGTTGGCATGAAATATCTTTTTCCATCCTTTCACTTTCAGTCTGTATGCATCTTTGTTGGTTAGATGTGTTTCATTTATGCAGCAATAGATGGGTTTTGTTTTTTAATCCATTCAGCCAGTCTTTTTTTTTTTTAAACTGGAGAGTTGAAACCCTTTACATTCAAGGTGACTATTGAAAGTAACGATTTGGCCCTGCCATTTTTCCAAAAATATTCCTGTTTTTTTGAATTTCCTTTGAACTTTTACTAAGAGATTTTATTCCTTTACCTTCCTTTGTAGTGATGACCATGTTTCTGTATTTCTGTGTGCAACACATCCTTAAGCATCTTTTGTAGGGCTGGATGGGTGGTTACAAATTCTTTGAATTTTTGTTTGTTATGAAACATCTTTATTTCACCTTCATCCATAAATGAGAGCTTTGCATGGTATAATATTCTGGGATGTCAGTTTTTTTCTCTTAAGACTTGTATTACATCTCACCATTCTCTCCCAGCCTGTAGGTTTCTGATGAGAAGTCCACTGTGAGTCTAATTGGAGATAATCTGAAAGTAATTTGGCATTTCTTCCATGCACATTTTAGAATCTTCTCTTTATGTTTTACTTTGGTGAGTTTGATTACAATGTGTCATGGTGAGGATCTTTTCTGGTCATGTCTGTTATGAGTTCTATGTGCTTTCTCTACTCTGATGTCTCTTTCTCCAAATTGGGGAAGTTTTCTGTTATTATTTCACTAAATGGCCTTCTAATCCTTTCACTCTTTCCATGCCTTCAGGAACTCATAGAACCCTTATTTTGAGTCTTTTTATAGCACTGTGTAGATTCCCAACAGTGCTTTTTAGTTTTCTAATTTCTTCTTCTTGTCTTTGGTTTGATTGTATAATTTCTTGTGCTTCATCTTCTAAGTCCAATATTCTTTCTTTTGCTTCACCAATTCTGTTGTTAAGGCTCTCCACTGTATTTTTATTTGTTCTGTTGAATTTTTCATTTAATTTTGATTTCTCTTTAATATCTCGATTTGACAGGAGAAATTTCTTTCATGTCCTGTACAGATTTCAGTAGTCCATGAATTTGCTTCTGATTACTTCTATGTAATCTTGTGATCATTTTTTTGAATTCCGTTTCTTGCATTTCTTCCATCTCATCATCTTCACAATCTGGTATTCAAGTGTCATGTTCTTTTGTGGGCATCATGTTGTCTTCCTATTCTTCTTTATTAATTGGTACATTAATTTTTCTGCATTTGTGGAGATATTCATTGGTTTCTTTAATCTTTTGCTACCGGGGCATTTATCTTTGTTCTATGACTCTGTAGATAAGTGGAATGTCTGCTTTCAGTGAATCTCTAGAGGCTTGTAGTGGGTGTGGCCAGAGAGCTCTGTTCAGTTCTCCAGGGATAAGGGTGTGCCTAAGGTGACACACCCAGCTTTGACATGGTAAATCTTCTCTTTTGTTTTAATCAGAAGGGAAATCTATTCTGCTAGCTGAGCTCCTCTCCTCAAAGGAGACCAGTGCCTGAGCACTAGCCCCAGTGGGTATAATAGTCTTGTTTTCTGTCCCAAGGACCACACAAGGTATCTGTGCAGTCCTCAGTGTAAGTTTAGTTTCCCCAGCAATGTCTCTCACCAGGTTACCAGGAAACCCTGAGTATGTGGAGTCTCCCACTGTGACTGCCCAAAGTACCAGCCACACCGTGAGTCCTCCCACACACCCTCAGTTTCTTTCACAGTCCCAATACAGAAGCTTCACACAGTCACAAGCTCCTAGCCCACTGTTAGTTCTCCCCACCAGAGTCAGGAGTCTCCACTTGGCTAATTGCTGGGCACAGACACAAGCTGGCACAGCTGTTTCATATGTCCAAAATGGCACCCACTCTATTGGCTTGTTACAGGATACTGTTGTAAAGTGATCAGGGAGAGAGAAACGTGTCCATCCCATCCTTTTTTTATTTTTTCCCTCTAGTTTGGCTGGTACACTATATCCCACAGGCTCCAAGCCGGATTCCCTCTAGGCTCTTCCTACAGCTTTTTTGCTAGTTTCTTGGACTGCTACGGTCTGGTCTCACCTCACTTTCCAACGCTGGTGTGTAGGCTCTGAGTTGCTGTAGTCCCAAGCCGTGGGCACCCATGCAGTCCACGTAGGTGCACTGAGTCTCTCTAATTTCAGTAGAGTTTCCTCTACCATTTTCTCCCTAACTCTTCCCTGAGACTATACTCTCTACACTTTTTTAAACTATCTTCTCCTGGGCTAGAGCAGTAAGCTTCCTCCCTACTCCACCATCTTGGAACCCAATCCAGATTCATTTCAATAGCCATAGATTATTTTGATTTTGTCATATAATATCCAAATGCAATGTCAGTTTTAAAATACTCTTATCAATATGTTCTTATCAATATGAGTATATTGAATGAGGCATTTCTAAAACTATTTACTGGACGCACGATTAGCCTTTTTCTATTTCATGAATACACAAATGCATTAAAAGCATATTCCCTTTTAAATACCACATAAGCCCTATTAATTCACTTAGGCCTTTTCCACATTGGGTCTGGAGTGAATGAGGATGCCTAGTATGTTTACTTGCCTCAACTTTTCTCCCATGATGAAAGAAAACAGCCCCATACTATATAATTTGTGTTCACAGTAATTAGTCAATTCATCATGCTGTTGACAGATAAGCTCCTGTGTCTCAAGACATGTTTGGGGGCCATAGTAAACAGGGATTGCAGGAATAACTGCTTAAAAGGGATAAATGAAGACATTATTTGCTCATGTCCAAAGGGGCACTAAAGTTCTGTATACTTCCAGTTTATTTAATTCAGAGGAAAATTTGTGTTGTGTTATTGTCTAGCAATTCCTGCCTAGTTGGGTAAATAACCAACTAAGTGAAAATGAGGACATCAGATGAGGACATAGCAGGACCCTTGTGTATGGGAGACAGCACAGTGGCCATGCTTACAACACTCAGGACTTATGCACTCACTGTTTTGCCACAGCTTTAGTGAACCAAGGAAAGGTCAGCAACCATGGAGACACTTAAGTGTGTTTACCTCTCCTCAGAGTTGATTCTGAGGCTTCATCCCTTTATCATCCTCCTTGCTTTATCCGAGTTTAATTCTCAGAAAGCAGAAGCATGTGACTCCACTTAAAACAAGTGCTGACAGTGCTGTCACACAGCCCTCTGCTTTTGGCATTGCACCCTTTGCTCTGGAATAGACCTTGCCAGCACCAATTGATGTGTCATGACTCTACGGAGGTGTGCTGTGACTTCCGTAAGTGGCACTTTTCCTTGATCCCCCATCTCTGTCCATGAGTCATCCATCCTCTTCTTTTTCTTCATTATGTATTTTACAATGTTAGTTATCATAGATAAGGACAATTTCAATCACATTGGTCATAGGCAATCCTATCCACCTAGAAGAGAAATTTCATTTGATTTTGAACATAGTTCTCTTTCCAGATCATGCTGTCATAAGAACTTGAACTCAAGTTGCACTGAGACATAAATTAGGGTATTTTGAGTTCCTCTGCCAAAGTAACTGGGCTGCTGGGGAGAACAGTCTCTATGAAATGATTAAAACCTAAATGGTATGCACCATCTGCAACTGATGAAGCAAGAATTTTTTTAAAGACATTTATTTATTTGAAATAATTAGGGAGAGAGAGAGACAGATCTTCCATCTTCTGGTTCACTCCTCAGATGGCTGTAATAGGGCTGGGCCGGGTGGAAGCCAGGAGCCTCTTCCAGGTCTCCCATGTGGGTGACAGGGGCCTATGTACTTGTGCTATCTACAGTGCTTTTCCCAGATCATTAGCAGGGAGCTGGATTAGAAATGGAGCAGCCAGGAATCTAACCAGTGACCATACTAGATTCCAGCATTGAAGGCGGCAGCTTTACCTGCTATACCACAACACTAGCCCCAAACACAAATTCAAATTGAGCATAATATATATAACTATGCTCAAGGGGATATAAGAATATATTAGCAATTTGATTCAAGAGCAAGAAGTCATGAAAAGTCAATTGAAAGAACTGGTTATGAAAATAATATTCATGTTAAGAAAAAAGGAAACAGGCTGAATGTTACTGAAAAGTGCTTTAGTAGCCTGGGAAGTCAAAATGAAGGAAGCAAAAAAAAAAGAAGTAAACAATAGAAAAGCTAAGTGGTATGCAGAGAAGAAACAGAGGAACGTAGACTTCTGATAGACTGATTAAGGCAAGATTTAAGTAAATACGATATGAAAGAGGAAAATAACTCAAATAAGGGTGAAAAGCTTTAAAGAAATTTAAGTAGTTGTCAAAGAACATACCTTTCAAAATCTCTAAGTTGGTTTTGAAGGTCAGTTCTACCCAACTTTTAAGAAACAATTCTTACCAAAAATAAATTTTGTAAAATGGGAAATGACTGAAACTTCCCAGTTCATTTCATGTAGCAAATATGTTGATTCCCAAGCCTGATAAAAAAAATAGAAAAAAAGGAAAATTATTATAGATATCTTTAATTATACAAAAATATGGAAAATTCTTGGATGTAATAATTGCTCCCAATATCCAACAGTGCATTGAGAAAATAATACATCATAATCAATGGAATATCTCAGGAATATAAAAATGATTCAACATCAGAAACAATAGGGAAGAATCATTTGATCTCAACAGATGCAAATAGATATGTGAAACAATTCAACACATATATGATTTAAAAATATATTGTTAGCAACCTAGAAAGAAGGCTTCCCTAAATTTCATAAAGTCTACATAGAAGAAAACCTACAATAAACAATTTACTTAATGGAGGAAGATTGGAAGCATTCTCACTAGAATTAAGAACAAGTATACATACTACCGTAATTCTGAGAGTTTGTAAAACATAAATAGAATGGAAAAAAGTGAATCAAAGAAGTAGAACATCAACATCAATACATAAAATCATCATCTTCCAGGAGAATTCAACAGGATCTAAAAAGAACTTACCATAACTGATATGAGTTCAGCAGATACAAAGTCAACCTATTAAAAATCAGTAGCCTTCCTCTGCACTGATAATTCTCAAACTTTTGAGTCTCAAGATTTTGTACTCTTAATTAATGAAAATCCCAAAGAAATAAAACTGAGAAATTTATAAAATCTGTAATAACGTTAAAAAATAAGAGTAAACCGTGAGTTGTCAAAACAAGTAAAGTTTCTTTATGGGAAAAAAGTCTCCATCATTTCTCTGCCTTTTGGCTGAGGCAAGTATAAAAAATCTCCACAGCAAAGCAGCTATTTAGTGAGAAGCCTGATGCTGTTTTTCCTTTGTGTACCTCTTCTGGTCTTTCTTCTTTCGTAAAAGATATCTGAATTCTCATAGTCTGTTTCTACTTCCAGTCTATTGCAGGACATTATTTTGGTTGTATATGGAAAAACATCTGCCCTGATGCATAGCTGGAAGAAGAGGGAATATTTTGATAGACTTTTGAGATAGCTGTGGATTTCAACTACAATTAACTCAATAGGTAGTAGCTTCTTACAAGTTAATTGCAACACAGAGTCTAAAAGCATGTCAATTAACTTTTTGTACTATTACCTTACAAAATAGTGGTTTATCTTGAACCCTAATTAGATCTTCCACTGTGCCTGATTGTTAACATCAAGTTTTATTAGGAAAATACTGGTTCACTATGTTATTACCTACCTCATGTTGACAAATATAATCTTTTAAATTGCTCCTTTTTATTTTAACTGAACAGGGAATTATTTATGTAGAATCTAAAGTGCCTAGAGCAGAATTACAGGAAAATCAAGCTTTTTTGTTAATATTACTTAATACTTTAAAAGGCTTAGACATAATATTAAAATAAATAGAATAAATAATGTGAAGAGATGATTATAAAAATTATCTACATTCCATAGGACAACTTTAAATATGAACTTATTTTTATATCTGAACTTACTTAGAACACCAGTCTATTAGTTTGAAAAGTTGTAGTTTTAGCTTATTAAATAGCACATTGGTCATGTTGGCTCTTTCTCTGTGATCTCAGTACTCTGCTAAGTGAAGCAACCAGATTTGATGATCTACATCCTACAATGTAAAGGCAATATAAATAACCATTAAGTCAATTCATAAAAATGCAGTACACGTTAGTAAAAAAAATTCAACTACTAATATCCAAAGAGTATCACTAAAAATGTTTCCATATATGTTTGTGTGCTAGTCAATTTTGTGTAATTTCTGTAATTTCTCAGCTTTAATAATCTAAATTTCCTATTGGGTCTAGAATTATTCTAAAAGAAAAAAAAAACTTATGATCCAAGGTGTTCAAGCATTATACTTTGAGAAACATAACCTTATACTAGATATACATTTTAAGTAAGACTTTTAAAAACACTTTAAGAAATGTGTATGGGTTGCAGAAAATAATTTAAATAATAATGCTATATGATCCAAGTAGAAAACACATTTTATTCAAATTAAAATTACTCCTTTGAATATTACTCCTGTTTCATCAGGAAAGTCTTAGTATTTTGAGGGTGTCATGGCAGATAAAAATTTTCTAAAATTCTAATTTTCCTTCAAAGTTCTTATGATTGATAATAAATATTGTCTATTTTTTCCTTAAAGTAATACAGTCATTTTAAAAAAATTTTCTGAAAATGTCTGTCAAATGCCTAAGTCTCAGTAACTGTATTTTGTCAGTAATTCTTTCAACTAAAACTGATGCTCAATGAAAAAAACTAGAAACCAGTAAGTTCAGCCCTTGACTTAGTCACACAATTTTTTTTTCTGTGACAATCATCAGACTTCACCATACAAAAGTGCTTTATGCAAAGTTTGCATTTTTTACAGGTAATATTTGATATCGTATACTTAGGTGGGCATTTTGCCTAGCAGTTAAGATGCCAGTTAGGATGCCTGTGCCCCACATCAGAATACCTGGGTTTGATTTCCAACTGCAGTTTACTTATTCCACCTTCAAAATGCACACCCAAAGAGACAGTCCTGACAACTCAAGTACTTGGGCCACTGCCACCGACATGAGCGATCTGGATTGAATTCTTAGCTCCTAGTTTCAGCCACACCCAGCCACAGCCATTGCAGACATTTGATAAGTAAACCGGTGAGTGGATGATCTCTAATCTCTCTATTTCTCTCTCCCTCTCTCTCTCAAATAAATACATGCTTTTCCCAGCACATTCTCTAGATCAGAGATTTAATAAAAATAATAATCATTACCGTTTCATCAAATAGAACCTTATGTGAAACTGACTTTTCATTGACTGTGTGGTGGTAAGAATACAATGATAATTATCATTTAGCACCATAGCCTTTGTGTGTGGCAACAGCAGTTGTAGCTCATTACTTGTGCACCATTAGTATAAATGTCAACAGAGTTCTAATGTCAAAAATACCCCTATATTATTATGAAAGTAGGTTTTATCTTACAGATCTCCATAAGGTCTCAGGTAATCTCAGTGGTCCATGGACCACACACTGCGAACCTTCATAATGTTCACAGTAACTACCAAACTGCAAGGTATCCAGGAATTAACTTTGCCAAAAGCAGATAATGGCCTCCTAGATCTCTGTAAAGGAACTTTTGAAAATCAAAGGTCATAAAAGCTAATCTAAGTAGATGGAGAGGTGTTCCATGACCTGGGAAGCATGATTTAATGCTGTAACATGTAAATCTACCCCACCAAACGAGTCTATAAATTCAATGCAGTGTTCATCAAAATTTCAGGGTTTTTATAATGACTTAATAAATTTAGGATTTAAATATAAGAGTGACAGATACTGAATAGCTAAGTCAATTTTAAAAATGTTAGAGGCTTGTCTTACCAGATACTGAGTTTCAAAGGCATCACTAAGGCCCACAACCATATAATCAAGATAGAAATGTGGGATCAGACAGCCCTGAGTGCTTCATCTGTAGTACAAATGGGACAGTGGAGGAAGAGTGAACTGTTTGGGAGGTGATGTTTGACATTGAGTAAAAATAAACCAGATCCATCCCTCATTGACAGAAACTCAGTCTGTAGTGAAATTAAAGATCTCAGTGTAATGAAGAAAGTATCTAGCACTATAAGTGTGGCATTTCTCTTATCCTCAACTGTGACTTCTACTTTCTCACTTTGTAGAGGATTTTCTAATCTAAGTTTGACTAATACGTGATTTGAACTAAAATTCATTTAACTTCCTTATAAAATGCTACATATTCCATTTTAGTTACTTCGTTTTCTTTCCGTAGCATTAGGTAAAAATATATAGACAATGCATCAGGAATACTTAATACTTACACAGGATACAGAAAAAGTATGTGTTCAGATCTCTTGTCACTGAAGCATTTTGAAAAATACTTGTTAAAATTGCTTGAGTTTCATCCCATAGAATTTATATTTTAAACTTCCTCTATAGTTACCAATCCTGTATGTACTCATCTTGTGAAAAATGTATTTAACTGAAACAGCTTGATGGGAGAAATTCTCCACAGGACTTGTTTTCCAAACAAAAGTATTGATAAGGGGAACAGAATTATAAACCAGGCTTGGTGTGTGGTAAAGCTGTTCAAAAAGTGAGCCACACGGGTTGTGGAATTGAAATGTAGTGCCCAAGTCATTTTGCTTTGAAAGGTTATAATAAATACAGATGAGCAAGAAAAACAAGCCAACCAACCTCCCTGGTGAATATTTGTCTCCTGGAAAAATTCTTAGAGCAGAAACCCCTCCTGAGAAAACAAAGCATTTATGTAGTGTCTTCCTTCAGTTGCTCCTTACCAAGAGTTGTTTCCTTGACCATAATCTGTAACAGTTGGAACAGCTCTGGCTAGAATTTTTCTAGCTTCCTCTGAAGATGCATGGAAATCTCATTACACTTATTTAACACCTCTTTCCTAAAAGGTCTCGGGAAGGGTGGCATTTGTTCAGCTCGCTTGACAGTGTGTCATGTATTTCTTGATTTTTGTTTTTCTACTTTATGTGGAATGTGATTCACAGTAAATCCAGTCTTGAAGTAATAGGCTTTGTTCCTTCTACATGCAATTTTGTAGAATGTGTCATTCTCCAAAGCAAGAGTTGAAAACCACTGATGGGTGACCCCTCCTTTATTTACTAACATGTGTCAACAGGTAAACCAAGTGACATATAGCAGTGTGGCTCCTGCAGCACCTTGTTAATCCAAGCAGTTTAGATGTATTAAGAAGTCATTTCCAATTGGAAAAAACCTGAGTAATGCAAACTGACAGGTTTCTACCTCTTTCTCAGTAACATCTCTAAGCATTCAAAGCCTGCACAGATTAAATAGTTTTGTAAATTAGGCAGGGTTCAATATAGGTAGGCAGTTGCTAAGCTGGTAGGTAAATGCACGTACTAAAATTAAAACTAATTGCAGCCTTTTTAAAGCCATGTATGTGTGTGTGCATCTACGTGTTACTTTCAAAGACAAAACCTTTAAAATATCCACAAGGCATCAGTGCCTTCAGACACATTCATAGTGGCAGACCCAAGATGTTAAAGCTATAGAGATATTCAAGATTGCACTAAGCCCAAACCTCTCCAGCTGGTCTGTATTCTTGTCCAGCAAGGAGACCTTCTCCAAATGTTAGCATCAAATATATTATCACTACTGATGCATCACTTGGCTACCGATGGAGACTTTGATGATGTATCGAAGAAAAAAAAGACATAGGTACAGCCATCAAGTTCTTTTGACTAATTTCTTAACACTCAAGGCTGCAGATCTTTTCAAATAATATCTTTCTTTCGTCTTGCCTCCCAGATGGCAAGCTCTCGGGTTCTTTTCCTCATTGCTTACTGCAGAAAGATCCTCTCTGCCTCTCTGGACCCTGCCTGTCCTGGATCCCCATTGCTCATTAATAAGTGTTCTCCTTGAATATAGACAAGTGAGTTAATGCAGGTAAAGGTTAGAGGAGGAATATGAGTATAGAGATGTCATAGTGCTCCTTTTCTGTGTGAATATAACAAATGACATGAAAAGAATATTGTTGGTAATTGTCCTTAGAAGACAAGAAGGACTAGGCAAGAAATTAAAGATGCCATTGACTTAGTTATACAGTGATCAATACTGTCATAGTAGTCACTAAGATTAGTCTGATGGTTTACAGTTTCTGAATTTGAATTATGTTTAGGAGAAATAGATGCAATGTATTTATAAAGAGCAACACAATTAGGGAGCAAAATATCCATTTTAGGTAATAAGTGTATGTGTGCACACTCATGCATGTGTATGCACATGCATACATAAATATGACATGGCTAAAGACCAGTTTTCTAAAAAAAAAAAAAAAAACTTTGCACAATTAGCCAACAAGATTACCAGCAGAATCCAACAGGATAGTTCTATCCAGAGCTAACTAGCACAAACTAAGTGTGCAGTATAGAAAACTTTCTTCTCCAGACTTGCACAGTCTTTGCAACCACCAACACTGTGGAGATAGATTTTTTACCCTGTGAGAACTTTGACTTTTTCCTGCTTCACAAACTTGGAGAAAGCCAGGGTTTCAATAAACAGTCAGCTTAAATAAAACTCATCAGGGTGCTTGTGTTTCTCATCTCTCATAAGTCACATAACTATAGAAGCCTGTGACGCATTATAAAACAGATGTTAACTTTTGCATGAGGAGGTCCTAGTCATCTTTTCTCTGCAATTACATCATCATCGTCCCTTATTTTATGGTCTTAAGAAGAAGATATGCCTCCTTATTCCTCATAAAGGTTTTATAAAGAGCCACTAACTTTCACTTCCCCTGTGTATCTGACACTTTCTGGCCATTACTCTTGGGTCACCACTGACTACTGGCTCATGAGATTGCTCAATTTGGATTCAGTCCAGCTGCTCTTGTCCTGTACCCCAGTGGCCAGTTCTTTGTTTCACAGTTAGTCATTGGCTTAACAATGAATTCACTGATGCGAAAGATAATACAGGTGAAGCAATTAATAGGTTGTGACCACAGAACATTTATTCCAAAGTACAAATCATTAGCATGTTTAATTCCAAGGAGATATCAACTGGAACTGTTGCTGTAAATGACAGGGTCATTAAATGAGTTGGTCTCAATGGGAGCCATGAATTTAGGAAGCCACAAACCTATTGTTTTCAAACAATGGCGGTATTAGTATTCTTATGGATTTTAATCATCTGTAAGGAGGCCACCCATCATAGATTAATTATTTTCATTCATACATACAATTGTCCAAATATGGACACTATCCTATCTGGTGGGCTAACCCTATAAAAATATAAAATACATTCAGACTCTACAGAAAAATAAACCTCTTATCTGAAATGGGATTCACATAAAGACGTAGATTGATTTCAGATGAAAGAAGACAATTCAACTTAACGTAGGTCACCCATGTTTTAGACTTAGTTTTTTTTTTTTTTTTTAATATTAGTGGGTCTCAAATGCATTCCCTAGACCTGTATCTTGTGTGTCATCTGACAACTTGTTAGAAATGCAAAGCCTTGGTCTCCACCCAAGACCTACAGCATCATAAGCTCTGGGGCTGATGCCAAGCAATTTGTGTTTTAGCAAGCCCTCCAAGAGATTTCTGACACACACCGAAGTTGAGAAGCACAGATCTATACTAAGAATACTTCCCTAACTAACAAAAGCAATGTACTGGCATATTTCAACATTGACAGATCCCTCATACCATTTAGGTTGTACTCAGATGAACCAGAAGGGTCAGTGATGTCAGAAAATATCAATAGAAATTTAGAATTTCCAACTGAGTCATCAATCTGGACTATGCAAACAGGGGGAACACTGATGCCAGGTAGGTGTCTGGATAAATTAGAACAGAGTAGGGAACTGGTAAAAGTTCCCTCAGCTGGCTGAAGTGGCCTAAACAAGTTTATGGTTATGAGTGGACAGAAAGGATCTAACATGTAGCTTAGCTAAGATAGAACCTGTTCTGATCTCTTTCATTGAGATTAACTATACGTGCTTGTAGCTATATGTATACCCATTACCTTGTATTTTTATGATGGGGAGCAGTCACTGTCTACTACAGCAGAGGAGAAGGATAAAAAGGAATCCATTCGACCATCTCTTCATCTGGATCTGAGGGTAGACTAGTTTTGCTACCAAGCAGTCCAGAGAGAGGAGGCTGAGGAGAGCAGCTGCCACTGGATGACCTTTGGGATTGCAGAGAGAAGGAGACAGATGTCATACCCTTGGCCCAACTTCTTTTCCATCTCTCAAGGTGAAACACTGTTTCTTGGGCTATACAGAGGATCCCAGTTGAATGCATCCACACTGCCAAAGTCCTCCTCCTGCCAAACTGTAGGCCTTCCATTAACTCCTTTCACTGCATAGTGGTCATTTTCCCACTCCCTGCCGTTCTTTCCATAACTTTTCCCACAGCTTCCTGAAGTTGCAGTCCTTCTGAAGTCATTCGTGTTTCTTACCTCACTGTCTCCTGAATGTCGGAGCTTCCTCTCCATCCATCTGATCTCTGCCCTGTAGTGGGTAGGAGAAGCAACAAAACGATGTGTTCTTTCTCTTCAGATGGGAGGAGGAAAAGAAAGTGGAAGACTTCTGTGTTAGACTGCTGCTGGCTTTCTGAACTCAAATCCATACCCACTGAAGTAATTTCATCTTGAAGAGCTCTCTGTGCTAGACATGAACAATGTAAAACTTTCCCATTGATGCAGCTTTCATCTTTATTCTTGCAGGCCAATAACCCTGTTTTTCCACGTGTGATCAATTTAATTCACTCCCTGTCCAGCCTTTATTACAGAATTTACATATATTGCCTAAAATTGGAGGGTATATTGACATATTCTACCTTGTTCTGGTTAAGGAGAAATGCATACAAATTCCTCAAAGTCAAAAATATTATCTTGGGGCCAGCGCTGTGGCACCGTGGGTTAAGCTGCTGTCTGTAGCACCGGCACCCCAAATGAGCACCAGTTCAAGGCCTGGCTGCTCCACTTATGAGCCATCTCCCTGCTGATGTGCCTGGTAAAGCAGCGGAGGATGACCCAACTGCTTGGGTCCCTGCACCCATGTGGGAGACCACAATGAAGCTCCTGGTCTCTGGCTTCTGCCTGGCCCATCTCTGGTCACTGCGGCCATTTGGAAAGTGAATCAGCAGGTGGAAGATTTCTCTCCTCTCTTTCTCCCTCTCTTTCTCTCTCGCTGTAACTCTTTCAAATAATAAATATTTTAAAAATATATATTATTGACAGAGACACCAAGGTGGCAGAATATAGAGGGAACTTACTGCTCTAGTTTAGGGGAAGATAGTTTTAAAAAAAAAAAAAAGGGTACAGAGTGCAGTCTCAGGGAAGAATTAAGGGGGAAATGGCAGAGAAAGCTACACAAATTAGAGGGACACTGTGTGCCTATGTGGAGGGTATAGATGCACACAACTCGGGACCCCAGCAACCAGGGGTTAGCACCAGCTTTGGAGAGTGGGGGGCTTCAGTATCGCACTTTTAGCAATGGACATATCAACCAGACAGAAAATCAACAAGGAAACAACAGTTCATCGACACTACAGACCTAATAGACCTAAAGGATTTCTACAGAACTTTTCATCCTACATTTCCAGAATACACGTTCTTCTCACCTTGCTTGGAACTCTCTCTCGGGTAGACCACAGGCTAGGCCATAAAGCAAGTCTCAGCAAATTCAGAAACATGGAAAACACACCATGCATCTTCTCTGACCACAGTTAAATGAAGCTGGAAATCAACAACTCAAGAATCTCTAGAACAGATGCAAACATGAATACTGAACAACATGCTCCTGAATGAGAAAAATCAGAAATCCAAAAACTGTTGAGGAACAGGCTTTTTTATACTATTTTTTGAACTCTTTACTTAGTATATAGTTAATCTTCTGTGTTTAATTGAAATTAGATCTTAGTAAAAAAGAAAAATGGGCACAGGAGAGGAAGGAGGAAGGAGGAAGATGGGAGAGTGGGTACAGTGGAAAGAATCACTATGTCCCTAAAGTTGTATTTATGAAATGCATGAAGTTTGTATTCCTTAAATAAAAGGTTTCTGAGAATATATATATCTACATATATATGTATGTATATAATCTTGTTTCATCACTCAGTCACCCTTCAATAAGTACTTCAGTTGCAATAAATGTTTATTGAATTTATTGAATCAAATTCAGGGGCACAGATTCTGGGGAGTTGAAAACCAAACAGTAAATCCAAGTACATCTACAGGAATTATTTGTTTATACATCCTAGCTGGTGTATCCCTAGTTGCAACAGGGAGGAGGATGGGTTTGGAGGGGGAGGAGGAGAGGACATAGGACAGGACCGTTTAGGGTTGGCATTATCACTATGGTACATATATCTAATACCACCTTGAACACTATTCAATGTTTAGTTCCAAATACAGATGCAATCAGTTTGTTAGAAGTTAAGGTCATTGTCTGTCTATTTCTTTATGTACAGAGGTATAAGTAAAAATAACTATTTGGGGGAGCTGAGGAATATTATCATAGAAAACTAAAAATGTTCTCAAATGAAGGATCAGAGCCAAGAGCAATGCATTGAAATTCATCAAGAAACCTTGCTACTTTTGTCATATTTGCTTTTTAAAATTTTTAAAAGATTATTTCATTGAAAGGCAGAATCACAGACAGAAGAAAAAGCAAATGGGAGAAAAAGAGATCTTCTATCTGTTAGTGCACTCCTCAAATGGCTGCAACAGCTAGGGCTTGTCCTGGCTGAAGCCAGGAGTCCAGAACTCCATCCAGGTCTCCCGAGTGAATACATGGCTGCAAGGATTTGAGTCACTTCCCACTGCCTTCCCAAGTGCATTAGCAGAGAACAGGATTGGAAGTGGAGAAGCTGGGACTCAAACCAGCACCCATATGGGATGCCAGCATCACAGGCAGTGGCTTAACCCACTATACTGCAATTCTAGCACCAGGCATGTTTGTTTTTAATGTCACTATTTGAAATATATTACAACAATAAACAACCAGGAATGAAACTGAAGTATGTAGAGAACATCTCTAATGCTGTGGAAACCTTACAAAGGGAGTGAAAAAAAAAAAAAAAACATTTTAAGGAGGAATTCTCAAATATTCACAGTGTTCAGATTTTTAATGGATCTATTGATAATCTTTGTTATCTAATAGAGTTATGAGTACAGAATGCATTAAACTTCTTGGCTGTAGTCAGATGGGTTACAGAGATGACATTCATAGTGTACTCGATAAAATGATATTTATTTAAAGTATTAGAGTGGCTATTATGTTCAAGGACAAAGTTTCCATCCTCTCATCAAACTTAATCTAGAAAGAATAAAATGTTTTAGACACTTTTTAAGTTTCACTAGGACACAGAATTTTTGACACTTAACATAGTGACAAATGTAAAAGCCGATTCAATACATTCGCACATAAACAGAGATGAGTTTTGCGGTTGTTTCTTTAATTCTTTTCCCTTATTATGTACTTGTACCTAAGGCTAAGAAGGGTATGCTGTGAGTTAGTCCTATTCAGAGAATTGAGAATAAGAAGATTTCTAGTTGTACTATTGCTGTTTGTATGACATTAAAGCTAATATTTAAATCCCATCTCAGCCCATAGCTGTGTGACCTTGAACATTTTCTTTAATTTCTTTGAGATTCTGGAAATGGGAGGCATGATTCCCTAACTTGCAGAATGGTTATGAGGATTCAATAAATAATACACTAAAATATGTAAGAAAAATAAGTTTCTTGTCTGTGGTTTTAAAAATTTTTTTGTTTTTCCCTTTTCCCATATAATATAGAAAACATTATATGAATATGTAAATAACATTGAAATAATATAATTGAATAAATGAAGCCCCAAATGCATAGGAAGCATAAATTCTCTTGGCTAGAAGGAATCTTAGTGATTATCTAATTCAGTGATTCTGAGCATTTATTTGACTTATGGGTAACCTTGAGAAAATTCTGAAAATTAGGGTACTTCTTCTTGCAGAAATGCCTCTACAACAAAAATTAGCATATGACTTTAAAGAGTTCAAGCACTCCCTGAAGCCTACCCCTAAACCCTTGGACTAAGAATCCCCAACTTAATACCCTCATCCTGTAGATGGAGAGATTAAGGAAGATAAGTGATTTTCTTGTGGGAATTAAAAATGATTTTGAGCACTATTTTCTGAAGAACTTCTTAACAACTTAAGAAAAAAACATGCCTCAGATAGTTGAGAGTGTTCTTGAACTACAGCTGTGTTTTGTCTGTGGACTTGCTCTCTTGCCCTCCCCTGGTGTATTAGGGACAGAAGAGCTATTTGTAATCCCACACAAAGTTAAAGAAAGTCATCGAGTACTGATTGGATTTTTAACTTGCTTCCTTATAATAGTTATGCTACTGAATTCTCCTTAAATATTTATTAAATACCTATCATAATCCAAAACCTGCACAAGATAACTGCACGAATGAGATGCAATTTCTGACTTTGAAGTAAGTACAGATTATTTACAGGCTTAGAAGGAAACAGAGAGTAGAGGAATGGATCCAGTTCCAGAGCTCTGGGAAGGTCCTCATGTGAGGTGGCAGTGATGTTGGCCCTCGAATGAGGACTAAGAGTTTGCCAGGCAGAGGCTCCAGATAGACTAACTTTGTATATAGGCAGATTTTAAAAACCATAATTATCTTTTTAGCCTGGAAAAATTGACTTGCTTTAAAATATGCTTATGTGGTAAACTATGTGAGGTGGCACATCAAAGATCAATTTGCTAGTTTGATGAACCATGTCCCCTCATTTTCTCATCACACTCCCCTCTGGCCTAAGTCTGTCTCTCACAACACCTCACAAATTCTTCAGTCCCTTGTACATCTTCCCCTCATCTATCTCACTATCGTCTTCCCTTGGTGCTCATCCTACTGGATTATTCCCTCAGATTCCAGGTCGCACATCCTTACCAATTCTTGAGGCACACAACCATCAAATATGTTTCCTAAAAATTAGCTTACTCTGAGATTATGCTAAGAAACATTTGCACTCAGTTATCTATAGGATATAGTCATCTCCTTTTACTATCTTACTTAAAGCCTACCATGATCACTCAGTGTTCTCAATCATCTCACCCCAGTCAAGTATGTATGAGGCATGAGTGCTAACAAACCACACCATGTTCAAGTCTCACCTTTAGTTCTTTCTTGTTGTCATACTTCATCTGTAGGCATGTTGCCTCTTCTAGAAGTCACATAAATTTAGAATACAGATGACATAAAGATGTTATGAAAATTAGTGTAAAAACACATGGTAATACAAGGTGATTATACTTCTATCCAGTGATTCACTTGGTATAGCAAACAACTTGACTGTAAATTTTAAAATTCTTATTGGTCCAAAAAATTTATTTGTTAAACTATTCAATATCATCAGAAGCACAAATAGTTTAAATAATATTTACTGTAACACTAATAATGATGAACATAGTAGAGACATATTCTGAGTTACAATTGTATATTAAGTTGCTGTTTGTTACTGGTGAGCGTTATTTGCTAACATAGCTTGTTCTATGATACTCTTTGCAGCATTTTATATATAATAGTGTATCTGTTCCCACACATCCACTGGGGTAGCTATAATTATAGTCCTCCTTTTAAAGATAAAGAAAATAAAATTCAAAATGACTAAGAATACCACTTAAATTAACACAGTGAGAAAGGAATGCAACCTGGTTACAGCCTGGTGAATCCGAGTAGTTTTAAATAAAGTTGCCATGTGAAAGTTTTCTCTTTGCACCGTGGTTTCTGATGTCACTGGAATCATTTTCTCCTGTAGGGAATGCAGTATTTTAGAAATCTGGAAGTAGATTTATTTGGACTTAACCCTCTTAGAGATTAACTTATCTTCTTGACTTTATGAATTTCACCACATCTGGGACATTTTTAACCATATTCCTTGGAAAACATTTTCACTCCTGCCCAGTCTCTTCTCGGGCCTTCAATCATTTAAACGTCAGCTCTTCTTTTATTTTCCCATGGATCTCTGAGCTCTGTTCATTTTTTTCTTGTCTGTTTTGTCTCCTTCATCCCAATGGGACAATTTCCACTGAATTTGTCTTCAAGTTCTCTGATGTTTCCTTTGCCATCTCTCCTTCTGAGTCCCCTTAATGCAACTTTATTTCTATTATTTTTATGCTTCTAAATTTCTACTTTGTTCTTTTGTGTATTTTTTATGTCTTTTCCAAGAAGTGATATTTTTTTCATTTGTTCCAAAAGTGTCTGTAATTGCTTGATGCAGCATTGTTATCATCGCTGCTTTAAATTTTTTGTCAGATAATCCCAAATCCGTGTGTTGGTATCTCAAGATTGTATTTTTTATGGAAGTTCATAGTCCTTGGAATGATTACTATCCTAGGTACTTCAAAGATGTCTTCAGAAAGTTCATGGGAAATCATAATATGAAAAGCCTGGTGATGGATTTCAAAAGTTTTTGAACCAAAATAAACCTCTTTTAATTCCATTTGTCCACCAAAAAAAAAAAAAAAAAGTAACTGTCCAGTGTCATACCTGAAGCATCAGTGGCTCTCAAAGAAGCTATACCATTTGTATTCATCATCATCCTCACCTTCCTCCAAAATGTGCTGCATTTATCATACAGTTCCGCTTCTCCAGGCAACCTTCCCTGATTTCATAGGTCATTTTTAATCCTTTATGTCCATGCTGTTGGCTTAACTTTCCCCTGATGTCTCCCCTAACCCCACCTGCTTTCAAGTCTCCCCTCATATCTCCTGCATCACTGTTGTGTTTTCTTTGTGTGGCTGCCAAACTAGTCTTCAGATTCTTGCTTTCTTGACTTAGTTGTCACACTTAGGGTTTCCCCAAAATGGATAGGCTACCATGCAAAGTCATGATCGTCATTGCCTTCACCCTCACTGAAGGATGTTGAAATACTCATGAAACAGATTAACATTTCAATAGTTGATGTCTAAGAATACTATCAGTTGTGATTTTTGGGTTTTGAATTGAGATCAGGGGAGTGTCTTATACCTCCTCCTATTTCCCACAGCTTAGAGCACTGTAGACATATTCAACTATTTAGTGTATGCAGAACTGATTTTCCTAAAGAGTCATTGTTTTGTTTGATCTCTGTCACAAACAAGGGCTTTGCAGACTGCATGAAGATTTAGTAGGATGTGTACATAGCATGGGAGTTGTGGGGTTTGTGGGGTAGGAGTAGTGAACCCCACATGTCTGGTCTACAGAAAAAAAGTGTTCAATGAACAAGCACCAACCACAAGACTTCTCACATCATTGCAGGTCACTTGGGAACAAATTAGAGCAAAGCAAATGATGCATCTGCTCCAATTTGAAGGCTGAAGATTTAGAAGAAGGAGGTTGAGGAAAAGGATCTATTGCAGGAAAGAAAATGGCTCTTTACGTTCCACAGGAAAAGGCTCTTTTAATAAAAACTTTGATTTCCCTCCCCTATAGTCTCGTGACTTAGCCAGAGAGCACATGAATCTGACTTGGTTTATCATCTTTATTGTCTTTGTTGGAAACTCAGCTCTTCTCATTCAGTTTCAAAACCTTTTCATTATCCAGCACACCTCTAATTTCTGCCATTTTTTAATATCTTTGCAGTCAACTACTTTGCCTTCTCTGTTGCTGAGTTTCAGGTGGCTGCACTGAATCTTAGTGTAGGCTGTCCTTTTTATACAGGTTTGGCCTGAAAGATCCTTCAGCTTTAAAGAATGCTTCTTGCCCTCTCTCCCTCCCACTCAGCTCACCCACAACCCACCCCTTGCAAGTGGAAGGTGGAGTGGGATGGTGGCAGGGAAGTCAGGGAGGAAATCAGTTAATTGCAGGCTGTCAGGGTTGTTTTAGGTGACTTGTACTTATTGAATTTAAGATCAACATAAACTATAGACATTTCAGGCTGCGAATTTAAATAGCAACAATAACAAAAAAAAAATGGGTTTTGCTAATGCCAGAAATGACTCATCTGGTGAAAATGGTATTGTATTGATAATACAATACAGAGAAAAGGAAAAGACTGTGGTATCTGCTCTCTTTGTGTTTGTGACCTTGGGGAGAATTATAAGTTGTTTGTTGCAGAAGTTGAGCATCTAATGTGCTGATGCACCTGTTAGTTCTTATATATAAAATGGAAAAGCACTCACAGTTGTTTATGAATGCTTTGTGGGTGAAATATTTTCTTCAGTCTGGTAAATTGGGCTTTTTTTCAAATAATGTATTCACTTCTATTTCCTAGAAATCTCAAAAATATGTTTTATCATTCTATTTCAACACAACACCATGGTCTCATCATTACATCTTAGAATACATTTGACTTTGTATTTTCAAGGTAACATTATTATTTTCTCTTTAATGTAGAGACCATGAACCAAGCGACTCCTGCTAGAAAGCTGGAAGAGGTTCTCCATCTAGCAGAGCTCTGTATAGAAGTCCTACAACAGAATGAAGAGCACCACGCAGAGGTGATGACTTGTTTTAGCTATAGTGTGAACCCCTACATGATGCTTTGCCATAGCGGAGCAATACCACTGCGGTGGCCTAGCTGTGGTCTTGACATAAATCTGGCCATTCACCTATGGAAACCTTGAGAACATAAGTGAATGCCCTTGAAAAATAACTCCCATACAAAGAAGTTTCCAAGGGTTCATGGAAAAAGGAATTAAAAGATAATGTGATCTTCCATGAACATTTCCAAACCCCCTCGTATGTTACATAGCGTGTGCATATATATATATATATAATATTTCATATTTATTCTTGACAATGAGGAACATAGATGACCTTATAGAATCTGTCTCCAGACGTAAAATGAATGTGATACAAAGCTAGAACAGATCTGTCTTGTGATGCCAAATCACTTTTTCAGCCATGCCATGATTGTTTTAGGTGAAAAACTGAAGTTTGTATTAAAAATGAAAATTTTAATGAGCCTTCACATGAAATTGAATAGAAGACATTCATCAATGTATGGTTGGTAATTCTAGTCTCCCACTTTTCCCACCAAGCATTGACTTTTCACTGAACTTGCATTGCTTATCATTTTAAAAATTCTAATTGCACATTAACTGATGACAGGAGTAGTTTTCAGCAGGCAAACTGCTTATTCTAAGACTTAAAATTCTCAAACAGTCATGAGATTATTTACAAAAACAAAAGACTTTGTTTTCTGAGTAGGATGGGAGAAATGTGAGAAACTAAGTGAATATAATAAATTTTAGTGCCCTAGCAGTACCTTTATTCTTGAAGAAGTACATGAAAAAAAGCCAATTACATACAAATTTATAGACTATTCATATTTAATAAAGCCTTGTTCTCAAAAGTATAAGAAACTACAGGAACTAAATTTTAGGCAAATTCTTAGAAAGGAATATTCACGAAACCTTCCTATAGGTAACTGAAATTTATTGTATGTGGTTGTAAATATGATCATTCAAAACATCTGCTTTTAGCTCACACTATGGAATCTAGGTTTTAGCTTGCATCTGTCATGTGTGAACTTGTTATGGATATTTTATTTTAAACTGAAGAAACAGCTGCTTCAATAATTTGAAATGAATTCCCAGGAGGTTCTTTTCTAGGCTGGCTCTACTGCTATGCTACAATGAAAATGATTATATGCTAAAATATATGTACATTTTGTCTTTGTTATTTAGAGGCATTATCATCAGAGCATTAGGCCCTTTGGATTAAAAAGATTCTAATCAGATATCCAACTGCAGAGTATATTTCAGAAAAAAGGTACATAAATATCCCTGTGCCTTTCACAGAAATATACTAAATATGCTCCCTACAATCACTAAAATGCTTCTTAAAGTATACTATACCTTAATCTAGTTAGAATGGAAGTATTATGTATTTTCCAACTCTCAAAAATATGGTTGACTTTATTGATAGGTAATCATAACACATGAATTTCACTCTATTGTATATAGAGATGGAGAACAAACATGATGGCCTCTTTTTAAAATGCTTTATAACACTCTGGTATTTTTCTATTCCACACTGCTTTCATATTCTTGGAATCTTTCAGGGAAGAGAGGTGAGTACAATTGTTTCCCCTGCTTTTCCAGTATGGAATGACTCTTTTATGTGAATTTCAGATAGAATCCACTCTGACTGTGGTTATGTTAAAGCCAACGCAGTCCTCTCCTTGGACTTACTGTCTATTCTCCTCTGGATGGACTAATCTTAGTGTATAAGTGAATGTGTCTTATGAATAATTACACACATAACTACTGCCCACCTTCTAAGTGAAACATGACTAAGGGCATTTAAAGTTTGACTTTGGTTTGTGTCTTCGATTGTTTTTGCTTTTTCAAAAAGCCAGATCTGACTCTCTTTCTGAACAATAGGCAAGAGTGAATTGGTCTGATTCCAAAGTCACTTCCAAAGTGAATTGGTGGACTGCACTCTGCACTGATATTTATTTTGCTGGATGTTCAAGCTGGAGTTTCTTCACTCACTGAAAGAGCACCTAGCCCGGCTCCCTTGGTGGAGGTTAATGTGTCTGCCTCGGAGAGACCTTCAAGTGGCTCAGGTGTCAGCTCCTTTTATCTTCATTCTGCGTCTCCCCGCAGTGGCAGTTTACTTTGCAGGGCTAAGAGGTTGTTTCTATCCTTCAGCAATTTCTCTGTTAAGCAGGTTTCATGTCCTTCAGATCTTTGACAGTCACTTACTTACAAGGCAGCCTTCCCTCCTCCCTAAAGGCCTCTCGACCTCTCCTCTCGGGCTTTTCTTCAGAATCCCTGTTTTCCCCTTAGAAAGATGGTTTAAATTCTTTTCTAGAAAATCTTTAAGGCTGTCTCCACATTTGAGGGACTAGACTTTGTTTGACCAGAAATCTTTTTCTTTAATGCTTACTTATTTATTTTCATTTACTTGAAAGGCATAGTGACACACAGAGAGACTGATCGAGCCATCTGGCTAGCTGGCTGTCTATCTGTCTATTTATCCATCTGTCTATCTATCTGCTGGTTCGCTCCCTATATGCCTGTAACAGCTAGGACTGGGTCAGGCTGAATCCAGGGCCAGGAACTCAATCCAAGTCTCCCATGTGGGTGGCAGGATCCTAAGTACTTCGTTCATCATCTGCTGTTTCCCAGGCACATTAGCCGGAAGCCTGATCAGAAGCAGCGTATTTGGGACTCAGATCTTAAGCAGACTCACCTGACAGCTCTCCACTGAGAAATCATGTGCTTTGACAAAACTGGGAATCCCACAAGCCTGCTGGGAAAGCCAGAGGCACTCACCAGCACATCCCTTCTGCACACACTGTTTTACTGGTGAGAAAACAGACCCAGGAAGGTTGAGCAGCTCACTAGAGGTACACAGCGAGAGATTTTCTGGGGGCAGACTCAGACCAAACTCCAGACATGGCATTTTCCAATGAATCACATCACCTTCCTGTTTTTTGTTTTTGTTTTTGTTTTTTTGACAGGCATAGTGGACAGTGAGAGAGAGAGAGAGAGAGTGAGGAAGGTTTTCCTTTACCGTTGGTTCACCCTCCAATGGCTGCTACAGCCAGCGCGCTGCTGCCAGCACACCGCGCTGATCCAAAGCCAGGAGCCAGGTGCTTCCTCCTGGTCTCCCATGCAGGGTGCAGGGCCCAAGGACTTGGGCCATCCTCCACTGCACTCCTGGGCCACAGCAGAGAGCTGGCCTGGAAGAGGGGCAACCGGGACAGACTCAAGCACCCCAAAAGGGACTAGAAACTGGGGTGCCAGCACCGCAGGCGGAGGATTAGCCTATTGAGCCACGGTGCCCCCCTTCTTGTTGAGTTGAGTGGCTGGAGTGGTCATTCTGCCCTGGTTCTGCTGACAGGTTTGGCAGGAGCATCATAGCAAGAATGCAGCGGTATGGGGGATGATTATGATGTCGGCTTCCACTTTGTTCTTTTCCTTCCCTTGTACTCTGGCGTGTCCCAGGACTCTGCCCAAGGAGGATGGAAAAGAAAGAGTATCTGTAGAGGAGGGAGAGAATTTGATCAGTAAGAGCACAGCTCATCACTTATCAGCCAAATCTTGAGTTAAATTCTCTAAAATATGCCAGCCACCATTTTGGTGACACTATAGGCAAGAAGGTTTTTTGGCTACAGTTTGATATTTGCAGTGTAGAGAGCTGGCAATTCAATGCACATGGCTAATTTATCTTGCGCCTCAGCTGGTTCTTTCCCAGACTGCCCCAGCAATGGAGCTGGGGTGAGGGAAGTTCAGCATACACACCCATACTTGTACATATGTTTCTTCCTATGAACAATAGTATTTCAACCAAATTATGCTTCAGAATGGATTCTCATGTAAAGAGAAAGGGCATTTGGATCCCTTCTTCCCTTCCTTCGTTAGTAAATCCTTATTCTTCTCCACTGAACTGCACAGCTAAGGAATAAAAGTGTGGTTGTGTAAAATAGTTAATCTCACAAAATCTTTTTACTATTAGTAAACTAGGTAACAATAAGCTTAACAATTAGACTAATCTTAATTCTATATTATTTATATCTGGATTTCTGGTGACATAAGCCAACTATTTTCAAGGTGGGTGTAAATTCAAGGTTGTTTTAGCCTCTGAACCAGCAAATGACTGTCATTTTGGAAGAGAATCACTAGCAAATGGCTTTCATTTGATTATAATATCCAGCATTGACTCCGAAAAGAAATGGCATGGATATAAACATCTTTCCAAAAATGTTTGTTAATCGTTTAACTTTTAAATATGTAAGAGTGAGAATACTTTACACTGACATTTTCTGAAGCATTTTTCACCTGATTATTTTGATATTTATGTTTATTCATGAGCCCTATTATCAGGGAGATAATCAAAGTAGTGACTCCAAAGCAACGTATGGTTAGGCAGTAGTTTAGGCATCACTCTGAAAGTTCTAGGCAATTTCACCAGCTCCTTAGGAGTGCTATGGTATTCCCAGATTATGGCCTCTCAACATCCCATTGTTATGTGAGTTTTGTACATGCATATGGCAGTGACTGGGGATACCCTAGCCCTTGGGTGGTCTCCAGAGCTTTTAGGATCATCTACAAATCACAAAATTGCCAGATTATCCTGAGGAAAATAAGCATATCAGATGCTCCAAAATTAGGTTCATTATTTTTCCTCACTTATGCAGCCATCCTCCTTTTGATGTTTTAAACTATAAAATTTTTACTATATTTTGAGGATTAAAGTAGTCAAAACCCTCAGACCTTAAAGAAATTAGAAAAGTTAAAAAGAAGTCAGACAAATAATCATTTTTTCTGGCAGAAAGTTGGGGGACATTATTAGTGTCTAATATATGAAACTAGATGGAGGGATGGGGGGCTGGATGAATAGATGGGAGGAAGGAAAGAAGGGTTGACGGATAGATGGATGGGTAGACAGATAGGCAGACAATATTCTCTATATAGCTATTTAAGAATTAAAAAGGGGCCAGCTGTGTGAGAGCTTGGTTTCTAGACTCCAGTTGACCTGGAATCAAATCATTGCTCTGTTACCCAACAACTATTTGTCTTTGGGCACGTAATTTAGTCTCTGTTTGCTAACATACAAAATGAGGATAATTATACTATCTACCTGAAAGGATTGTTTGGGGAATTAAACAGGATAATGTCTATAAGACTTTTAGAGAAAACATTTAATTAATGTTGTACATTACTATTATTTTTAGAATACCTAAACTCACATTATGACATCTGTACGAATTTCAACACATTTTTGTGATTACTTGCAACAGCATTTGTTTATTACATTTGTACAACAAGTATTTTCATATCCATTTGATTTTCACAATGACCCTGGGGGAGGTGAGAGCAAGTGGTGTTGTTGCCAATTTGCAGAAGAGGAAGTAGAGATCCACACAGGGATCAGATGTGCGAGCAATGATGCAAGTCTCATCTTTGAGTCAGAAGATCAGCATTCTTCTTCCAGGTGCAGGAGTCATTCTTACCTGCACTCTTTCCATCTACATTCAGTACACAAAGCAGGCTTTCAAAGTATTGGCAGCTGCTACATGCATTATTTTTGGTGTTTATGATTTATTTATTGTGAAAATTTTGAAAGAAATAGAGTTGCAAAAGAATTTGTAGTCAAGTTGCGTTTTGTGTGTCCCACATCAGCAAACTAAACATCACCTTCTGCCTCTGTAAGTACACTCTGCACTAATTAATGGCTTAACCTCAGAGCCACTCCACCTTAAATCCCGATAATCCTCACTTTTGATATCCTTGTAGTGGATACATTTCTGCAAGGGTTTTTTCCTCCCTCGTGGAGACCTTGATGCTGTTGTACCTCAGCCACCTCTCAAGAATGGTACCCTAGGGAGGAAATTATATACAGCCATCTTCTGGCTGCCAACCCAGGTTGGGATGACTGCCACCCAGTGGGATAGCAAGAACAGGGGGAGGAGGGCAGGTGGTAGAACTGACCCTGAATGCTCAACATAATTGCAATTCTTAATTTCATTTTCAAAGGCAGTGATAGCTTAAATCTTCCTCTGCTCATTAGGATGGGCATTCAGTTTTCCCTTACATTCATCAAGAGTAATATCATCAGAAGTGCAATCCAAAATATGAATATATACTTCTATAAAACATACAAAAAATTTTGGGTTAATGGCAAAATTTTAGCAGGCTGAAGCTGTGTGTGTGTGTGTGTGTGTGTGTGTGTTTTAAATTTATATTCTATTTCATTTCATTTTCCACTTGGCTGTCTCTTCCAAGTTAACTTTAAAATGAACTTTGGGATTTTCTCTCAAAGTCTTGAAGCAGTCCTGAGCTAACATGACTGGGTTTGTTTCCTTTATTTTGTTTTTTTTTTTTGTTTTTTTTGTTTTTTAGTTTAAACCTTTCTCAAAGGTGTTGGCTATGAACAGGAAGTGAGAATTTGAAAACGTCTGTTCCTACAGTTCTGTGTTTTTACTAGTGATTCTGAAGTGCTCTACTCAGACGGAGAGTCTCAGATTCTTCTATTCCTTGTCACTCACCCCTATAATTCCAAAAGATAAGAACAAGACATATGTAATGACATCCTATGTAATTTTTTATTTTTATTTCATTTGTCATACACCCATTCTAGTAGATACTTAACCAGAAAGCACTGAATCACCATTGAGTCAGCCATTAAGATGACCCTTACTCTCAGTTCTATTTTTCATATTACCCTGCTCATCTATAAGAGGTGTGCTGGTTACTCTTGTAATCTATTTCAAGATCATATTCATTTTATGAGATTTTAAGAAAATAGTGTGTCAGAATTTTATAATCCGCATTTTTATTTTGTGTCTTGTCTCCATTATAAATCAATTTATATTTGGTGAAATTAAATGAAGCTTGGGCCGGTGCTGTGGTGTAGCAGGGAAAGCTGTCGCCTGCAGTGTTTTTGTTTTTGTTTTTTGTTTTTTGTTTTTTGTTTTAGAATTATTTTATTTCTTTGAAAGAGTTACAGAGAGAGGTAGAGCCAGAGAGAGAGAGGTCTTCCATTCCACTGGCTCACTCCCCAGATGACTGCAACGGCCAGAGCTGAGCTGCTCTGAAGCCAGGAACCAGGAGCTTCTTCTGGGTCTCCCACGTGGGTGCAGGAAACAAGTACTGGGGCCATCTTCTGCTGCTTTCCCGGGTTCATTAGCAGGGAACTAAATTGGAGTAGAGCAGCTGGGACTCAAATCAGCACTCATCTGGAATGCTAGTGTCATTGCACGTGCTAGGCTGATGCACTGCACCAGAATGCTGGCCCCTGGCTCTCTAAAAAATTAAGCAGTAATTTCACCCACCAAAACAGCGAAAATTTTTTGAAATAATTATTTCCATTACGTGAAAGGCAAAATAAAGTGCCAAGCTGGTAAACAGAACACAAATAGATAAGCCTGTATAGTGTTTATAGTGTAAAAGGCAGATGTTGAAATATTCACATACCTGACTTTATAAGCATTCCTAAATCCTGTGCGGGGAAAAATAACTACTAGGTATCAGAGAGACCACTGAGAGGGAATCAGTTTATTAAGTTACTTCAAAAAAGTTCATGGAAATGGGATTAAAAGATGTTTATTTTGGTGCAAAAATTTTTTTGAAACCCAAGCATAGCTTTTTCATAATACACATTTTCCCTGACCTTTTTGAAGACTATTCTATGCATGAATTTCAATTTTTTTAAAGATTTGTTTATTTTATTTATTTGAAAGGCAGAGAACAGAGAGGGAGAGATAGAGAAAGGTATCTTCCATCCGTTGGTTCATTCCACAAATGTCCACAACAGGGACCTGGAATTTCATCTAGATCTCCCACGGTGGTGGGCAGGTAGCGAGTACTTGGCCATCCTCTGCTGCTTTCCCAGACTCATTAGCAGGGAGCTGTATTAGAAGTGGAGATGCCGGCCAGCGCTGCAGCTCACTTGGCTAATCCTCTACCTGTGGCGCCAGTACCCCGGGTTCTAGTCCCAGTTGGGGCACTGGATTTTGTCCTGGTTGCTCCTCTTCCAGTCCAGCTCTCTGCTGTGGCCCGGGAAGGCAGTGGAGAGGATGGCCCAAGTGCTTGGGCCCTACACCAGCAAGGGAGACCAGGAGGAAGCACCTGGCTCCTAGCTTTGGATCAGCGCAGCGCTGGCCATGGCGGCCATTTCAGGGGTGAACCAACGGAAGGAAGACCTTTCTCTCTGTCTCTCTGTCTCTCTCACTGTCTAACTCTGCCTGTCAAAAGAGAAGAAATGGAGATGCCAAGACTCAAACTAGTGCCCATCTGGGATGCTGGGGTTACAGCAGCAGTGCTGAACCATGACACCAGCCCCCTTTTTGCAACAAAATAGTCACCTTTTAATTCTATTTTTCATAAACTTTTTGAAGTTCACATTGGAGGGTCAAGAAATCCCACTTTGTGAAGCTATATTTTAGACCCTAGAGAAGGGAGAACATGCAGTTCTTGATAAGTCATTTCAGGGTTTTGAATTTTACTACCCATGCACTGGGAAGATGAAAAAGGGGTTTTAAGTAGAATAACAGTGTGATCCAGTTTGTTTTCAGATGATAACTGGCTGCTGAAGAGCAATTTACAATTTGTAAAGACCCTAAAATACATAGCCTTTAATCCAGTAGCTTTTGTAAATGTATCTTAAGAAAATAATCAGTATTGTATTCACAGATTTTTATGTTCACATATTTGTTGCACTATCTTTAGGAACAGCAAAAACTTGAAAACACCCATTTGAGATGGGAAATAGTAGATTAATGCTATCATCCAAAGTGAAATTGTAGGAGGATAGAGTATGATGCCAAATGTTTATGCACAGAAAAAAATATCAGTAATTTTTAAATTATCAATTATAGGAATTTTTCTTTTTTGTTTGGTCTATATGCTTTCCAATGTTTTTGTAATATGTATTATTTTATAAAACAACAAATATTGTACATTTTAATTCTATTTTAGGTTTGGTTTGTATTTATCAATACAAATTTTATTTATATAATAATGAGGTTGTGTATCCTTACAATTTCTTCTCACCTTTAAAAATATTATATTTTGGGGCCAGTGCTGTGGTGCACCAGGTTAAAGCCCTGGACTCCAGTGCCAGCATCCCATAATGGTCCCAGTTCAAGTCCCAGCTGCTCCACTTCCAATGCAACTTTATGCTAATGCACCTGGGAAAGCAGCGGAGGATGGCCAAGTCCTTAGACCCTTGTAACCATGTAGGAGACCCAGAAGAAGCTCCTGGCTCCTGGCTTCAGATTGGCTCTGCTCCGGCTGTTGTGGCCATTTGGGGAGTGAAACCAACAGATGGAAGACCTCTCTCTGTCTCTACCTCTATACCTCTGTCTTTCAAATAAATAAAATCTTTTAAAAAACTATATTTTGTCAAACTTGTTTATGAAGCAAAACATTGTGCAATATTTTCAAATGACATGGTGATTGTGTCTGTTTCTAACAGGTAAACTGTTCCCCCTTTATTTCTTTATCTCTGTGTAGGCATTTGCCTGGTGGCCTGATTTGCTGGCTGAGCATGCAGAGAAATTCTGGGCTCTTTTCACAGTGGATATGGACACTGCACTGGAGGCTCAACCACAAGACTCCTGGGATAGTTTTCCTCTTTTCCAACTACTTAATAACTTCCTCAGGAATGACAGTGAGCACTTGCACTTTCTTTAGTCTATGGCACGGGCAGGGGAGGGGTAGTGTGTGATGGAAATGTGTTTTACAGAACCCCAGCACTAGAGTGGATGTGAGTAACATAAACATTTGCTCAGGCCCCACATTATACTATGCTAGGGTCTGGGGGAGACCAGCGACACTCCCACCTTGCTCCATGAGCTCCCAAACTCCTTTGTTCCTACCTTCCTGCCTTTGCTGAGGACTGATGATCCACACACCTCTGACTGTACATTGTAAATCAGAACATCTACAATGGTTGGTATTTCTGAAGCACTTGAGAATACGTCCCTGTCTGAAAGTCGCTTCAGAAATGTATCATAATTCTAGAAATCATGCTTTGTGAAAGCTTCTACTAATAAACGTGGTAATTTTGTAGGCCTGAGAGCGGCATCGTTTCTATAGATGATAGTACAGTGTTGCTACATGGTATGGCTTGCTCATTCTGTATTTAGAAATTAAAGACAATGTAAATGTTCTCTATTGAGGCATTTTTTTTCCAGTAAGAACTTTTACAATCTTGCAGTAAGATCAATGGCATATGGTCTTCTAGCAGCCAGTACAAACTAGTTTTTCATCACATGCATTTTAACATGTAGATTCCTTAGACCTTAACTATGTTGATGTTGTGAAGGTTTATTTTAGTTATTTGAAAGGCAGAGTGACAGAGAAAAAAGAAGAGACAAGAGAGAGAGAGAGGTCTTCTACCCACTGATACACTCCCCAAATGACCTCAACAGCCAGGGTTGGGCCAGCAGAGGACAGGAGCCTGAAACTCCATTCAGGTCTCCCACCTGGGTGCAGGGGCCCAAGTATTTGGGCCATTATCCTTTGCTTTCCCAGGCACATAAGCGAGGAGTTGCCCTGCACGTGGAGCAGCCAGACTCAAACTGGCACCAGTGGCTTAAACCACCTTGCCACAAGGTCAGCCCCATGGTGAGTTTTTTCTAGTTTCCCTTCGCCTCAAGTTTGGTTACCATTGACTGTTTTTGTTTAGATACTTGCAGGGATCATGGGGTCACGAATTTCCTATTCAACAAAATTCTTCTCCTGATAGACGAAGGTGAACTCTGTCTCATCCTAACCTCTGATTCTCATTTGTTCTTCGTGACTAGTGCAAATCTATTGTGGCTTTTCTTCTGCAGGCCATCATTCCCAGAGAATTCAACTCTTCCTTCCATGGTGGGGTTTTTATACCTAGAGCAGTTGGTGCTCCTTTCTTGAATAGACCTCACTTCACTGCTCAGTGTTCCTCTGGAGTGTGGCACTAAGAAGAAAACTGTTCAGCATGTGGCCCAAATGACCCAGACCACAACAGGAGGTGCTCTCCACTGCCCTGTCTTCCTGCTGCCCTGATCCTCCGGTGAACTCCCTCACACTGTCAGCACATTTGGAACTTTCTGTTTGTTAAAAGCCCAATTTTCTTTGCTATTCTCTTCCCAGAGGCTGTTCCTACTACATCTTTATAGTTTTAAACCTAAATCCGTGTTTTTACAGTTGTCTTTGTTTCTAAAAAAACTGAAGAAAATATTGGTTTTGTTCATTGTTTTAGTGCAGTGTTTCCTACCTTTATTTGAGTTCATCACTTTGAGTCTCTGATGAAACTGGGAAAATATTCACATAGATATGAAATTAAGGGTAATATTGTACTCCCCGTTGATATCTTGGGTTCAAGTTCATGTTGAAAGCCTCTGTTCTAGTACAAGAGGATCGTTTTATAGTAATTAATAACATGGACTTTGGTGTCTCTGCCACTTCCTGGTTGGCCTTGACAGTGGATCTCTACTTCAAGTTCTTCATACCTAAATGAAGGAGAATTATGGCACATAATAATATTGTCATGAGTGGTGAATATTAGATGGTAACTCACATATAATAGATGCCAGATAAATGTTCTAGATATGTCTGCTAAAATTTCAGTCCTGATTCTTTTAATTATCTTATTCATTCTCTCCCACTTCATTTCATTTCCAAAAGATGCCATTTTAAGCTCGAGAATTAAGCTACTTTCCTGCTTCAGATTCAGTCACAACATGTGCTCTCAGAAGTCACTGTGACCAACTCATACTCATTTACCCATATGCGAATCATCCATTCTTCAAATTATCATCAGCCAGTTTTTTTGTGTTCCATTTATCTTCATTTATTTGAAAGGCAGAATGACCCAGAGAGAGAGAGAGAGAGAGAGAGAGAGAGAGAGAAGGATCTTCCATGCACTGATTCACTCCCCAAATGCCCACCGCAGCTTGGGCTTGGCTAGGCCAAAATCAGGAGTGCAAAACTCCATCCTGGTCTCCCACCTGGGTTGCAGGGACCCAAAGTGCTTGAGACATCACCTGCTGCCTCCCAGGATGCTCATGAATGTTAAGCTCTCCGGCAGGAGCAGAGCAGGGACACGACCCCGAAGACTCTGCTGGGGGATGCAGAGAATCAAAAGCAACATCTTAACTGCTGTGCCAAATGTGTACTCCCTCACTCACTTTTTTTCTTTTTTTTAATTTAATTTTCTCACTCAATTTTCAAATTCCAGTTTGATTCCCTCCTGCCAGCTAGAAGATCTTGAATGACTCTTCTGGTTCCATTCCATCATATTCTGCTAAGAAATTAGAAGTTGAGTTTTTAATACCATCTTCAGACAAATGTATAGCAGTAAACTTGCTGCCAAAAGTAAATACACATATTTTGCATTAAGTTGCCAAGTAAGAATAAACAAGTGTAGGATTTTTCATAACACTGCTCTCTATATATGAATGAAACCTCAAGAATTGACTATACTTAAAGTTGGGATTAATTTTTAAAATGAGGCACAAATGTTTACAGTCAAACAGTTATTAAACATGTTGAATGATGTAACATTCAAAATTTTAAATTTTGTTTCTTAGAGAAAGAAAAATATTTTGTAGATACTTAGAAATTTTCTTGGGAAACCTCTACTACAACTCCAATAAATTAACAATTTTTAATATTTAAGAAGAGTTCTTGAAATGCAAATATAAATTTATTGGATATCAAACTGGAAGCTAAAAAATTTAATTTCCAGAGTAACAAATATTGAATTACAAGAGTTTCCTGTTCCGTGTACCATTTCTATAGCATTTATTATTATTAAATACGTGAGGTATTGCTTTGTGCTGTTTCTATACAATATTCAGTCAGTGTGGAGAAGGATTTATTACTGATCTCTTTCCAGCACTGTTTAGAGGGGAAGTCTAAATCTTGGCTTTGATTTCAGAGTGATTAACAGATCTTAGAAAACATCAATTATTTCTGAGAAAAACAGCTCCTCCATGTAGTGAGGTAAATAGAAAAGTTCCCCAGTGCCATAATTTTCTTTTGGTACTGGGAGTATAAGGTGATCTGGGGAATTGAAATCGAATGCAGTAACTGTCAACCCAAAGTCACAAGTTACTGCCCTAAACCAAGACCACTGAATGATGTCTCTGTATTTGGTGAAACATAATTTTTATAGCTTTTACTATCACTTTGGATGCTAATGAAGAATTTTGTTAGTAGTGATATGCTTGTTGTATTGCATTCTCAAATGGTGACTTACTGAATTCAATTCAAATGTTTACAACTGAAGCAGCCCCTAAGTTATCCTTTTGGAAAGCTACAGGAAAACATTTAACAACTTCTATTCTTTTAGCCTCTGTTGAAAAAGAGATCTTCATATCATGGCCATGGCATTATAGTTTTGATCATATTGACCTAATTAGAGCTGTGGTCTAAATTGCAATTAATTACAACTTTAGCCAGAGGTAGTAGGACAGAGGGCTCTGACTGCAATCTTGGAAAGGGAGCTAATTTGCTCAATAACAGTGCTGCTGACTCACAAAGTAGAAATCTGTGTGTGAATCTGTGTGTTAACATCAGGTGTGCTGCCAGTTATATGTACATTTTAGACAGTTGTGATTTATTAATAATAAGTAACTAATAATTAGACTATTTTAGTATTACTAAAATTATTGGTTACCCATTATTACTGATAGATAATTAGTTGGATATTTATGTCAGCTTTTCCAAAATTTAAAATGACTAAGACATCTCATAACGAATGGAGATATTAGAATTTGTGCTTTATTTGTGGCTGGAAAACTTTTTGGCTGAATATTTTTTCCAGGATGATTCATTTGTTCTCACTGGTTATTTACTGTTTTTCTTTTATTGAAAATTTTGTGCCTTGATATTTGTAAGTAGATGTTTATCTTTTGGACTGTGGAGGGGATCTTAACCAAACCTCTTAATTTTTTGTGTGAAGAAACTAAATCCCTATGGCGAGCCAGGGGAAGGGCTGGGTGAGGTAGGGGCAGTGCAGCAGGGGAAAGGTGGTGCCACAGACTGGAGACAGTGAGCAGGGGGAAGGGTGGCGAAGCAGGTGAGCACTTGCTCAACTGGAGCCTGCCCACTTGTTTTCCAGTCCAGCCTCATTCCCCCAGAACAAAAGCAAATTGCTGGGGTCACTGGGTTAATAATACACAATCTTTTTACAGGAGATACAAATGTCCTTAAACTCAGAAAATATTTAATTCAGAAAATATTTAGAAGGGTGCTGAGTTGTAGCGGGCGAAGGGAGAGAGTTGGGTAAGGAGTGCAGAAGGCATCAGGTCAGGTCAACATCGTCCAATCGTGAATGTCAGGAAACATCTGTGAGGATACTTCCAGGAACGAAACTCATTAGTAGGGAAAGGAACTCAATGAGGACAGCAAGTTTGGTTTCTATTTTAAGGAGAGAAAAACAAAATCTGTCGGGGGCGGGGGGGGGGGGGTGTCTTTCCTTACAGTTGGCCACGATTAGGGAAAGTGTAGCTTTCACCTCCCTTGCAGATGAAGTGGGTTTTCCTCGAGGGAAGAGTAACAGCTGCAGCACCATTTTCACAAGTGTCCCCAGTCTCCCAACCCTTGCAGACTCACCCCCTGATTCCCAAAGCGAGCCTGGTGAGAAAAACAAACCGAGGCTCCTTCATTTCTGGCCAAGCAAGACTGAAGCGCCCACTTACCTCTCCAGCATTGCTCTGCCCACCCCACTTCACTCCCCCTAACCGAAGAGGGAATTTGATGGGCAGTCACTTTAAATACTACCCAAGGAAACAATTTTGAAAGAGATGCGTTAAAACTGAGGGAAAATAAATATTTTCATAATAAAGCCTTGAGTGAGATAGTTCAGTGATATCAAAGGACAGTATTGCTAGCACAGATTCTACCCTTGTGTGCAATGCGTTTTCCACAGTTGCCACGTCCCTAATAGACACAGGCAAGTGACCGCTTCTAACAAATGAAAGCCATCTGCAAATGGCACAAATCATTCCTTTCAGCACGGATGAAAGGCAGACCCTCGGAGCTAGTCACCTTTTAATCTGTGGATATGCTAGCAAGTGGCAAATGACCATTCTATTGGGAACCGGTTCCCAAGTGAAAAATACCACGGTGCTGCTTCTTTAATTAACAGCCTTTTCACATTGCTAGCACATTAAAGCCATCCCCAAGAACACCGTGCTTATATAATCAATGTCACAGCATCTCTGCCTAAGCGAATAATAAATGTTCAGGCTCTCTGCTAAGTGAAAACCTGTTCTCCAAGACTTTCACCTTCATAAAGATGGGCTCATAAAAATCGAAAAAGGAAAAATTGGAATGTGGTCTCATGAGGATAAAAAGGCTAGTGTTAATAATTAACAAGGAGAGTGAAGTGGAGTCAAATTAGCCATAATAGAGCCCAGAGTGACTGGCAAAGTCACCTCTCATTATCAAAAAACTCATTAAGAAATGAAGAGGTGGAAATCCCGCTGGGTTATTCTCACACTTAGGCTGTATCAGAGATTATTTTTCAGATTTCTTTCAAATGAAGGACTGTTAGGTCACCATATTGTATATTAGGTTAATCTTCGAGCTTTTAAATATGGAGGGCTGACACCTGCGTGTTATTCTACCTCGAGTGCTTAAATGAGCTGTGTGTCTGAAATTCACGAATCAGTGTTTATAAATATATCTGTGTATATATATATATATATATATACACACACACTAGGAACAATGTAGAAAGGATATAACTTCTGGGTTACAGCAAGGGTGTGTGCCAGCTTGGTTTTATAGACATGAGGATTTATAAATGATAAAATGACCACCAAAATGTGAAAATGTATTTAACTGTAATCCCAAGTTGGTTGAATTCAGAATTGTATGTCAGAATTTGCTTCACTGACGAGTACAATAAAAGTAAGAAGTCACTAGCTTTTTCCCCTCAGTTGAATTCCACAACACTGTTGTAGCTTCTGTACTACATGTGAACTTTATTTTTTTTTAATTCTGATTTTTTTTATATTTTCTTAGGATTTAGTGGCCTAAAGGCCTGCTCAAAAATACCTTGGTGTCTTTCACAGATTTTCAGAAAACTGTGTAATGACTGAAAACCAGAGAAAGCAAGCACCCCACAGTTCAGGGTTCTGGATGATGTCATAGCCATACTCGTTTGTCCCTGTTAATGTGGACAAGTACATATTATGACACATAACCCCAAAGACCTCAAGGCTATGTATAGATGGAGTGAAATTAAAGACTTTTCCAAATTAAAGACAGCATGTGTCAACCTGCTGGACCACAAGACTTCTTTGTTTATTTTTTCCTTAAGCCTTGGTTAACATGAATATTGACTGTTTCCTAAATTAATCCCACAAGAAACAGGTGCTAAATGCCTAAAGTTTACCAATTCCCTGCATCTTGCAGATACATGGGTGAAAATGAAATGAGTCTTGTCCTTGAAAAGCATAAAATCTAGTGGAGGATGTGGACAAATATGTATACACACTATTAAATAGGATACAATGAGTTGCAGAAGCAGAACTCAATTACACACACTGTCCCATGAAAGTTTTCACTCTAGTTTTAAACTTGAACTTGGACTTTTTGCCCTAAAACTGAGAAATACAGCATCCATGCTCTCTCACCCTGTGTCAGTTTCTCTGTTTAGATGCGCGTGTATGTACAAGTCTATGTGTACCAGCAGATATACAAGTTCCCTGAGCTGAGGGACAAAGGAGAGTTGGGTATGCTTTTTAGGAGACTGTTATGCTCATTAATATATAAATTGCATCCTAGCAAACTATATAAAATTACTTTTCAAAGATTTAATTTAAAAGAATATCAAAACAAATGTGCTTCCTGTTCTACACTTCCGTGAGATGCTCTGAGAATTCCCTTGATGAGATGGATTTTTACTGATATTTATTCAATAAACAGACTTTTATTGAAAGCCAGATTCTTGTTCAGGTGCTGTTCCTAGATTTCTTTGGTTGTGTGTGTGTTTTCTTCTTCATGATGCGCTGTGTACTGTGATTCTCCTGCAGCACACTATGAATTTCCTGTGACGGGACCTTCACTGTGTGCATTTCTCAGCACAGAGAATGACCCGTTAATCTTCCATCTTAATCCAGTGTTCTTAGGGTTGATATGGTTTTAGTGTCAGTTTGAATAATTGCTGTTTATTTATGTTGTAAACTCTGTTGATTGTATAATGATTGGTGTTATTTGTTTTGCTGATCATGAATTACTCATTTCCTTCTGAAATGAGTAGAATTTTAGAGAGAAGAAAATTTTTCTGCTGATAATCCTCTAAAGCCTACTAATTAGAAGGGGTTGGGACAATATAAAATTGGATTATTTGGGTTCAGGAGTTAACATCATATTTTTACCTAAAAACAATGCATAAATACTGTATTTGTTTTTTCTTCATGCTATCCAGCAATTATTATCTCCATAATTATTGTTAATTGGATCATAGCTTAAATTCTCTGTTGATATCTTACTGCTAAAAGCCTATGACAAGTACTTTTGTAAATCTAAGACTGTTTTTGGTATGTAAATAATAAACACTAGTTTATTATCTATTGGTGTATTCAAAATAATTGGCCACATCTACAGCTTGAGTTTAGCTTTTATTTCAGCCTTTTGCTTTCTTTTTGCCATTTCTAATTGGACCTTAGGGCTTGATGTCACTGGTGCTTCGTTATTTTCTGACAAGATGATATTTGCAAACATGGAATCTTTGGGGGGAAAAAGTTATTTTTATCAGTGGAATAGGTGCCTGTCCTCCACGTGTGTTGCAGTAAGCACTTCTGCAGACTCCCTTTCACTCCCACACCTCCCATATAGTGTCGGACATGGCTCTTACATGGGGCCGTGTTGAGAACTTGCCTCTTCCAGTGAACTGATGGAATAGGTGTCTTGTAAAGGCTTAATGTGGATGGGTATCAACCCCAAATCGTAACTTGTCCTTATTAACTCATTCCGACGCCTCATGCTACACAGAGAGGCTGCTAATAGTATCTGATGGGGGTAGAGTGCAAACTCTCATACAGGCCTCTAGAAGTGTCCTTTCCATATCTGTAGCCTTGCCTGCTGAAACCAAATACTCTTCCCTTTCTCTCCTGCACCACGTGTATTTCCCTTTATTTTCCTCTCCCTCATTCCATGTCGCCTTTCCTCTCTCCTTCATCTCCCTTTCTCTATTCAGCAAAGGAAAAAAATTGTTCAGTTTCTTGAAACATACAAATGTGTGTTCATAATTAAACTTTTTAAAAATAAAAACTGTCAGATAAAATATGAGCAAACTTTCGACCAGAATGTAAAATATTTTGGAGTCCATAAAAAATATAGGTAATCTCCATTTTTTTCCAAATTCTACAGGAAACAATGATTTCCTATTAACAGTCATGATTGATCAGAGCAAATTCTCCATTCACTAAAGTAAAAGATACTCTGTCTATCTGGCTCTGTCTCTCTCTCTGCTTTTAAAATAAAATGAAAATAAATAAAATTTAAGAATAAAATAAGAGATATTAAAAGAACCAACTTTTATATCCAATGGAATTTTTGAGAAGCTGAGCTTGGGCATAAGGATCAAAAATAGGATTTCTCAGAAGGAAGGAAGGAGGGAAAGAATGGAGGGTGGATGAGAAGGGGGAGGGAGGGAGGAAAATCATTATAGTCCTAGAGTTCTATCTAGGAACTACATTGAACCTGTTTTCTTTGTATTAATATCACATTAACATGAGAATTGATGAGAACTGTGTTGTAATAATTACCATGCATTTGCTGTGACCCTGAGAATCAAGTACAATAATAAATTCATTTAAAAATTAAAAACTAAGATAGGATTTCACATAAAAGTATTGTTTAACATCATATATTTTATATAGGTAGGGAATTTTCAGGCCTTGGTACACACTGTAGGTGTCATTTAATGCAGTCTTATGTTGTAATCTTAGTGGAGGATGCACACGGTCATCCAACAAACATTTAAACATTTGCTCTGAGAAGGGAACTTGCTGGATACTAAGAATACAGACATGGTTCCTGCCCCAAGGACTTTACATCCTTAAGGGGACAGAGAGAGATGTCAACAAGTATGAAGACCACTTATATAACAAGGACCACGGTGGAAAACTACAAAATAGAGAATAAACACGAGAAACCAGTAAGTGGAAAATGAGACAGCAGAACGAAGCGTTTCTCAGAGAGGATTCGAGTATGTGAACTGAATTGTGAACATTATGATGACTGTACTGCAGGAAACAGGGAGATAGGGTGGCAGAGATAAGCCAGAAAGATTATTGTAAGACAGATCTTGGAAGGGCTTTCATACCATGCTAATGCTTTTGGAATCTGTCATGATGCTCTACCAAAAGATGATAATCTTCAGGAGTGATACGATTAGTGTTCTATTTTAGAAAGCCCCTCTGCTAGACATTTTGAGAGGATGGATTAAAAGAGGGAAAATTAGGAGCCTAAAGAGCAGTTAGGAAATTATTTCTTAAGTCAAGGTAAGAGATTAAGAAAGCTGGACTAGTATGAGAGCAGCCGTGTTGAAAGGAGGAAGGGGGGACCTAGTAGGAAGACCGGAGGACATAAAATATGCAGGTTTTGATTACTTACTGAACGTGAGAAGTCGGAAAAAGGGCTGTAGTGCAACAACCTTTTTGCCAGTACAGCCATCAGATCGTCTGTATTTATCCTGAGCATAGGAATACAAAAAGAGAAGTCTGTTTTTTAAACAAAGGAGTGATAAGTCCAGCTCTCTGCTGTGGCCCGGGAGGATTGCCCCGGGTGCTTGGGCCCCTGCGCCTGCATGGGAGACCAGGAGGAGGCACCTGGCTCCTGGCTTCAGATCAGCGTGGCTGCGGCCGTTGTGGCCATTTGGGGAGTGAACCAATGGAAGGAGGACCTTTTTCTCTTTCTCTCTCTCTCACACTGTCTATAACTCTACCTATCAAATAAATTAAAAAAAATAAACAAGGGAGTGAGTCCCATATCAAGATCAAATATATGAAAAAAGGGAGCTTTTACCAGAAATACATTTGACTTAGCCACTGCTTAATCTTAGAATATAACATTTAAAAATAACCATTAAGTTATTATCTTTATATGCACCTTCATTTTAGCAGACTACCTATGCTCCATTACCAATACACCTAGTCTCTAAATGTATAATAAATTAGCACTCTAATTCATGAGGTAGAGTGTTCATTTGTACATGTAATAATTTGTTACATGAACATGTGCTTTGGTCTTGGTACAAATAAAACTTACAACAAGGTGGAGAGCCTAAGATTCCATATTTTAGCCATATACCAAGTAAGTGAAGGTGAAGGCATATAATCTTTGTGTATAGCTATGTGAAACTCTCTAGTTTAGAAAGATTGTGTGATATAAATATTTTTAGTGTGAGCTTACTCTTTCATTTGTTAAATGTAATCATTTTGGTCAACTGCTTGATTATTTCATGTTGTTACTGAGATTTCTTTTTTAGAATTCTAATTGTAAAAAATATAGTGCACCTAAGATATAATTTGCAAGATATCTTCTTTTATTTACATAATACAACCTAATACATTTGAAGGTATAAAGATTTATCTGCTGATGTTAGGTTGGACAGATGATTTTAAATGCGTGAATGAATGTGTAGAGAGAGAGCAGTTTATGGTCTTCTAAATAGAGGGCAATGAATGATATCATAAGCTGTAGAGGTTAACATGGGGCTTTGGTATCAAATCCTTGTTCTGCTTCCTGATGACTAAGTGACTTTAGGCAAGTGTCCTAAACTTTCTGTGTTTCAGTTTTGTTTTTTGTAATTTATAGAGAACAAACCATGTATTTCCTATATACAGTTTTAAGGGCATAATGATACTTCCCACTCTACCTTCTCTCCCTTTTTTATTTTTCTTTTAATTTTTATAATGACAAACTTTTATTTAAGATTTATTTTATTTATTTGTAAGATACAGTTACAGAGAGAGAGCAATAAAGAGAGAGGTCTTCCATTTGGTTCACTCCCCAAATGGTAGCAACAGCCAGAGGTGGGGCATGCTGAAGCCAGGAGCCAGGAGCTTCTTCTGGGTCTCCAAGGTGGATGCAGGGGCACAAGCAATTGGGCCATCATCTCTTCTCTACAGGCACATTAGCAGAGAACTGGTTTGGAAGTGGAGCAGCCAGGACTCGAACCCACACCCATATAAGATGTGGGCACTGCAAGTGGCAGTTTAATCTGCTGTGCCACAACACTGGCCCCAATGCTTTCAGTGGTTCATATAATCACTAGAGACCATTATGCTTAGTGAAATAAGCCAGTTCCAAAATGGCAGATAACATATTTTCCCTGATTTGTGGTAACTAATATACAAAGTACAAAAATAAGTAATTTCTGTGCAAAATTAACATTTTGAGTTTTGATTATTGTTTAAAGCCCTTGTCGGCACTCCTGAAGATCAGTGGTTTTCCTGCTCAATTTTCTTTATTGATAAGCTTGAAAAAAAATAGGTCCTCCTCCATACGGTTCGTGATGATTAAATAGAAAATTGTACATTTGAACTTAGCACTTGGTTTGGCAATCCAGAAATGCTAGTGATGATGAGGAAAAGAAAGTAGAGAAAAGTTCTTAAGTATCCTATAATTTGAAGTTTAGTATACTTTTTAATTTCCCTGATATAATGAGTTAGGTGGTATAAATGATCCTTATAAGTTTAGCATCCTTATTTTGGTGGCATTTGGTAAAAGTAACTGAAATGCATGCTCTATAGTGCTTTCCGTCTTGATAATTAAATCTCCAGGAGTAAATAAAGCACATTTCAACATCTAATGAAAACATTATTAAGATAACATTAGGAGCCAGCACTGTGGCATAGCGGGTAAAGCTGCCACCTGCAGTCCTGACATCCCATGTGGGTGCTGGTTCAAGACCTGGATGCTCCAATTCCAAACCAGCTCTCTGCTGTAGCCTGGGAAAGCAGTAGAAAATGGCCCAAGTCGTTGGGCCCCTGCACCCATGTGGGAGACCAGGAAGAAGCTCCTGGCTCCTGGCTTCAGATAGATGCAGCTCCAACCATTGCAGCCATTTGGGGAGTGAACCAGCAGAAGGAAGACATCTGTCTGTCTCTCTGCCAATGCCTCTCTGTAAATCTGCCTTTGAAATAAATAAATCTCTAAAAAATTTGTCTTCTAAGTAAGACATTTGTTATTAAATATGATTACTACTCCCATTTTAATGAGAAATATCTTATATAGATAAGCCAGAAAATATTACTTGGCCAGAAAAAGTACTATACCATACCAAAGACAGAAAAATTAGTGTTATATTTCTTTCCGTGTTTAGAATTACTTTCTATTCAACTTTCATGATTCTGTAGTTGTCCAGCCTCTGAAAATTTTCAAAATCATTTAAAGTAATATATCCAGGATATCCTCATTCATATGCCACTGTGATACAGACTGTATTATTTGACTAAGTTTTAAAGTACTTGTTAGCCTTCTAGGACATTTTTCGTCCTGAAGAAGGTAGTGAAGGAAATTGGCATAGTTAACAGAGTAAGACACTACTACTGGACTTGCTAGTCATTAGATTTACTAACTATAAGCACCTACAGCTTTTACAATCCATAAAAGAGTTCCAAGAGACTTTTCCTCACCTTTCCACCTCTTGTACCTTGTTATAGCTACCATCATCCTTCACCTGGTTTATTGCAGAAAAAGAACTGAGAACTAAGCTTCTGTGGGCTCCCTAAGTACATTTTCAACCCAGTCAGAAAGATAATAGCATGCCATTCCTCCACTTGATAATAAGAATAATAAAGCTGTCCATTGTAGCCAGTAATACCCACAGTCTTCCCTATGTCCTGGGATCTGGACACCCATGGACTACTGCTCCTCCTCTCCTACTCTGCCTCAGTTACTGTGGCCTTCTTGTGTTCTAAAAGAATCTTCATCTAGATTCAACTAAGCTACCGTATCTTCAAAAATACCTTTCCTGACCATGAAATATATTTTTAAATGAATACATTTTGGCTCTGAGAGCCATAAAAATAGTCACAGCCAGGTTGAAGATATGTTCATGCAAGAAGTATTTGCAAGCTATAACACTGTCATTCACAATAATGACAAATTCTTCATTGGATATTACTTAGTATTTTCCTACAGATTTTCTACCCTTTCATATGCAACTGATGCATATACTGTCCTAGGTTTTAATGAAATTGTGTCCTATACATGAAAAACCTCCATCTCATGAAGGAGGAAGGTTCACCTTTGCCAGAAGTCGTATCCTAGTAGCCCAAATTGAAAGACTTCTACCACCTCTTTAGGTGGATCATTCAAACTACAGTTTATTAAAGACAAATAAAAAGAAATGGGAAATTCCTGTGCCTATGTATTAAACATCAAAGAAAGTGAAAAACTACTACCTGCCATACATTTTATAGCAATATGACCTATTTGTGTTTTACAGCCTTTTATAGAAAGGTAGTTCTAGTTTTCAATCAGTTTCCACTATAGGACTTCCAATAGAGGGAGCAAGAGCCGTTATTGTCTATATTTGATCAGTCTTTCTGTGTCAGACTCTATGGGGAAAAGTATTTTCTTCCATAAGTTCTAAATGCCTGGTATTATCCCTGACAAACCCTGTTTCTGCTTGACTATTTCAGCACTTTTGTGTAATGGAAAATTTCACAAACACTTGCAAGAAATCTTTGTGCCCCTGGTTGTTCGCTACGTCGATCTCATGGAGTCCTCCATCGCCCAATCAATTCACAGAGGTTTTGAGCAAGAGACATGGCAACCTGTCAAGTAGGTATCTTACCTAGCGCCCACAGAGCATCTGCCTCCTGAGTCCTGACCTTATGACTTCACACATGGCCATCTGTAGTTATCGCTTATGGTGGTCCCTTCCCACGTTGTTTGTTTCTTTACAGGAATATCGCCAACAGTCTTCCCAATGTAGCTCTTCCAAAAGTTCCAAGTCTGCCTCTTAATCTTCCACAGATTCCTAGCTTTTCTACTCCTTCGTGGATGGCTTCTTTATATGAGTCCACGTGTGTATTCCTCACTTATTTCCTGCTGGTGTATTAGCTAGTGCATGGCCTGGGCTGTGTTCTGTGCAGATGTGTTTAGACTGCATGGCAATTAACATTCTTTGTTGAGGAATACTATGTTTTTGAGCTTATTTGTTTGAGTTTTTAAGCTTCCAAGCTAAGCTTAGCAGCATATCTGATAAATCATTTGATTCAAAAGAAAAAAACACACTAGTTTTATAGAGTTCGTGTGTAACCTGTGGGACAGGGATCACTCTGTGGCCCAGGTTGTAAACTTGATCCTAAGCAATAAAACCAGAGTTCCGCTTTATGTAGATGATTGGTGTAGCAAACAGTATTTCAAGAATTTTTGGTCTGTTTCAGCTTCATTACTGCCCACTTGCTTTTATCTTGTGCATGTAGAAAACTGTTATGAGAATGGTTTCAAGAATATAATATTTTTCTATTTTTATCTTAGCCTCAATTTTAAAGAAACATATTACACCCTACAGGGCAAGGATTTCCCTTCTTTTATACATTTCATATTTCAATTGGTGTATCTTGTTATTCAAAAACAATCTTGATATCATGAGAAACCATGTTTATTAATTCCACATTGGGATGAACCTACCTATTGCAGACTCATTAACTAAGAATAATTAAAGTGAAATTCTTCAAGCTGTAACATTGATCAGGCCTGAATTTAGATCCTAGTTTATTCATTGTAATTCTTTCTTAGCTTCAGTTTCCTCAACTCGGAAATGATTATGACACTTCATTTAAAGACACTTTTGTGAAAATTGTTTAAAACCTGTGAAGATGCCTGGCACATATTAGGCTTTCAGTAAATTACAACTACAGTTGACACATCTTAGGTGCCCAATGATGATTACTACCACTTTAATTTATTATTATTAATTATTATTGTAATAATAACAACTTTTTATTATTACTATAGCCATTCATCATCATTTTTAACTATTTTTTAAACAGTGAGTCTCACAGCCATTGAATGGAATACATAATAGTCCCAATTTGTAAATGGACAAATCTAGACAGTTACATGGTTTGTGCAAGTGCTCACATTAGTCAGGTAGGAAGAAAAATTAAAAGAAAAATAGGGACCGGTACTTTGGCTTAACAGGTAAAGCCACCACCTGCATCACCAGCATCCCATATGGGTGCAGGTTCAAGTCTTGACTGCTCCACTTCTAATCCAGCTTCCTACTCATGCTCCTGGAAAAGCAGCAGAAGATGGCCCAAGTCCTTGGGCTCCTGCACCCAAGTGGGATTCCCCGATGAAGCTCCTGGCTCCTGGCTTTAGCCTGGCCCAGCCCTGGCCATGGCAACCTTTTGGGGAGTGAACCAGCAAATGAAAAACCCTCCCCTTCTCCCCTTCCCCTTTCCACTCCCCCTCCTTTTCCCCCTCATTCCCCCCTCCCCTTCCCTCTCCCTCTCTGTAACTTGCTTGACTTTCAAATAAAGAAAAAAGAAAAATAACTTCCATCTTTTGAGAATTTACTGTGTTCCAGGTATACAGTCAAATTCTTTACCCTATGTAATCTTTAGAACAACCCTATAAGTGTCAGTATCATTTTACAGCTAAGGAAACTAAGAAAGAAGCTAAGAAATGCAACTTTCTCAGTGTCTCACACAGCAACTAAGTGGCAGAGGCAAAACTGGAACCCAGGTTTTCTTGACAACAAATTCCTCACTCCTATCATTGATTGAGTCTTCTTCCAAAGTACATCCTGGTTAAGAACTTTCTACCTTTCTGCCTACCTTACCACTAGGGGAAAGTCTATACCTAGTCAAGTATGCATGCAATCAAGAAAAGTCCAAAGAAAAGGAAACAATGACTTTCAAAGGAATTTGGCATTATTTCTTCACATTAAACATCATCACTGTACTGATAATGATCACTAGTTTATTATATGTGACTTTCTTTAAGGCAAATGCTTTGGATCCTTGTAGTATGTAAACTGTTATCTGTGTGTGCTGAGGAACTACCCAGAAGTATGATGAGCCAGTCTGTTTAGGATTTTTGTGCTTCCTTACACTGTTTTAAATTTAATTCCTTTTCATCCTCATTTCTCATAGTGTTAACACACCTAATTTTAACCAGGAAGTCTTTGTGGGCATTATCCTATGAAATTTAGTTTTCTGTTGTTACTGTTTAATTAGCTTTGAGATCTGTGTGAACCCTGAATCCCTTACTATTGAGGACACCTTTTCAAATTAACGGTAATCCTGACAAATTGGGGTTTTGTAAATAAAACAATTGTGGTTCACCATTCTGGAATAGCAAATTTTCTAAAAAGTGAGCTTTACAAATTGATCACCATCGTCTTTCCCTTCCAAGGTCATCAACATTAGATTCTTTGCCAGTGTCCCCAGAATTACTGATAATGCTATGATGTTACTGTAATTTGTTTTTAATAATTTTATCATAAAACTTTAAATAACAAGGAATATTTCCATTTACTTAAGAAATTAAAAATACAACTGTTGATTGAATAAAAAGAATATAAAAGTAACCATAAGATTGAAGATACATGCCTCCTACTAATGCATAAATCAGGTTAAGAGGTGCCCCCTCTACACCCTTCTCTTTCTGTATATAAAATCTTACTCTGGGTTATTTAGCTCTAGAAATAAATGCTAGTAAGTTATGTTTTCTACTGGCATTTTAAGGAAATTATCTTAAAGTCCATTATTCACATTTGAATTACTTAATCTACTAATAATAACTTTAAGAGTAGGTCACTGATTAGAAATAATTTAAAATGAAAAAGCTCTGAATAAATTGCAGGTTATATGTTCCAACTTCAGAGAAAGCCTGTTTACATTTTTTCATCTATCTGTTTAATTATAACAAACACTTGTTATGTTAATTACTTTCCCAATTAAGCACATTTATTTTCTAGAATCTTACCATAGAATTTTATCATAGCATCAAAGTGGAGAAAAATATATATTCTCTATAAAGATTTAATTGTCACATATTGTAAGAAAGCCAATTTTAATGGAATTCTGCCTTTACTAATTAAGGTTTCACTTTGATGATTTTTGTGTCATTGTGTTAAAGAAAATATACATTTCAAAAAAATTAAGAAGCAGACTTGCTTCTTTTCTAATTATATTCAATTGCTCTTAAAACATGTTCTCTAACAACCTACCAAACTGGATACGTAGGTGTATAGGGAAATTTGCTTGGTTACTTGTTTGTCTTATTTTTATTATACATTTGTCAAAAGGAGAAGTAAAGGTAGTGTTTTTTCAAGCATTTTTCACAGCAATATTATCATGGTGTGGTGTGGTTCTTTATTTAGTGGTTGGTATATTGGGGGCATTAAATGGTAGGATGATGAGGAATTGAGTAAAGTACATGGCTGGTGTCTACTGTTCTACTGTGATTGGCCCATTGAGAACTCAGGATATCTTGGCTAAAGAAAGAAATCAGGAAGAATTATGGAAGTTAAAGAATGGGGCAAAGTGAAGCAACATAGGTGGGTCATAAGACTGAGATATTGAGGCTAAGGTGGGAATAAGCTTTTAATTAACCGAAGCAAGTGGTGATTTATTTTTATTTTTATTTCTTTGAGAGGCAGAGAGACAGAGATAGAAAAAGAGCTCCCATACTCTGGTTCACTCCGCAAATGCCTGCAACAGCCAGGAGCTGGGAACTCAGTCCAGGTCTCCCATGTAGGTGGTTGGAACCCAATCCCTTGAGCCATCACTGCTGCCTCTCAGGGTCTGCATTAGCCGGAAACTCAAGTTTGCATATAGAACCAACTACTCAACCCAGGCATTCAAATATGAGATACATGTGTCTTAAATGCTAGGCCAAATGCCCACCCTAAGAAGTGATTTTTTTTAAAGCTATCTAATTATGATATGTTAGCTAAACAATGTGGTTATTTAAAACAACTTTGTATAAAAGTGTTCCACTGTGCCTTTGTGGTAAATGAGCTTATTTTATTTCTTTTTCTTTTGCAAATTAAAAATATTAATTTGGCATTTGTATATGTGAAAAAATTGTTTGAAAGCTGAGGGAAAATGGATCACACAGTAGCTTTGAGATTTTTTTTTCTTTTTCGCTTTTGCTTCTGTTCTGTTTCACTGTTAAGTTTCAATATGTTTTGATGTAGGAATATCTTACTTTCAAAACATCTGTTTCCTATTAGCTGATGTACCTGCATAATAGAAACTAATTGCATTATTCTTTGCCCCAGTACTGTACGTCCTCTTTAATAATTATCCTCCAAAATGGTGTGAAAATTCAGTCCCTAGAGAGATTCTACCATAGTGGTGAATAGCAAATCTTGGATCCACAGTTAAAGACCTGAAATACATCATTTTACTCCCACTTCAGAGGCCCCTGAAGGTCATTTCTCTGTCCTACCATGCCTATACTAGGTTGGCTTACAGTTATGAACTAGAAAAGACACTGAAAATTTTTAAATAGAAATAAATTCTTGCTTTCATAATTAGCCTATAGTTTTGTTTCCATTACCTGTTTCACCTCTACCTCCAACTGAGAAATATAGGGGTCCTGTATGCCTCACATCTGTAGACAGAAGCCAGCACGATGGCAGAGGCGCAAATGCATGGAGAGTAAAACTGCCCGTTGTTTCTTGCTCAAAATGTGCTTTTTGGAAATTTTAGGGGAAAACATTTATGTGTTTGTCTTTTTCCTAAAGCTCAGTAAAGAACATTAAAAGTGTTCTCCTATACAAAATTTTATTTATTTTGCTTAGCAAAATATCATTATCCCTTTTAATCATTCCTTTAACTCAGATACTTACTCTGTTTATTTCACAAGATTTTTAGATTCAGTTTAAGGAAAAACTTTGAAACCAAGACACTATTTCAAAGTCTGGGCCTTTCCAGACTTCCAAAGGCAAGAACTCTGAAAGTTGTATATATCTACTGGAAAAGCAAGATAAAAATATGAATGGAGCCATAACATTTCATAAAACAGAATTGTAGACAACTGAAGGCTCCTTCCTGGGACATTTCACCTCTTTATATTAAGCCTGATGGCTATTTGTATTTCAATTTTGTTCATCTTACCTTGCCTAATTAAAAAATGAAAAGAATTGGAAAGCCAAACAAAGAAAACATTGGGTCATTAGAGATTTTATGTGTTTTTTTTTTTCACTGATAGCAATTCATACAGGAAGGAAAATCATTGTATGAGTGGTCACATAGTTAACAGTGGAAGTTCATAATCTTCATTTTTCCTTTTTCTTCTAGCAATGGCTCCACAACATCAGAAGATCTTTTTTGGAAACTTGATGCACTGCAAATGTTTGTCCTTGATCTACACTGGCCTGAACAAGAATTTGCCCACCACTTAGAGCAAAGACTTAAACTAATGGCCAGTGATATGATAGAAGCCTGTGTCAAAAGGTAGACATATATTTTCAAGTCGCTGCTTAAAATGCCAGCACTCAAAATATCACTGTTTCACCAAGTATCCATTATATAATTGTCACAGGAAAAGTTTCTGTGTGTACTAGTATTCCAAAATTAAACAGGAATTTGAATCTGGGATCCCATATAATTGATGAAATTGGCCTGATCCTCTTTTCCAGGTCTCCCCAACTATTCCCGTAATCAGTAGCACCTATACCCTGATTAATCATTCTTGGTGTGCTTATTGTTGTCTCTCTGGGAATAGTGAGCTTTAAATTCTCAAAGTAGTACCTCCTGAGACATTTGGAAAAGCTCTGTTCACTTCTTTATGCATTATGTATTTTGTCTGTGTGCTATGCAATGGCATGGCAAACCCAAAACACTACCAGCACTGTCAGTAGTTCTGGGATTTTCAGATGAGTTTCAGGTACTTATTTACAATCTTTAAAATTTAGCCAGAAATAAGTTGTGATGCTTTGGATTCTTCCAAATGTGCTTTCATGTGTTTAAATAGTTCTTACAGAATTAACATTGCATCCTAATTGGTCAAGCATTTTTCATTGCCCTTGTTCATGATATACACATGAACAGTGTGAGGCAACCTATTGCAGTAACAGGCAAATACTGGTTAAAGCAATTGAATATTCCTGAATTCTTTAAAAACACTGTCTTTAGAATAGTGTTCAATTGCCCCCTAAGGCAAGACAGTGAATTGAATTATTTCATGTTTATTTTTTTTTAATCATCTGTGATGCTGACATCTCAAGTCTGTGGATATTCTTTGGATACTTCAGCCAAATCAATTTTAAATTGCCTTTTAATGCAGTTTCTTTCAAAAACCCATCTGTAATTCAGGTATTTTAAGATGGTGTTAAGTGATATTAAAGAGTTACACACACATTCTCTGCTATACATTGATTATCATGTTTTAGAGTTTTCAAAGACTTGTCTTTTTGTTTATTATTTACTAACCCCTCGGAGTTTTTTTTTTTTTTTTTTTTTTAACCTGCTCTCATGCAAAGAAGTCATGTTTCTACTTGGAAATTAATTCAGGCATTTAAGTGAAACAACAAGGGTGACATACCACATAGAACAGTTATCTTCGTTTGGAATTGTCTGTGTGACTGCATGAAGTTAAGTTTAATAGAAAATAATGCAGTCCAATTTTTCATTGGAGATGACTTAAAGAAGAGTATCCTACCCCTAATCTCCAAGCACCTCCATGCTGCTCACTCCTTATTTGCATGTTTTAAAATAGCATCTTGTGGTGTTGAGTTCAGTTTTACAAAACAGGTGGAATATATGTCAGAATTTCTTACTCTGAATTCATGTTTTAATAACTAGAACAAGAAGTGCATTTGAACTCAAGTTGCAAAAGGCAAGCAAAACAACTGACTTACGCATTCCAGCTTCCATGTGTACAATGTTTAATGTATTAGTTGATGCCAAAAAGCAAAGCACCAAACTCTGTGCCCTTGATGGAGGACAGGAGGTAAGTGGAACTTGAAATGCAGCACAGCGTGCTCTGGGGGGTGGAGGGGTGCAGCTTCCAGAATGTTCTCTCACTTGATTGGGTCAGAAGAGACCAATATCAAATGTTTACGACCCGAACAGAATGCCCCGTATCTTTTGCACTTGTCAGTTTCTCCTTTTTAATATAAATATTGCCTGCTTAATATTGTGCAAGTGGCCACTGAATTTGAGATATACCTTTTAGGTGTTGTGTATTTACATAAACCTTGCTTTTTATAAGCAAATGAGAAAGCTAAAAAGCTACCTATTTTGTTTATACAAATTTAGAATATCCAGAGTTTGCATCCATAAAAGCTAGCCACAAAAAAATAGCATATGAAATATTTTATTTCCACAAGTTTCGATTTTTTTAATGCTCAAATAGAAACAAATTTAAAAACTAGGCCTAGGTCTCATCAATAAATATTCCATTGTTTCCATTTAATGTCTATTTTATTTGGCTTGATTGGAAATACAATTTCATTTTACTTCATTATTTATTTTTGTTTAGAGTGGTAACTGGGTGAAAATAGAATTATTTTTCTTTGAGTCTTTAAGTTTACTTTTTTGCCTTTTTTCCCATTGTAATTGCTTTTTATCATTTTTTTATTCTTTCCATATTCTCTTTCATCATCTTTTCTGACTCCCTCCCTCCCCTACCATGGCATGACCCAGTTTGGTAGTCAATGGGTAAGTTTGTTTTGTTTTCTGTTTGTTGTTTTTTTTTTATAAAAGCACATTTTCATTACAATTTTCTGTAAGTGCCTTTTATTTTTATCTCTTCAAATGAAAATAGTATAATTCCATTTCCAGATTTTTTTGTGTGTATGAATATGTGACGAACATCTTACTGTTATGTAACAATAGTCCAAAGACTTATTAAAATGGGTGTAGATATTATACTTTAAAAAATATTGAGAGTAGTGTTTCTCCAGTTTAGTTACAGAAACAAACAACCCTGAGGTGTTTAAAGATAAAATTATTTAAAACCAAATATATCACCTTTCTTTAAATTAAAATCAGAATAAATGTAGGAGCAGAGTGATTATTAACATTGTCAAGCATGCATCTACAGTATTCACTTTCATTAAAACCAGGAGAATTGAGAGTTTGAGGTTTTAGTTGACATATAGCATCTATAAGGTCAACCCCTACAAATTTGAGCTGGAGGCCACACCCCAGGTCACTTCTACAATAAGCCTAATTGTGGATTCAGTGAGGTGCCAGCCCACCAATGAAACAGTCTCTCCTCCCACTCATGGCCTGGGATGTAGTAGTCTTCGGAAATAAGGAAGTAGCAGGCTCTGTCCTGAGACACTTTGACGATCCCCAAAATATGGTGGTCATGAGGTACTACCTAGATTCTCTAAGTCACATGGTTTGAAAATCCTTATGCAATATCTTTTTTGTAGGTAAAACTGTTTTTGTTTTCTATGAATAGTTTAAATCTTACCAGTTGTACTGATGACACCTGGAAGTTAAACTCAAGGCAGCTCTTAACTGTGCTAACAATTTTCATCCAAGCAGGAGTGTACAGTTAACTGTGGAAATAGAGGAGAACTGCTATTTGCAAATTTCATGGACTTTGACCCAGATACAGGCATTAGATATTTAGCCATAACTTGTATTTACGTGTGTGCTCATATTTCATTCTTTGAGCAATTTGGGGGAAAATGGATTTCTAATACTATAGCATACAAACTTACATATATGTAACTGATATGTCAGTGCCATAGAATGTTCATTCTCTGATCCCTACAACACAATTTATTATCTCTACCTGGCTTGGACACCAATGACTTCTATAATCTACCTCATGCTTTTCAATACCCAGATCTAAGCCTTTGATTGTCTGCCTGAGAATAATATCTTAGATCTCTTCATAAGCCATTCTTTTTTTATCATCTAGTTTATGGAATCTTGCTTATTCCCACTAATTCTGTGTTTATTCATTGGTTCTTATTTTAACACATACTGTATTACATGACACATCACTTCTCGGCCTTTTGGCTAAGATCAAGTGTATTACATGACACATACTAGGCACTTAGTAATATTTTTTGAGTGATTGAACAGACTGATTTGTTTTCACTGCTTTAAAAGTCCTCCCCTGTAAGCAAAACCTCACTCTAGCATTTAAAAAGAAAAACAGTCACACACAGAAATGACAAACATTGTTGCATGGTGAAATGATTCTTTACATTAATAGGTGGATGGGCTTGAAGAGTAATTTGCTACTGTTCATTATGTCTGCACCTGTACCTTCTCACCAGAGACAATTAGTTCCCTACAACTTATACACAATTAATATAGTTCAAAATGTGCAGGTGTAAAACCATTAGCAACTCTGAAAAGTGGTAAGCAAGAATTTCATTGCAAAAGGACTTTACACTTCATTTTTTCTCTCCAGGAAATATTCTCACGTGGTTGCAGAGGGAGGCTTTCTCTCTAAATAGATGTCTGGGAATTGTTGCAAATTAGTACATGTATTACATTCATAGGTGAGCAAATGGACTCCATTTTATGGAAAGCAACAAAGCTGTTGAAAAACTATATTATTAGACCACATGTAACCATTAAAAATACACACTACATAGTTAAATCCATCAGATTATTTTTCTAAATTATCAGGAAATTACCGCTCCAAATATCTACTAAATTTGTTATATTGTCATCGCTGAGATAAAAATCTTATGGACTCCTTACTCATAATGTAGCCCCTTCTGTGTTCTTGAATTATAATTCTGTTTTCTCACATGCCACATGATGATGCAAGCATGCTCTGCTGAGACCAAGAGTAGAGTTTAATGGAGTGATTAGTGAGTGAATGATCTGCTCATGTGTCAGCTGTGTGTAATGAGTCAGCAGTCTCAGGCCATTCCCTCAGGGACAGATGTTGAGATCACAGAACCACACAGTGTTTAGAATCCTTGTTATCTGTAGCTGCAGAAAAGCAGACAACTGCGTTCATCTGCCCTCACAGCCACTTCATCCCATTGTCCCATTGGTTGAGGACAGGGATAAAAAAAAACCACACTAATAGGTCATTCAGGGAAGCAGGGATTCCTATTGGAAGGATTTGTTCTCAAAGTAGAATGCTTCCATTCCAGAAGAGTTCAGCACCTTTCAAATTCATTGTAAGAGAAAGACAAAAATCTTTTAAGACAGGTGGATTGCACTGATATCTTACGAGTCTTCATTTCTTGTGTGTTTGTAGGATACAGGTGAAATTGTGATACTCACCTGAGTGTAGGGAGACCAGGGTTTCAGACCAGGTCTGATCTCTGATTTCCCTGGACTCCTAGCAGGGATTCTTAAAGTAAGTTTGAGGTCATCTTCTGGAGAAGGAGGGTATAACAGTTTGCTTTTGAAGGAAGATGTGGGGGAAATTTGCTTAAGAAAGAGTTGTGATCTACTAAACCCTGCTATGTAGCATTATCTAATTTGAAATATTTTGTATGAATGTATAGGTTTTTATTGTTGGCGACCAAAACATACGAATTTTTTGGTCAAATATCCTGTTTATCCAAATAGAAAAAATATCAGTTTTACATTAAGTAATATAAAGTCTATTGCTAATACATTCTGTTTCAACCTGTTTGTGATCTCCTTTGGGATGTTTTGTCTTTGAAAACTGTGCAGATCCCTTATTGAATAACTGTCTCAACTAACTTTCTGTACCCTATATGTGGCATATATGTGCTTTTGTCTTTATTGAACATATTTATGAAACAGGAATTCTCAGGCCACCTCCCCACTCTTCCATGTTCCCAGACCACCTCTGCCAACCCCGTGCAGCCAAGGCAGGTTCTAGATGCTGCTAACAGTTTTACTATTCGTGTAAGTTAGATCTAGTCGGATAAACTTAACAACTGCAGAATCCCATATCATAAAAATCTAACAAACCTAACCTCATACATTTGGTTTTGTCCCTTGGATAATATGTTTAAGACGTATACTTCTTCCTTTCTTCCTTCCTTTTAAGTTTTGTTTGTGCTTGTCTATTGCTTGTTCCTTCTCATTCTTCCTTCTGTCCTCTCCTTCTTTTCTCCCTCTCTGTTCATCACTGGATTGGGTATCAAAGAAAGCAGCAACCTAAGGGTGTGCATTATAGGAGAATTTCATGACTCCTAGAGGCCACTGATTTTCCCTTCTTATCAATAGAATGGGTGTAAATTTCCTCTTTGGTGGCTCATCACTTGCTTTTAAGAATTTCTAGAATCATAGCAACCCAAAAGTTTAACATGAAGAAGCTCTATTATTTTATGTCCAATAACTTTCTGGTGACATTTGATTACTTTTAAGTTGAAATTGAAATCCTTGACAGTTGGAGGAAAATGTTGAGTATAAGACATCTTTAAGAACCATTTAGAGATCTGGGTTTGGATTCCCTGTATGTTTTGGAGCAGTTTCCACGGAGGAAAGAACTGGGAGGCCTACCACCCACCTCCTGTATCCCTTTCCTGTTCTTTCCCAGGGTAGCTTCTGGCTGGTGCTTAATTTCCCCTTCTGCAGACACAGAGCTCATTTGCATAAGCTCCCGCACTCAGTCCCTGTCTGACTTTCAGCCAGGAGCTGGGAGCCTTTGCTGTGTTTCTGTGAGGGCCTCACCTTTCCAATCAGCCAGGGCACTGGACTTGTTCAGTGGACTTCAGACATGTTCCAGTAACAGCCTGCCTGACTCAGTTGTTACTAATGTAGGTTGGATCAGAACCCTAACCACCAGGCAGCTAATTCAGCTTTTTTCCTCTGTTATGTTGTATGTTTTTTCTGATCCTCCCCCCTTGTATTTCACTTCAAGGTTTTCCAAAAGCGAGTGTCAGCACTACTGTCATAGAAACCCACCTCCACATGTCCATTGTCTCTGGGGGGAGCACAAATTTGGGGATCTGAAAGGCCGTCCAAAGGACAGATGAGCTTTCCTGGGTGCAGTGTTTATCTAGGAAGGTCCACGTTCATGGTTAAGTGGCTAATTCCAAACCGCTTATCTTTACACACTCACAGTCACGAAAAGAAAAAGAAAAAAATCCAGACATTCCAAAATTACACTTTCTTCATTTTTTATTGAGACAGGTGGATGATGACTACTTGTAACTCTCACAGTGCTTGGGAGCAGGGATCATTCCCATTTCTTCCAAAGCAGACCTAAGTTGATGTTTTGTTCTGTGTGGAAACTTTGAGACATGTTTTCAGAAAAAAAGAAAAAAAAACTTAGCTTTCAAAAACTTACATCTTAGAAAACCATTCAACCAGCAGCTGTTAAGTTGGTCTAATGTTTATACTGACCTGAGTACTTTTACTTGGTGCATTGTGTTAGCTGTTCCAAGAAGCCTTGAACCATCAAGATAGGGTTAGTCTTTACAAGTCACATTTTCTGTGAAGTGGCTATTGGGGACAATCTGCTGTCAGATAAATGCTTCTAAAGGAAGAATTACTGTTTAAATGGATGGGCCTTCACACACTGTGGAAGCCCAAGCTCCTGCTAATTTAAGAATGGAACCCTCTAGTATTCTCCTAAGGAAAAAAAAAAGCCTTTCAGGTTTATTTTAAATACATCATTTTTTGTATTTATTTGGAGGCGTCTTTTTCATAAGGAAGCGATAATAAACTAAGGGGAGTGAGTGTCGTTTTGTTATACCTTTTATAGCCTATTAATTTGTTACCATCTATTCCCCTTTGTGGATGAAATTTTAATTTTGCCCTTGCTTGAGCATTTTGTAAGAACTGTATAAACTGCTGCTGCCTGTGCTGACAAAGAGGTCCTTTTAGAGAGAACAATGGACGCTCGTTTTATTTCTAGAGCACATTTAAAATAACTTATGAATGAGAGTTGTCAGACATGAAATGCTGTATTAATTAAATCTTTTTCTAGTCATTTTGCTTCTCCAGCTAAACCAACCCTTTAGAAAAATACACGGCCACCTTAATTATAGAGGAGAAGACAAAAAGTATCCTTCACATTCCTCTGCCTGAATAAGAATAAGAACTCAATTCATCTCAATAATAACCCCATTAGCTGCTTAACTCAACAGTGCACATGGGAAAATTTTCAGACGACAATGTGAAAAGTGTTGATTGGGTGGATCGTTTTCAAGGTTTTGTTCTTTTAATGTTCAAAATGATCATTTTAAGTAACTCTGATATGTCATAACTAGTAGCTTTAGAGCATTTATGTCCTAGAACAAGTTTTGTGCCAATATCAACTAATGCATCTTTGCCTTTCAATGTCTAGCAACAGTACCATTCAAAAATCGATGATTTGATTGACAACGCTGTAAAAGAAATCATTTCACTGCTTGTTTCAAAGGTAATGTACTACTTATTCTCCTTTTGAAATCAAATTTAAAAGTAATTTTCAACTGAGGTTTTTTTTGGAAATATCTGTCTTATCTTTCTACATATCTAATTCATAAATTATAGTTTAATTCTACATATCTAATTCAGAAATTATAGTTTAATTCAGAAATTATAGTTTAAAATGCAAGAAAACCTCAGATTTAGACAATGAACTTCTTGATAGCTTATAATGAGTCTTGGCATCTCTTGAGACCTTTGCTCTTTTTTTTTTGACAGGCAGAGTGGACAGTGAGAGAGAGAGACAGAGAGAAAGGTCCTCCTTTTGCCGTTGGTTCACCCTCCAATGGCCACCGTGGCCGGTGCGCAGCGGCCGGCACACCGCGCTGATCTGATGACAGCAGCCAGGCACTTATCCTGGTCTCCCATGGGGTGCAGGGCCCAAGCACTTGGGCCATCTCCACTGCACTCCCTGGCCACAGCAGAGAGCTGGCCTGGAAGAGGGGCAACTGGGACAGAATCCGGCACCCCGACTGGGACTAGAACCTGGTGTGCCGGCGCTGCAAGGTGGAGGATTAGCCTAGTGAGCCGCGGTGCCGGCCGAGACCTTTGCTCTTGAAAATGTAACTTGTTTTTTATCTCCATATGCTGCGTTCATGTTTTCTTACTGTTTGAACACCAAGACAAATTAAAGTCGTCCTCAGTCTCTGAATTTAGCCCATTTGTTTTGGTGACAGCCCTGGAGCTCTAGATCTGATCTCAAAGATGCACAGAAATAGCTGGTGTCCGAAGTCGTCTTCTCCTGGGATTCTCCCAGGATTTCCTATTTGAAGCTCAAAATATCTGTGACAAATGCTATGGCCTTTAATTGCATAAGCAGGGATGAAACATAAATGAGTGTGTCATTTAGCAATTAGATGACTTAGAATCCCACTAAGCTGTAACAGACTACCAGGGAAGGCAGTTGAGACCAGGCGCTGATTAGGAAAGAAGAGAGAACCTGACATCAGAGGGACTGAGAGAGACTGAGGAGAGGGAATGGATGGGCTCCAGGTGGCAGTTCCAGGTGAGCAGATAAAACCCCTCATGCTGCAGGGCTTCATCAATGCGTCCTGTTAGACAGCTGGGAGAATATACAAGAAGCAAAGGAAAAACCACTCCCAATTCCATAAACAGAGTATACTTTCAGAAAAGAAAAAGCATTAAGTGTCCTACAAACACAGAAAATACTAAGCCTCTTTGATAATTTAAGGAATGTAAAGTAAAGCCACAGAACAGACTTTTTTGCAGCAAGTAGATATAAACATCTTTAAGCTAACAGCCAAGTTTAGCAAAGGTGGGGTGAGACCCTCATATTTTCAGTGTTTGAAAGTGCACAGCCCTGTAATGGAGATCAATCTAGTACATTCATACCTTTTCACTTTTTGTGCCTTTTTATACTATGCAGAGATGCACAAATATATATATATTTTTATATTTGTTATGTCTACTCCAAATTGGGAAATGACTTTAATCTATAACAGAGTTAAATTATGGTACATCTGTACTAAGAAATGGTATTAAAAACTATTAATGATAAAAGAAAGATTTCATAACAGCATAGTAAATGAAAAAAGCTGTATTTTTAAAGTGTGAAGTATGATCTGAATTTACATCACCTAGAAAAAAGATTGTGAGGATAAACACCAGTATGTAGCACCTTTTCCTTGGGGTGGTAATATTATAGTTGATTTTTTTTCTTTAAATTTGTTTTGCGGGTGTGTGTGTGTGTGTGTGTGTGTGGTTCCTAAGTTCTCTGGGAACAGAACAAAGGTGGAAAGCAAGCATGAAGAAAGATGTGTTAGACCAGCTTGGTCATGTCCCCTTGACCACTGCACCAAGGACCTACATACCCATGTGTATCACAAACTCACCAACAAGGAGATGGCAAAAAGGACAATAGGAAAACTAACCAGCGGGTGGGCAGGGAGGTGACCCTCCAGAGAGCCAGGCTCCTTCTGGAGGAACTGAGAGATTTCCAGCCTTGCAGGAGCCTGGCACTGCAGCTCGCAGCATTGTCCACACAGCTCACTAAGGCGCAATCAGGTTAGCATTGCACTTTCCTTCTCTGAGGCATCCAGGGACATTTTATCCAGATGTACCCTCCCCATCAGCACAGCCCTATTGTGGAAGTTGCCTTTTGTGAGAAGTCTGCATAATGGAAGTCATTCAGCTGCGTGTTAGCAGGCAAATGATACAGGGTTAATTAAGCAGCAAGGCAAAAAAGGAAAAAGAAAAAGAAAACCAGTCCAATGAGGACATATTTGGTGCTTGGGGGAGAGCAAGGGGCTGCAAAGAAGACAGATACAATCACATTGCCTCTCTGCATTCATTTCTGGGGAATTAAGCTTAAATATTTTTCTGCATCAAATGTATATGGTTAATTGAAAAAGGTAGTGTATTTGAGTTAAGAAAGGAAAAGATTCTTGAGAGCTCAGCCTTGTCTAGGAAGATTTTCTGTAATATTTAAAATGTTTGTCCTGGGGCCAGCACTGTAGCACAGTAGGTTAAGCCTCCACCTGTAGCACAGGTATCCCATATGAGTACCAGATTAGGTCCCAGCTTCTCTTCTTCCAATCCAGCTCCCTGCTAATGACCAAAGGTGGCCCAAGTACTTATGAACCTGCCACCATGTGGGAGACCAGGATGGAGCTCCTGGCTGTTGGGTTTGACCTGACCCTTCCCTGGCTGTTACAGCCATTTCTTAAGTGAATTAGCAAATGGAAGATCCCTCTCTCTCTCTCTCTCTCTCTCTCTCTGTCTCTCTGTCTCTCCCTCTCTCTTTGTCCCTGTGTCTTTCAAACAAGCAAACAAATCTTTTAAGAATTGTATTTTAAAATTGATTCTAAATGAATCTCTGTAATTATATTTTAAAGCACTTTATTGAGGAATGAGTTACATTAAAATTGTGTGCATATTTGATTTTTACTACTTGATGAGTTTGTAGATAATTATATATACTCAATAAGTATCACCTTTCTCTCTGTCTCTCTGTCTCTCTGTCTCTCTCACTGTCTAACTCTATCTGTCAAATAAAAAAAAAAAAGTATCACTATTTTCTGTGCCATAAATCCATTACTCAGCTCCAGAAATGTCCTCAAGCCTCTTAATCTATTATTAGGGAATGGGGGTAGTGAATAACTACAATATTTATTTATTTATTTATTTGACAAGTAGATTTACAGACAGTGAGACAGAAAAGTCTTCCCTCCATTGGTTCACACCCCAAATGGCCGCTATGGCCGGAGCTGTGCCAATCCAAAGCCAGGAGCCAGGTGCTTCCTCTCGGTCTCCCATGTGGGTGCAGGGGCCCAAGGTACTTGGGCCATCCTCTACTGCTTTCCCAGGCCACAGCAGAGAGCTGGACTGGAAGAGGAGCAATGGGGACTAGAACCGGTGCCCATATAGGATGCTGGCACCACAGGCGGAGAATTAACCGAGTGCGCCATGGCGCCGGCCCCAAATAACTACTTTTAACAGAACATAAAATCTACCTCTTAACAAACAGTACTTGTAACCATAGACATTATGCTATGAGGTAGGCCTCTAGGACTTACTCATCCGACACAACTAAAACATTACCCTTTGATAAATACCTATCCATCTCCTCCTCGTTCCTCCCCAGCAACCAGCATTCTTCTCCTTGCTTCCATCAGTTTGACTATTTTAGATTCTTCAAGTAATTTTTATCACATTGTGTTCAATGTATTGCTTTATTTTATTCCAAGATTTTATTATTTGAAAGAGTGGCAGAGAGAGGGAGAGGCAGAGAAGAGAGGAAACCTTCCATCTACTGGTTCATCCCCAAATGCCCACAACAGCCAGACCAAAACCAGAAAGCAGAAACCAGATCAATCTGGGTCTTCCACATGCGTGACAGAAGCCCAGGTACTTAGGTCATCCACTACTGCCTCCCAGACACATTGGCAGGATGCTAGATAGGAAGCAGAGTAACTGGGATTCCAACCAGCAGTTGGATGTGGGACGAGAGCTTCCTAAGCAGCGGCTAAGCACCAGAGTGCCTGCCCCTGCATGGCTTTTATGAATGAGCAAAATACTCTCCTGGTTCATCTGTGTCATCTCAAATGACAGGATTTCCTTCTATTTTAAGATTGAATAATATTCTTTGGTATGTGTATATCATATTGTCTTGATCCATTTATCCATTGATGGATGTTTAAATTTCTTCTAAACCTTGTCTATTGGGACTGGTGTTAAAATGACATAGGAGTATAGATAATCTCTTTAGGATCCTGACATCATTTCCTTTGGATACATTCCCAGAAGTAGGATTGCTGGATCATATGGTAGGTCTCTTTGATTTGGTGAGGATTTTCCACACTGTTTCTATAATTTACATTCCCATCAGTGTGTACAAGGGTGCCTTTTTCTCCAAATCCATACCAACATTTGTTATGTTTTTATTATTCGATAATAATCATCCTAGCAGGTGTGAGTTGGTATTTCATTATGGTTTTTATTTTATTTTTTAAATATTTACTTATTTATTTGAAAGGCAGAGTTACAGAGAGGCAGAAGCAGAGAGACAAAGAGACAGAGAAGTCTTCCATCTGCTGGTTCACTGCCCACATGGCCGCAGTGGCTGGAACTGTGCCAATCTGAAGTCAGGAGCCAGGAGCTTTTTCTCCCATGTAGGTGCAGGGTCCTAAGTCCTTGGGCCATCTTCTGCTATTTTCCCAGGCCATTACAGAGAGCTACATTGGAAGTGGAGCAGCTGGGACTTGAACCGGCACCCATATGGCATGCTGGCGCTGCAGGTGACAGCTTTACCTGCTAGGCCACAGCACTGGCCTCTAATTGTGGTTTTGATTTACATTTCCCTGAAGATTAGTGATACTGACCACCTTTTCACATAATTATTGACCTTATGTATGCATTCCCTGAAGAAACATCTGTTCAAATAATTTGCTCACTTTTAAATTGGGTTATTTCATTTTTAAGCTAGTGAGTTGTCAGACTTCTTTATATGTTTTAGACATTAGCCCCTTACCAGATATATGGTATGCAGATATTTTCATCCATTCAGTTGGTCTCCTTCTCATCATGTAGATTATTTCCTTTGTTTTTGCATAGGCTTTGTACTTTGATGTAATCCCACATGTTGCTTTTGGTACCCTTCAAGGAATCATTGCCAGAGCCGATGTCAAGAAATAATTTCCCTGTATTTTCTTCGAGAAGTTTCGTGGTTTCCAGTCTTAACTTTGTAACTTTAATCCATTTTTAGTTTCTTTTTTCTGCATCCTCTGAAACAATGATCCAGTTTCATTCTTTGCTTGTGAATAAATTCTTTTCCAAAAACAATTTATTGAAGAGACCATCTTTTTCCCCTGTTATGTACTCTTGGCATCCTTGTCAAAGATAAGTTGATCATAAATATGTGGATTTATTTCTGAGTTCTCTAATCTGTTCCATTTCTCAAAATGACTTCCCTCAGGCCAGTGCAATACTCTTGATTACTATAGCAGGATGCCTTGACATAGCGTTATGTTGGCCACTGTAGTCTGCATATCTCTGTCCATACCCATAGTTCCCATATTTATACCCAGTATAGTCATATCTACCATAGCCACTATAGTTCTCATCTCCACCATAGGCACTATTATAATTTCTGCATCCTTGATCATAATAGTTACAAAACCCTTGGTTCCACTTTTGTCCCTGACCTCAACCACAACATCTAGAACCACCTCATCCACCAGCTATAAAACTTCCTCCTTTTGGTTGTTGCTGTTGCTGCCTATATACCTCTTTGGGTTTTGCAACATTGATTTCACATTTCGCAGAACCAATTTGATGGTATCTGCTATGTAACAGTTTCTTTACTGGCTCTTCACCTGTATATGTGATAAAAATAAAATCCTCTTTTCGTTAATTTTTGTATCCGTGGGTAGTTCAGCATTTTCACTGTCTCTGAAGGCTCCAAAATATTCTTTCATTTGTTCTTCAGAAGGATCTAGGCTCGTTTCACCCACACACAAAAAAAAACTTTTTAGGGAGCTCTTTCCTTTTTAAAGCTTTGGGCTTTTGGGGGTCTATCAGTTTGCCATCCGGTTTCTGTTCTTTCAGTTCCAAAACTTTAACACTAACAACAGAGAAGTCTGTAAAGACTTCTACAGACTTCTACTTCTACAGAGAAGTCTGTAACAGAGAAGTTTGTAAAGCATAAATCCAAATCTTCTTGATCTTCCAGTGACTGGATATGTTTTAACTGTACAGTCTACAACTTCCTCAAATCAAGCCAAATATTCAGTCATGTCATTCTGGATTTTTTTTAAGGCGTATTTATTTGAAAGTTGGAGTTTCAGAAAGAGGGAGGGGGTGAGGAGTTACAGAAAGGAGAGAGATTGATCTTCCATATGCTGGTTCACTTCCAAAATGGCTGCAATGGCTGAGACTGGGCCAGGCCAAAGCCAGGAGCCAGACTTCATCCAGATCTCCCCTGGATGTGGGTGGCAGGGTCCCAAGCACTTGGACCATCTTGCTCTGCTTTCCCTGGTACATTATCAGGGACCTGGGTCAAAACTGAAGCAGCCAAGACTTGAACCGGTGCTCATGTGGGATGCTGATGACACAGGTGGTGGCTCAACCCTCTGTGCCACAACACCTGCCCAGTCAGTTCTTCCTTGCTCATATCCCAGGTCAAGCCTCCAGTGAACATTTTACCATTCGTTATCCTGCTGATTCTTGCTGAGCTTATTTTTAATCTGTTTGAGAATGCCTTTGTGTTACCGTACTTGTTTATGTCCTCCATGGTGGAGGAGCAGTCGACAGGGGAGTGCTGGTACAGGGTATAGGTCATGGCAGCAGTGGCAGTGGAGCACTGTATGGAGCTGTGTTTAAGGTGGCAGCAGTGGAACATGAAGGGAATATTTCAAATGCTCTGAGTTTGGTGGTTGTCTCTTCTGCTTTATTAATTCAGCTGTTGAGGTTCTCTGTTGAATTTTTCCTCTGTTATTGTATTCTTCCACTCTAGAATTTCTGTTTGCTTCCTTTACGTGATCTCTGTCTATTGACTAATCATGTGTTCATGTATTGCTTTCCTGATTTCACATAATTGCTGTGTTCCTGTGGCTCACTGAGCTTCTTTAGGATTATTATTTTGAATTCTTTGCCAGGCAGTTCATAGACTTCCATCTATTGACAGTCCATTGTTTACTTTTGTTTATTATTTATTCTTCCCTCAGTAATGTCATGTTTCCCTGATTCTTCATGATCTCTGTAGGCTTGCATTGGTGTCCACACATTTAAATAAGCCAAAACTTCTTCTGGTCTTCACAGATTGGCTTCAAAAAGTCAGCCTGGCCAGATTCACAGGCCACCTGGCAGGATCTGTTTATAGACCTACTGTGCAGATCCACAGGAAGGCAGGCCCAGGTCTGTGGGCAGGATAAACAGTGATTTTACTCCCTTAAGAAAAGATGAAACATTTTTTAATACCGTGATTCACTAATCTTAGCACACCCAAAAAAAAATCACTGAAGAGCTGTATAATGCAGATTCCTATGCCCTACTCTCTAAATATTGAGTTGGAGTGTGCATGTTTGGTCAACCACTGTGGCAATTTTGATGTAGAGGTCCATGAGCCAGACTTTGAAAAACACTGCTCTGAAGAATCTCCATCCAGACTGACATTAAACTACATTTAAGCCTTGGTATATTCAAAAAGAAAATAGCCTACCAGATAGCATGTTCACATTCTTTTCACCTAAAAAGAAATAATATTATTTTAAAAAGAAAAAATCATTGTCTATTGTGGGACAGCCACTATACATGTAATTTAAATTTCATATGAAAAGAGCATTTTTATCCTGTTTCACAGATTCTCAAAGCAGTTTAGTAAACTGACGAGCTTCACACACATGATGTCAGAGAATCAGGAATCAGAACTCTGAATTTCAGATCCCATTCCTAATCCAGTACACTTACTGATTCTAGATCTCCAAAGAAATCAGCAGAAAGGAATGGTTATAAAAAATAAAATGTGCAACTTCTACAATAACTGTCTTTGCCTTGTCAAAATTTAAGAATCTTAGACATTTTTGTTTTATTTTTTTTTTTTTTGAAAGGTAGGGAGATAGAGGGAAAAAGGAATTGCCCTTGCACTGACTCACACTGCAACTGCTCCACAACGGTCAGATTGTTAGCACAGAACAAAGCCAGGAGCTGGGAACTCAATGCAGGTCTTCAGTGATAAAAATCCAACCAGTTGAGCCGGCACCATGGCTCAATAGGCTAATCCTCCGCCTTGCGGCGCCGGCACACCGGGTTCTAGTCCCGGTCCAGGCACTGGATTCTGTCCCGGTTGCCCCTCTTCCAGTCCAGCTCTCTGCTGTGGCCCAGGAGTGGAGAGGAGGATGGCCCAAGTGCTTGGGCCCTGAACCCACATGGGAGACCAGGAGAAGCACCTGGCTCCTGGCTTCGGATCAGCACAGTGCGCTGGGCACAGCACGCCGGCCGCAGAAGCCATTGGAGGGTGAACCAGTGGTAAAGGAAGACCTTTCTCTCTGTCTCTCTCTCTCTCTCTCTCTCTCACTGTCCACTCTACCTGTCAAAAAAAAAAAAAATCCAACCAGTTGAGCCATCACTGGGGTGAAAGTAGAAACAGGCCTTAAACCCAGGCACTCCTACCTGGAATGTGGGTATCCCAAATAGCAAATGTTGTACCAAACACCCATCTTTCTAGATATTTTTATATATTGGTAATTAAATCAAAGTAAAGTAGATGAATACATTTGGGATTACCTTGTATCCCAAATATTTCTTACCAAATTTTGGTTGCTCTGCCCCTAAAAAGCATATTTATAACATTTAAAGAAATAAAAAGTCTCACCTTCTATGTTCCCTCTTTAATTTCTCCTCAGTAGCCTCTTATTGTCTCATGTGTTTTCACAAATAATGAGAGTGAGGTAGGGCTCTCAATCACAAACAGCACTCAGTACTGTGTCCCTACTGTGTATCTTGTATCTTACTTATCTTGTAAAGGCCTTAGACTTCCCTCACTTCTCTTTTGAACTCATTCTACAAGTTTCTAACTTTCACACTTCCAGATTTAACTAAATGTTTATGAGTACCAACTCTGTACATGAGAGGCAATGTTCAATAATGGTTATAAACCTAACCATGGTTATGTTCAAGTTCTGATTCCAACGTTAGTGTCTGACCTTGAGCAAGTTACTTAAACTAGCTCTCTGAGACTCAGTTTACTCAGCAATAAAGTAAGAGTAATAGTAGTATAGAGGTAATTTAAAAAGTTAGTAGGGGCTGGCACCGTGGCACAGTAGGTTAATGGTTAATCCTCTACCTGCAGCGCCAGCATCCTATATAGGCACTGGTTCTAGTCTCGGCTGCTCCTCTTCCAATCCAGCTCTCTGCTATGGCCTAGGAAAGCAGTAGAAGATGTTCCAAGTCCTTGGGCCCCTACACCCACATGGGAGACCAGGAAGAAAAACCTGGCTCCTGGCTTCAGATCAGCACAGCTCCAGCCATTGTGACTATTTAGGGGATAAACCAATGGAAGGAAGATCTTTCTCTCTGCCTCTCCTTCTCCCTGTATAACTCTACCTCTCAAATAAATAAATAAATAAATAAATCTTTTTAAAAAAAAAGTTAGTGGAAGAATGGAATTAAAAGATGTTTGTTTTGTTTCTAAAAAATATTTGAAATCCATTCATAATTTTTGCATATATGCATTTTCACAAACTTTCTGAAGACCCACTCATGTAAAATGTTCGAAGTTTTTGCAACAAAATAAACTATCCTTTAATTCTATTTTCCAGAAACTACTTGAAGTACCCTTGTCTTTATTAGTATTAGTGAATATTAAATAAAGTTAATGTAGGTATGATCATAAAACAGGGGCCAACACATTGAAAATACTTAAGTACTAGTTGATGATGATGCTATTGCTACTCTTGGTGGTGTTATTAGCTGCAGATTTCCATTTCCAGGTGCCTTCTGCACATTCCACAGGCTCAGTTTCTATAAAAACACTTGTATCATCTCCACCCCGAGTGCTCCTTGTTTGCATTTGCTGTCTCTAATAGCAGAACTCATCCCTCATTGTAAAACCTCTTCAGCTTAGTATGGTCACTGCCTTCCAAGAATCCTTTCTCAAGCTCATCACACAGGAGAACACCAGGGCCCACTGAATCAGTATCCTAAACACTCCCTTTTCTGCCCCACTCCATTCTCACTGACACTACTCCCACCTCTGGGCATTAGTTCTCGATTTAAATCCAGTTCTCTCAGCCACCACTTCTCGATTTAAATCCCTGCATCAGTGATCTGTGTCATGTCCCTCCACCCCCAGCAAAATGCTTCATTCCATGGTCCATGTTATGAATAGAACAGAGTTCATTCATAGCTGTTCACCCTACAGCCAGGTATCTTTCCAAAATACAAACTTAGCCCTTTGCCAATGTACCATATGTTGTAGGTATTTCCTACTACCTGTTCCACTAAGTTATGCCCCCAGTGCACCTTGCACTTGAGTTTTGTTGGCATCTCATGAGACAAGATTGCTAACACATTTGGGGAACACTTGGTTACTTAAGGCTCATGCTAATGCTATGCTTTCCTCCCTGGAAGGCATCTCACTCTCTTAGTCACATTTAACTCTCCCTCCTTCTGTATCTTGGGTTTGTATTTCCTCTGGCACTTGCCTTGTGATTACGTGTGTCTCTGAAACCCTTGAGAACAAGAACATTGTTCTTTTCATCTGTTATGCTTTGTACTCATCATATAATTAACATTCAGTGAGTGTTTGCTGAATGAGTGACACTAAGAGAAAATGAAAATAAATCTGAAGCACTCTATAGAAATTTATTCTGCCATCAGTACTTGCATTCTATTCTCTCCATAATGTGGACCAAGGAATAAAGCACTTTGACAGAGTATATGTATGGATCTGGCATTGTGGTGCAGTGGGTTAAGCTGCTGACTACAGTGACAGCAATGAGCACTGGTTCTCAGGTCTTAGCTGTTGCTCTACTTCCTATCAAACTCCCTGTTAATGTGCCTGGAAAAGCTATGGAAGATGGCCCAAATGCTTGTGCCCCTGCCAATGTGGGAGATTAGCTCCTGGCCTTTGCAGCTACTTGGGGAGTAAACCAGCAGATGGAAAATCTCTCTCTCCATCTCCCTCTCCCTCTCCCTCTCTCTCTCCCTCTACCTCTCCCTTTCCCTCTCTAAACCTCTGTCTTTCAAATAAATAAATAAGTCTTTAAAAATATAAAGATTATATGACGTGACCATGTCCTTTGATGCAAATGGACAATAGTTCTTTTAAAAAAAAGAATGCTGGAATTCGTGGGCATTGCATTATAGAGGGGCAGGATGCATCTTTGTGCAAGCAGTATGCTCAGTACTGGGGATCAAGTGCTGAGCAAAACAGTCACTTTATATCAAATCTGATTAAATTAGCAGAAGGCCTTGCAAAAGAGCTGGACTTTGGTCCCATATCCTCATGTTATCAACTGGGTCTCGAACAACTCATTTTCCTCATTTAAAAAAATGGCATTGGATGAAAAAAAATTCTTCAACCTTTTCTCAGTCTAAAACAAAAATCCTGTTGGGGGCTCGCACTTTTGGTCCTGAGGCTTTAGAATCCCATCGTACACAGAATTCTGGAAATGAAAGAGAATCCCAGGTCACTTACTTAGAGGGTTTTCAAACATTTTTATAGTGTTTATGAGATACATCTTTATATAAAGTTGTGCATGAAATATATTCAGTATCTTCAGATATATCTTAGCATTGCAAAATAAACACCAAACAAAGCAAAGCTGCTCCTTTTGAAAAGGGGAAAGAGACCTAGAGCCCACATGTGTGATATTATTTCCCAAACCAGGCCTGATTGCCAGAGTCCAAGCCCACTGCTTACAGACACAGAAACAGAGATCCAAGGCCATGTGATAGGAGCCAGTAGTCGTGACTTCACCCTGGAGGTCCCTCAACTTTCCAGGACATCATAGAGAACTCAGCAATGCCAGAGAGGAAAAGATGTAGCTTTCCGTCCTCCAGTAGCTTTGTGTCCCCACTTCATCCAGGTTGTACTGATCAGCCTGTGCATCTCTCCTTAGATATTGTTTCACACCAGTACATAGGTGCTATGGACCACCGTAGGCAGGTAGGTTGGTATGGGACAACTACAAGTTGGTGAAAGTGGAATTCATTGCATGGGATGATGAAGATGGAATAGAAAGCGTAAGAGCTGGTCAGGGCAGATGGTCAACAGAGCCAGTGAGAAGTGACCATCTTCACAATGGGCTCCTCTAACAAGCAGTTCAATCAATTCTGGGCATGAAATAAATGATTATCAGAATAATGTTTAACTTCTAGACTCTCAACTATTCCCAGAAGGGATTTAGGGAAGGACAGACACTTTCTCACTAAATAAATATATAGATATTTGTCAGCTATCCATATTCCTTCTGATTATCTATATTTCCCTTAAATTTCTCTTAAGAATAAAATGGAGCAATAGCACTTCTAACTACCTGGATGATGGAATTAAAATATCTCCCTAATTCGGCCCTGTGAAATTAACTTGATCATATTTCTTTGTTTGGATCAGAATGCATCTGTTCAAATCAAAGTGTGTGTTCCAAAAGGATAACAGACACTAATAGAAACAGAGCAGAATACAGTAGGTCTCTATATTTTTGGGCTGGAAGGAGGGAGTAATCAGGAAAGGAATGATAAAAGAAGACAGTGTAGAGAATGCTGTTTTGCCCATTTTCTTAGATACTGCAGAACAAGGTATGTTATGAATAAACACATGCTGCCAAAGACCATTCTTCCTTCATAGAGAAGAACATGAACTAAAAAGACCTTTTAGGAGTTGGTTGGAACAAAGCTTCAAGGAAGGAGTGGATTCACCCACAGGAGAAAGAAGGCTGGCAAGAGACCATTGCACTGTAACATAGCATAAACATTCTGATTGAGGAAGGAAACCCTGTTTTCTTCCAGTTCATGATACTCTGGTTGCATGTGGGTTTTTAACAATACTATTCAATCCCAGTCTAAGCAAGCAAAACATCAGTTAACAGTTATCCCTAGTCTCACTCCTCCCACAGAAGAAACCCAGTCATTCATCATCAGTCTTATTATGGATGGCTGTCATTTAACTTGTCATGTAAATGATGCAAATATCCCTTGTATTTCATAAAATGTCTCAGCAAAAAAGGAGAGAACTGTGTCTTGAACCCATCAGTCTATAGCTGGAATCTTCCTGTCACTTCTTAGAATATATGGTTTTATCTAACATATGAGTCTTATATCCTGTTAAAATTCCACAGGAAACTTAAACCAATGCGCCTTGTGGCACTCTTAGTATTTTGTTGCACCAGTCATTTCAGAGTGCTTTCTTTCATCTTTAATTTCCTTAAGAGGATGCATCATGAGGCAAAGTCGGTAATTACCCAGACTCTAGGTGTTAAATATTATTCAAACAAACCCAGTAAATGGCATCCACAATAAAGAGCAGGGAAACAAAGAGATTACAGTGTTTCATTCCAACCAGACACTCTCAGGAGAACAGAGAGCACAAGGCAAACCCCCAAGTATTTATATACTCCCTGAGCTGTACAGAGCAAGTTCACAGGAAGCAGTTAAAGACCCAGCACCGAAACCCAGCACTTAACTCGGTGTCTTTGGAATCTTGCTGTTTTGTGCAATTAAAAACCAGATGGAAAATAGATCACTATCAGTGGAGCCTGATTTTAATAGAGTTTGGTTTCTATCACATGTACCTCAACAAAAACCTCAGAAAGAAAACCTTTCTGTAGGAAGTGCACAGCGCAGCTGGTCGGTCCCAAAGGTACAGTCAGTGCTCACCACCACATAAGCACAGTGTCCCTGCTGTCCCATGCCTCCCCAAGGACCTTTTGGGAGAGGAGAGAACCCAAGGATAGAGGTGCCTCACTTTTGTGGAATTGCAGGCAAAGAATACCGTGGCCTGGCTGCAGCAGACCCCAAGTCCACACTGAGGACTTCACAAGGACATACTCCATGCTGCTGCCTACTCTAAAGAGGAAACCCACCAGAGGGGCTGCCAGGTGCGGTAGTGGAAGGCATTTCTGCCCTAACGGGATGCTCCCCAAGTGTGTGATCTACTCTGTTTCCACTATTCTGCAGCTCAGGTCCCATGCCACTTCACAAATGAGGCTCACCTCCATCCCCCAGCCATTCTTTCTTCCCAGGTTCAGTTACACTGTTTGCCCCTCTGCACGGGCCCATAACACTTCTGCCTGGTGTCATACCCAGCTGTGTTTATGTCTGTCTCTCCCATCTCTCCGCTTAGTCTGTATGCTCCTGGAGGAAAAGGTCTAAGAATCATATTTTTGCATTTCCAATCTTAGGTGCTAAGTCACAATAATGATAACAGAATGGCATTTAGTAAGCACTTCTCATATGCTGCGTCATTTCGTGGTACACCTCAATCTTTACAACAGTGGTACAGCATGAAGGTGGAAAATGTCAGCTCTGGAACCAGACTGCCTTCCTGCTCTGCTGGCCATGAAACAGGCAGGACTCCAGCAGTCTCCTGACAGACAGATTCAGCTCAGATCTACCTCTGTAGATGCTCCGTAGATTTAATTGAATTAGACACAGCGGCTGAGAACCAAACTCATCTACTCTTCTCTGTCACTAAGCAGTCCTAAGTCTATCCTCATTCACTTGTGATTTAGGTTTTTAGACATGTAATAGTGGATAGCGATTTAAGTAATTATACCAGTAATATTACTCATTTGCCTTTCTATAGCAGTTTGCCATTTTCACCTCCACTGATCTTCATACCATCCTTATAAGGTGGGCAGGATATCTATCATTTTCCCCCCTCAGTGATGAGTGTTCTGAAGGGAGAAAAGCAGCATGGCTTGAGTTATCTCATGGCCAGACAGTGGCAAAGCAGCATCCTGAACCCAGATCTTCTATAACCATCCACAGGATTCTTGCCTCAAGCTTGCCTCGTCCCTCAGTATCATTCACATATATGCATAAACGCTCAAGAAAGCACAGAGAATGGGGTACTGTCCTAGAGCTTTCAGTGGTTCAGCTTGTCTGGTAACCATAGCAATTGTTGCAAATGAGCCAGCACACCCTGGCTGTCAAGCTTGTGTTACAGGGGATGGACATTTTCCACTGAGAAGCCATTAAGTTTGGAATTCCCTTCCCCTGGTCTGCCACAGCCCTACAGTATTGTCTGCTGGGTCTTGAAGACCACACTAAGTTGAGTTAAGCAGTCATGATTGGTAACAAATCTTAATGGAAAGGAAGAAAGTGCTAAATTGACTTTGACTTTTGAGCAGTTTATATTTTTTTTGCTATGTGTATCCCTTAGGATAACTACACAGCCATATATAATTCTCATTCTTTAAAAATAAGATTGTAGTCAACAGTTTGCACAGTTTTGTTTCTGTGTTCTTACATCATGTGGCAAGTGATGTGATGGAGAACCCTATAGGGAAGCTTCTGTTTCTTTTGCGTAAACTATTTTGCAGTAATTGATCAGCCATAGAGAAAATATGATCTCCTGTGCACTCACAGTGAGTTCTCTGGTCACCAGAGACCAATAAGCCGCGTCCCTGGAACTATTACCACTTTGTTGAAGAAGCTGCTATGTGAACAAAAACCAGCCTTTGTTAATTTCCCTTTTCGTATTTAAAAAACCTTGTCGGTATTTTCCCTTTGGGAGTGTATAATTTGTCAATAGTGTGTATTATTTTAGTTCTAAAGAGGAAAGATGTAGGGTGGTTTATCCTTATTAGTATCTCTTATTCATTGATCTCCATGACTCTCAAGAAAGTGAGCTTCTCCACATTTATGTTTGTATTCTATTACAGTGTAGTTGTCTTTGTTTTCGTTTTACAGAAATATAAACTTTTAGACAAGTAACACACTTTTAAGACTGATATTTAAAATCCGTACCCTCTCCCTCCCCAACCACAACACACTCACTTAACTGGTGGAGGAATTCAGGCCTGAGAACTACAGGTTTGGACTGGGTCCTCCCTGACAGAGCTGGGATATGAATCTTCATTTTAGTGCTCCTTCCATTGTACCCTACAGTACCTGTACATGTTTTAGCTCCCCAACTGCTAGGTCTGGAAGCTGAATGGTTCTTACAACTGCTTGGTAAATGCTTGTTAAATAATATGGTTCCAATATTGCAAGAGCCCGTAAGTTTAACCTCCATTTCATTGTGTGCTCTGTTTTATTCCACCTCCTATGTAGAATAGGCAGAAGAGCTTGCCAGGGACAGGGTAGTAAAGTAATATATGAGAGAAAGGAATTTGATTAAACTTAACCGTCATTGTTTCTCAGCAGCTTTCTTGCAGTTGAAAAATGTTTTCAAGAATAGTTGCATTAACCTGAAGTTATGTATTAATGGTTTAAATTATCTCATATGTGTTTCCAACAGTGGGAAAGGACTTGAGAGTTTATGTTCAGAATGAGAGAATAGACAGTGTAAGTTAGTTTGACCTCAGCTGTCAATGTCATTGTGGATTTCTGTGCCATGGGAAAAATTGGTTCAGGAATTGTTTGCCCTGTTACGAGTTTGCATGCACAATCACACTCTAAATACTCACTATCAACTGTATTACAGTTTGTTTCAGTGTTGGAAGGGGTGTTGTCTAAGTTGTCAAGATATGATGAAGGCACCTTCTTTTCGTCTATCCTGTCATTCACTGTAAGTATTTGAGTGAGTTCTCTTCTGCTATCTTTTATCATAGTACTAATGCAGCAATTATAATAATTCTCGAAATTTCTTCCTTTCTTTCCTACTTAAGGTGAAAGCAGCTGCAAAATATGTTGATGTCCCAGTGAGTATTTTTTAATCTGTTTTATCAAACTATATAAAATATTTACTGGTCGCTGCATGTTTATTTCAGATCTTTAAACCAATGTCATCCCCTCAGGGATAATATATTTTCGTTAAGCAAGCACAAACCCTCATAACAAGGCTTGGCAAGGTTATCTCAGTATACTTTTTCCATCATAACTTGGGAGCTGTTATGGAGGTTAACTCATCATGAGAACATGAAACCAGAGTTGCAGAGGGAAGTTATAACACCCTAGGTTGAGATGGAAAATGCCTTACACTCTTTATAAAAAACAAATGCCTGCTCTTCCTTCCCTTTGTATGAAAGCCATAGCAATTTCTTATGAGAGTTAGAAATACATGGGTATCTCAGAGTTCATGAGGTGGGAATGAAGGGCAGAGAGATGGAGAAAGGTTGATTAATGCGTGTAAAGTTGTAGTTATATCAGAGTAAGAAGTTCTAGTGTTCTGTTGCACGATAGACAGATAATGGTAATTTACTGTATATTTTCAGAAACAACTAGAAGAAAGGGCTTTGAATGTTTTATTTATAAAGAATGTTAAATATTTGAGGTGATAAATGTATTTACCCTGATTGGACATTACAGTATATTCATATATAGAAATAGCACATGTACCCTATAAATACAATCTTTTATATATCACTTAACAATAAAATTTAAGATAAGCTCATTTTGTTGAAAAAAATTTGAAATATATGCATACAAGAGGCCGTCACGAAGTTCATGAAAATATGTATTATAAAACAACTATGCATAGGTTTAAAACCTTTTTTGCACCAAAATAAACTTACTTTTTTATTTTTATTTATTGACAAACAGTTTTTGTACATATTTGTGGGGTACAATGTAATATTTCGATACATGCATACATTTTAATCATAATATTCAGGTAATTATCATCTATCGCTTCATAATTCAAGATTTCTTTCTAGTGTGAACATTTAGAAGTCTTTCTTCTAGCTATTTAGAAAGTACAGTATGTTATTGTTAACTATTATTACCCTACTGTGCAGTAGGATTGTCTTTATAATAAAAGAACTTTTTAATTCAATTAAAATAAATCTTTCTGAGGTTTGACTTATGTATATGTGTGTGTGTGTGTGTGTGTGTATGGAGTTAACTTTGGAGAGGAACCCAAGAAGGGCGCATCTTTTGCAGGCACTTAAACATTAGATGATGTCCTCCACTTAATACATTAAAACAAGGTAAATCTTTGTGACCAAGTTTTAGTATTGACTCTCATAATCCAACTCTTTGAGGAGAGAGGTCCTGCATAGGAAGTTAGTGCACAGTGACTCCTATTGTTACTCTAACAATTAACACTCTTAAGTATGACATCAGTGATTATCCGAGGCTCTTGACGTGAGCTACCTAGGCTATAGAAGCCTTTTTTTCTTTTTTTTAAGTTTTTATCATACATTATTTTCTCTGCGTAAGCTATTTTTTAAGCTTTTATTTAATGAATGCAAATTTCATAGGTACAACTTTAGGAATATATTGGTTCTTCCTCCATATCCGCCCTCCCACCCCTACTCCCTCTCCCATCCCATTCTTCATTAAAATTCATTCTTAATTAACTTTATATGCAGAAGACCAACTCTATACTAAGTGAAGATTTCAACAGTTTGCACCCGCACACACACATACATACAATGTGAAAAGTACTGTTTGAGAACAAGTTTTGCAGTTAATTCTCATAATACAGTTCATTGAGGACAGAGATCCTACATGGGAAGTAAATGCACAGTGACTTCTGTTGTTAATTTAACAATTAACACTCTTAGTTATGACGTCAATGATCACCTAAGGCTCTTGCCATGAGCTGCCAATGCTATGGAAGCCTTTTGTGTCCACAAACTCCATCAGTATTTAGACAAGGCCATAAGCAGAGTGGGGGTTGTCTCCTCCCTTCAGAGAAAAGTACATCCTTCTTTTTTTTTTAACTTTTATTTAATGAATATAAATTTCCAAAGTACAGCTTATGGATTACAATGGCTTCCCCCCCATAACGTGCCCCCCACCCGCAACCCTCCCCTTTCCCACTCCCTCTCCCCTTCCAATCACATCAAGATTCATTTTCGAGCCAGCGCCGCGGCTCACTAGGCTAATCCTCCGCCTAGCGGCGCCGGCACACCGGGTTCTAGTCCCGGTCGGGGCGCTGGATTCTGTCCCGGTTGCCCCTCTTCCAGGCCAGCTCTCTGCTGTGGCCAGGGAGTTCAGTGGAGGATGGCCCAGGTGCTTGGGCCCTGCACCCCATGGGAGACCAGGAAAAGCACCTGGCTCCTGGCTCCTGCCATCGGATCAGCGCGGTCCGCCAGCCGCAGCGCGCTGGCCGCGGCGGCCATTGGAGGGTGAACCAACGGCAAAGGAAGACCTTTCTCTCTGTCTCTCTCTCTCACTGTCCACTCTGCCTGTCAAAAAAAAAAAAAAGATTCATTTTCGATTCTCTTTATATACAGAAGATCAGTTTAGCATACATTAAGATTTCAACAGTTTGCTCCCACACTGAAGCATAAAGTGAAAAATAATAGATGATTTTTTAAATGATGATGAAATCAGATCAGACCTATTGTCAAGTACATCCTTCTTTGATGACCATTTCTTTTTGCTGAGTTCTCACCCACAAAAGTCCTTCATGTGGGACACTTTTTGCCACAGTTAAATTTACTTTTAATTCAATTTCTCCATGAACTTTTTGAAAGTATCCTTGTAGCAATTAGGAGGAACCAATAAATCAAAGAATTCGTTTTCTAAATATAAAGTGAGACCCTGATCAATAAGGCCTTGTGATATTCTGCAGTTCAGGAATAAAATTTGAACATTTAACTTTTAAACTATGGAATGAAATAAAATTTTACTTTGCTGCAACAAATAAGTAAATAAACAAGTATAAAAGTGTTATTAAATCAGTAGTCACTCATTTTAACATTTTATCTTCCAAAGACGTGATGGGAAATAATTCAAAACCCATAAATTTGTTCTAAGATTAAGATGACATGAGTGGAAATCATGAAGTACACATAGTATATATAATCAACAAATTAGTGCAGCACTAATCACATTTATTTTTGCTCTAAATTCTATTATCACAATATCAAGGCCTAACGCATTTTGCTTAGTCATGTTTTAAGCTTAAGTATCAAATTTCAAAAATATTAGAGCACAGTGAAAAAACTTAAAATGTGAAACTAGATGGACTGGCAGTCATCTTTCCATGACTGAAGCACATCACATCTCTAGTTCATGTTAAAGAAGTTTAGCAATTTGAGTGCTGAAAAGCTTTGTATGTTAGTTGTAGGTGGCTCTTAGTTTTAGAATGCATAACTAAATTTCGTTCCCAGCTTTATTGCTTTTGTGGGTATAAATGGACATTTTAAATTAAAAGGCCCTGGATTTTCTTGTTTTTGCATAGGGTTTCTTGGAACCAGGGCATTTTATTTTATAAATGACTCACTGAGGAGTTTTTGCACACTCTTTGTCTTACCTAGAACTAGAGAATCAATACTGGGCAATAAGTAGAACTAATGTCCTGTACAGGGCTTTCCACAAGGCAGCATTGCAAAAGAACAAAAGGGAGAATTATGGGGAAGGTTTCATATTTGATATCTTAGAAAGGGGTAAGTCATCATGGATACATCTAAAATTTGTTGGACTTCCTAAAACACGCAGTCATTCATGTTCTTAGGGCTTTTAAAGTTCTTCATTTGACCCTGCAGTAGATCTACTACACCATGTAGAATTTCAGAGTTTTTATCAAGACAAGGAAGTGGCTCATTCCCAGTTAGGAAGTCCCCTCCCTTATTATCTCCTGCAAGATTTAGTTGAGCTGTGTTCAATTATTTCAGTGACTGCAGCCTCACCATAAGGCAGCCTACTTTCAGTGTAATGAATTGAAATTCTGTACCTCTGTGAATTCTTCCCATTAATCATTCTTCTAATACTTCTTCTGTATAACAGCCCTTCAAATATGGGATGACAATTGCCATGTCTCCTATTCCCAAGAGGTATTGCATCTATACATAGGCATGTGTTGTTTGCAGAACTCTCATTTTCTAGGTTAGACATCATCAACTTCTTCACTAGACCCACTAATTAAATGCTTATTTAACACATGCTAAGCACCAGGCCCTGGCATACATGCTGAAAATGTACATTTTTTGCCTCAGGTTCTTCACAGTCTAGGAACAAGATGGGAAAACAGGTGTGTCATCATGGATACTGCTAGAGAAGTCATACCCAGACTCCTCGTCCTACCAGTCACTCTCTTAGCTGACTTCCAGCTGCCAATGTCACTACTCAATCAAGTTACACCCCACCACCCTCGAGCACAGCACTGTACATAGTCTACCCATGGCATATTACTAAGAGATGAGTTTCTCCATCATATCTAGACTTCACACTTCTATTATGGCTGGCTGTACATATTAACTTTAAATGCTAGAGATCCTATTGGCTGTTACTCTTCTTTATATACAGACTCCAGCTAATAAGTCTCTCTGGAAAAAAACTCTTAATGTCTCATGAGAACAAAAATGAACTCAAATGAGATCTACATGTAAAATGCAAAACATAAAAGTTCTAGAGGGAAATGTAAGAGAAAATATATATGACCTTGGATTTGGTGATGAGTTTTTAGATACAAAACAAGACAACATGACTCCTGAAAAAAAAATGATAAATTGAACCTAAAAATTGATAATTGTGCTGCTTTGCTCTGTTGAGAGAATGAAAGAATAAGTCTCAAATGAGAATAAAATATTTTCAAAATGTGTATTTGATAAGGACTTGTATCCAAAATGTTCATGGAACTTTTGATACTCAACAATAAGAAAGCAGACCACCCAGTTTTTAAAATGGGTGAATGATCTGAATGAGTACAGCAGCAAAGAAACACAGATATCAAACAAGTGTATGAAATGATGTGTGGTATTACTTGTCATTAGGGAAATGTAAATTAAGACAATAATGATATACCACTGTGTACCTGTTAGAACTGTTAAAAAAATCTGCTAACAGCAAAATGTTTAAAATAAAAGAAAGCAGTAGGAACTGTTACTCATTTCTGGTAGAAATGCAGAATGGTACAACTGCTTTGGAAGACTTGTAGTTTCTTAGAAAACTAAGCATGTCTTATGTGCAACCAACCAGTCATAATCCTTAGTATTTATCCAACTGATTTGAAAACATATGTCCATACCAAAGCCTACATTCAAATGTTCACAGTGTCTTTATTCATAATCAAAACTGGAGCCAACCAAAAATATCCTTCAGAAGGTAACTAGATAAAACAGGCAATAGTACATCCATACAATGGAATATTATTGTTCAGAAAAACAAAAACAAAGAACAATGAACTGTCAGGTCATATGAAGACACAGGTGGATCTAAAATGAATATTGCCAGCTTTTGAAAAGACTTCATGCTGTCTGATCCTACTTGTATCCTTCTATAAAAGCAAAACTATAAAGATTGTAAATGTATTAGTGATTGCCATGAGACCACATTTGGGGAAGGCTGAACAGGTGAAGTGTGGGGGCTTTCTTGGGGCAATAAAACTGTGCTATATTATGCAATCAAGTATCCCCTCTTCCCCCAGAGCAGAAAGTACTGTATCATCAATGTAGTCTGTCCATGGCACATTACTAAGTGGTGAGTTTCTCCCTGGGATCTGGACTGTAATGGTAGATACATGGCACTGCATCTTTAAAGAACCTAACGCTATAGCAAAGATATGTGAAATAATTGAGGTTCTTTAAGTGTGGGCTGTACACAGTGACTTCCTTCCACACAGTTTAGGATGAAAGGCAGGTAGGTAGTAGAGTGACTGCAACAGCCTGACAAATGCTGCCTCACCCAGTTGATCAAGGTCAACACCAACAGAGTTTGTTAATATTTTCCCTTGATGTGGTGTGACAAAATGGCAATTTACCTCTGTGGTCTTCCTCCAAAAAATCTTTAGCTCCAGTCTAATCATGAGAAAACTCTTACACATCTCATTAAAAGGTATGCCACAGATGGTTAAGGGTACTCAACTTGTCAGGGTCCTCAAAACCAAAGGAAGTCTGAGAAACTCATACAACCAAGAGGAGTCCATGGAGACACAATAACTAAATGTAGTGTGGTCTCCTAAATAAGATCAAGGAACACAACAAAATCATTAGGAAAAGACTGAGGAAATCTGAATCAAGTGTGGACATGAATTAATATTGCATTATATGTTCATTAATTGTAACAAATGTACCGTACATAATGTAAGATGATAATAATAGGAGGAATTGGCTGTGGAGTATATATGTAACTCTACCATCCCCTCATTTTTTCTGTAAGTATAAGATTATTCAAAAATAAATTGTTTATTTTAAAAGTAAGCACTGGAGCCGGTGCTGTGGCATAGTGGGCCAACCCTCGACCAGTGGCACCAGCATCCTATATGGGATTGAATTGAATATGAATTGACTGTTCCTCTTCTGGTCCAGCACTCGGCTATGGCCTGGGAAAGCAGTAGAGGACAGCCCAAGTGCTTGGGCCCCTGCACCCATGTGGGAGACCTGGAAGAAGCTCCTGGCTCCTGGCTTAGGATAGGCCCAGCTCCGGCCTTTACAGCCATTTCAGGAGTGAACCAGTGGATGGAAAACCCTTCTCTCTGTCTCTCCTTCTCTCTATAATTCTACCTCTCATATAAATAAAATCTTTAAAAATTTTTTTTAAGTGAGCACTGGTCTAGGACTTAAAAGAGCTGAGCTGTAATTCCTTTTATACAGCTATACTCTCACATTAACTGTATGGCCTTGGGCATTACTTCACTTAAGTGGCTTCATTTTGCCACTTAATGGGTGAAGAAATTATACTGCATGAATCCTTCTAACTATGACAGTGTTCACATTAGCTTTGCAACCAGGAATACTAGGACAAAGCCAAAAACTCAGTAGGATTAGAGCATTAAACACAAAAGAAATACATGCTGGCTACCTATAATTTAGGTAAGATGTATTTGATAGGCATATATGTTCAGGGAGCGGGGTGGTTATTTAAAATGACAAATCAGGTAATGGAATGTGCAGAGGCTGCACAACAGAGGGATTCAGCAGGCTGAGGAACCAGACTACTTATCTGTGAAACTTTGCTTACTGTCATTGTGACCTTGAACACTGGTTTCTTGGCCTATACAATAGACACATCTTGTGTGACTTCCTGTGAGTGTGTACTTTTCAGGGTTACTGGAGTAACTATCATCTATCCATACTGTTATTATGGATTACAGTAAAAACTAGTGTCCAGATTCTAGAAAATAGACATTGCTTTCTACACTATAGCAATCACATCTGTATTGTGGAAAAATCACACAATTCTCTTAAGAATGACACATTTGGGGCAGGCATTGTAATGCAGCAGGTCAAGTTGCCATTTGGAGCCCTAGCTGTTCAGCTTCCTATCTAGCCTCTTGCTAATGCACCTAGTGGGCAGCAGATGATGGCCCAACTACCTGGGTTCCTGCCACCCACATGGGAGGCCCAGATGGAGTGCTGCGCTCCTAGCTTCAGCCTGACCCAGGCCTGGCTGTTGTGGGCACCTGGGAAGTGAACCAATGAATAAAGGATTCTCCCTCCCTCCCTCTCTCCCTTCCTTCCTTCCTCTTCCACTCTCCCCCCTCCTCCCTTCCCCATGCCTTTCAAGTAGATGCAAATAATAAACATTTAAAAACAATGATACATTCCTTTTACTTCCCCCTATAGGGCTCAGCCAGGATACTTAAAGTGATCTGGAAATAATGGCTTATTAGGAGGTGAAAAGAAGGAAATCTGACTGTTTCCCCAGAAGAAGGGAAAATATCTAAGACAAAAGATAGCATTCTTCAATATGTGCGCAGTTACCATTTAAAGAATATATACTCTCAATCCATATCAATAAAGTGAGTAAAAGTAGGAACGAAGACTAAAAATGAATGGGAGGCAGAATTGAAATCAGTGTATGGAAAGACATTGTTTGAAAAATTAAAGTTGTTTACAAAGGTGACATAGTAGAAGCTGTGCCGCTGTTAGCCAGATGTGATAGGATTTCTGCAGTATGTAGGAAATTGGAAATTGGACCAGATATAAAAATACCTTTCCAACTTTGCTTCTGGAAATTTGTTCTTTAGGTCTTATTAGTTAAAGAGCATTTTGGTGTGTGTGTGAGAGAGAGAGAGACAGAGAAAGAGAGAAGGGAGAAAGAGGAAAGAAAGGAAGGAGAGAGATGCCTGTTGAAAAGCTCTTGTTCACATTATCACACACACTGTATACAATCTCTGAGCTACACACTGAGGTAATTCAGTGAAACAAACCTGGAGGACGTGGCAAGGATTTAAATGGCCAAGAAAAAAGAACAGTGAGGAAGAAGAGACTGTCGCCCATTCACTGGCTTCCTCATTGCTGGTGCCTGACCTCGTTGTCTATCCTACAAAGAGTGTGGAGATGGCTTTTCTTTCTCTCCCTTAGTAGTTCTCTCAAGTATACTCTCTTCTTCATGATACTTGTCTGAGATTTCCAGCATTTCAGATCCCCAGGATGTGGCTGAAATCCAGCTCACTGCTGTACTGACTTGAGTTCAAGTCCCACCTCTCCCCTTACTGGCTGTGTGACCAGTGGGCTTCCGTTTTCCCACCTGTGCAATTAGGGTAACAGTAAAATCCACGTACTGGTTCCCCCATGAGCTTTTATGTAGATTGGGTGAGCAAAGGGATGTGCAGGTGCTTTGTAAACATAAAGCACCATTGAAATAAATGGGATTGTTGGTCCTTCTGCCTGTACCTTGTTTCCTGCTCCCAAGCGTTCCTCTGCAGTTTCCATCCCCACTTCAGAATGTGACCAGCTTCCACAGGATGGGGAATTTGAGATATTGTTTCATTCACTTTCCTTTGATTTTAGAATAGCAAGCACCTCGCATATATCAAATACTAACTTCTACAGTTGTAATCCAGTGACACTGCTATATACCCTCCTTCCATCACTTGCTTGCTTCTGATAATTGTTTACGACTTGGATGAGGCCACCTGAATACACAGTACTTTATGTCGGAATGAGAGCTAGGCAGAACCTGGGGAGTGAACTCCTGCTCACTGGACATAGTCACCTGGAGAGGGATTGCACACCAGACCAGACTAAGGATCACCATTATAGGCATACGGGAGCCTGGGCACTGTGCTTACTACGAATACTTTTGAAAAGTTTGGGAACATTTTACTGAAATAGAAATATAGAAATTGATGTATAAATGTCAAAGTAATGAAGGATATGTTAAATAGTGAAAGAAAAATAATTGATACTTGGATTAAATAATCTTTGTAGAATCAAGTCCTGTGTTCCCTAATGATGAGTAATAAGTTATTACTGAATCCTAAATGCCAGAGCTGAGATATGTAACACATTCCTACCACAAAATCAAACTTATATGACATTCTATTGACTTATTTCTTACAAGATACACTTTTTCTTCCAATGGTAATGAATGGCCAGATGCAAGTATTTCATTTTTGAAGCATGTAGGTGATTGTACATAAACATGTCACAGCTCCACTCCTTATTGTTCCTTCAAAGCAAGCTTCTCTATGTTACGAGAAATGCACTTTTAAATTAAGTCAATTACATTGTAGTTTCTAATTAATCTTTGAGACTGGAATAGTATATTTCAAAACGTGTCTCCTTGTTAAACAGACACCATGACAGTGTTTGTGTAGTGTATTGTTAACCTCCAGTGGAAGGTTAAGCAACTCCTTCTGTATCTAACTCTGCTGCTGTGAAAAATGAGTGCAGTGTTGCACCCACCTACCTATGAATGGGGAAGGCAAAGACTTGCACCTGTGGGATTAGGTGCAGCAGCAGGAAGTAAGAGCATTTGCAGCATGTAATTAGCAAGGAATTTTTTTCACTTTTTTTTAAACACCGTGTTCATCTTGCTAGGTTAACTAGTGATTAACGCTTGAAAAAAAATTGCCGGAGTCTGCACACTTAAATTCATTCACTCACTGATGTATTCAGTTACTTAGCCAGCTAATGTCAGAGGAACTCACCTTAAAATACTTTACTTCCTTACATAGTTATTGATTTCTTTATGCTCATAGGACTTTTTTTTATCTTTTTGTCGTTCACTAGCCAAATCTAATCTTTTTTGGTCAGAAAAGACTTAAGAACTCTTCTTTTTATTTAGAGATTACTACCTTAATACACGATATATTTTAGTGCTTACCCAATGGAGGATCTCAAAAGTTTAAAGGGAAGAATGAAAAAAAATCATTTCACCTCTCTAAGTGGCATATATATATATATATATATATAGTGTCTGCTATGTAGTTTCCAATTATTATTTCCTCATATTAAGACAACTAATTTAATTACCAATTAGGAAAATATTTCTAACTATAGCTCTCTAGGATATAAGATTATTGGTAAAACCTCATCCAAATCCACAGGTGCTAAAGTTTAACAGGTTGCTCCTTTGATAGAGTTGGTAGGCAGCCACTTGCATCAGAATGTGTAATTATATTGTCTCTACAATGCAGTCACACTCATTCTTCTCATTTACACACCAAAATCCATACACAAATTTAACAGTGTGCTTAGTTCTCGTTAATTATACTTTATTGTCTGTTAAGAAGATAACATTGATAATAGAATGCAGTGACTTTCAAAGTACATAAATTTTACATACAATGAGAATCTTAGCACAAAGGAGCACTGAACCAGCGATAATGTCTTCTATCCAAACACGTTTGTACTGTATGTAGAAACTGTTTAAAAGGAAAATTGCATCTTTTCAGCAATTTATCAGAGATAATTACCCTTCATACACCAAATGAAGGATAAAGTGCTTTAAAGAACTATAATTCTAATTGGTAAATGTCACCAGCTGTTGCAGTTCCTCTTACTTGTGTATATTCTTTTAATGATTATAGTCTCATGCCACAGCTACATGAAAATATATTCACTAGGTGTGAAATTCCCATATGTCACAGTTTCAAGAATAGGTAAACAGCTCAAAGATAAAGAAAGAAAGAATGCTAATGAGGAATGTAAGAATTCTAGGTTTTGTTTTCCATGCAAGTTACTTTTAATTTGCTGAAAGGAAACAAAATGAAATGGAATTTCAAAAAGAAAAAAAACTGTTTGTCAAAGCAGACTTTTAGATGAGGTTTCTGTTACACCCTAAACCAGAGATAATTTCCTTAGAAAGTTATGAAATTATCTTACTTAGAGATTTCAGTATTATATCCCTCAACCTGCCAATAGGGAACACTATTTAGATTCTTATTGACTTCCACTGTAAGGTACTAGTTTTAGATGGTGAACGATACACTTTTCTGGTCAGTAATAGCTAAGTTTATCTTGGAAGTAATCAATGAAACAGAGAAAAAATTATCATCATGTCCATGGCAACTGATTGCTGTTATTAGTCTTCCATCTTCCTGGCCGTAACTGGGTTTCCACTGAATATAATGGATCCAGTGATTGGTTTAAGCCTCTGAGCATAGTTTCCCTCTAAAGGACAGAAATAAAACTGGGGTTGGGTAGGGGAAAATGGTGGGCAGGCTAGCCTCTCCTTTGTCTGTTCTTCAACTCCCAGTTTAGCTGGACTGCACTCAACTGTCTTGGTGGTTATGCATATTATATAGTTAGTAGCATCTTGTTTCCAGGCACCTGACTGAAACACAATTGCTGAGCTAACCTTCTGTTGCATGTAAAAATCTTTCTGTTGCATGTAAAAGACAGTTCTCACGTGATTTTCATTCAATGGCAGTGTGTTTTCCAAATGCTCTCATTTGTGGTGTTTTGACAAACTTTGAGAAGCACAGAAAGAAATATTTAACCTATGGGTTAGTTGCCCTCCTTATTAATAGCAGTAACCTTTGTACAGACCACCTTGCCTCATCAATAGAAAAACTGATAAACAGAGGCTGGCGTTGTGGTGCACCAGTTAAGCTGCTGTCTCCAATGCCAGCATCCATATGAGGGCCAGTTTGAGTCCTGGCTGCTCTGCTTCCAAACCAGCTCCATGCTAATGTGCTTGGGAAAACAGTGGAAAACGACCCAAATGTTTGGATCCCTGCCAACCATGTGGGAGACCTGGATGAAGTTCCAGGCATTTGACCATTTGTGGAGTGAACCATATGATGGGGGATCTCCCTCTCTCCCTACCTCCCTCCCTGTATCTCTCTCTGTCACCCAAAAAAGAAAACAGCATAAGTTTTTATTGATTATCCTTATAGTCACTTAGACATTGTTATTATTTATTTATTTGAAAGACAACATTACAAGAGGGAGAAACAGAAGCAGAGAGAGAGAAAGTAAGATCAGTCTTCTATCTGCTAGTTCCCTCCCCAAATGACAGCAATAGCCAGGGCTGGGCCAGGCTAAAGCCAGGAGCCAGGAGCTTCATCCAGGTCTCCCAAGTCTGTTCAGGGGCCCAAGCAGTTAGGCCATCTTCCACTGCTTTCCAAGAGGCATCGGCAGGAAGCAGGATCAGAAGTGGGGCAGCTGGGATTCGAACCAGCACCCATATGGGATGCAGATGCAGGTGGCAATTTAACCCACTATGCCACAATGCTGGCCCCTAAACTTTCAAACATTGCACATGAGAGTGATGCATAAAAATCATAAAAGAATGCATGTGTTCAGTTGCCTCTGCTATATTTGAACTAATTGGCCACAGTATGTATGGCTGCCCTGAGGGAGACACAGTGAAGACAAGTAAATGGTTCAAAGTTTAACTAATTTTGTTATATCAGCATAAAGTTGAAAGCTTCTTGAGTTTATGTAGTATATGACTCCCTGCAAGCTAAATGTACAAGCAATAATAAGAAATTGCAGTGATTCTTAATGTACAGAAATAACATTAAAAATAAAATTGATTTTTATAAATAGAATGAGTAGGATACATTCATTGTCTATAGTATACATTGGTTAAGAGAGAGAGGCAATTTTATTATGGTTTATAAAGCTTACCCATCCCCAGAAATTGGAAGAGCTTTCTGTACTTCACTTAGGAACTGTCCTAGCTTTGCTCAAATGTATACCTTGAATTATTTCTCCAGGAGAAGGAATACTTAAGTGATCGGTAGCATCTTTTACCTAATTTCATAGCAAAATTTCCTTTTGCAAATGAATCTATTGATGAATGTTGTAAATGCATCCTATGGCCATGAATAGTGCCAGTCTAAATGGGTTATCTGAGCTTCAATTTTACTATTTTTGTTTTTATTAGCATTATACTCTAATCAAACTACTAATACAGTACAGATTATGACTCAATCCCCAGTCTAAATGATGAAAATAAATATTTTTATTAACTAGTCAAATTATGTAAAACTCAAGAAGAAGCTAGATGGTCATTTGTCCTGGTGATTAAGACACCAGTTAGGGCGCCTACATCCTATGTTGGAGTACTTGAGAATTAGTTCTGGGGTCAGTGCCGTGGCATTGTGGGTAGGGCTGGGGCCTGCAGTGCCAGCATCCCATATGGGTGCCAGTTCAAGTCTCAGCTGCTCCACTTCCAATCCAGCTCTCTGCTAAGGCCTGGGAAAGCAGTAGAAGATGGCCCATGTGCTTGGGCCCCTGCACGCACATGGGAGACCCAGAAGAAGCTCCTGGTTCCTGGCTTCGAATTGGTGCAGCTCCGGCTGTTGCGGCCATTTAGGGAGTGGGCCAGCAAATGGAGGACCTCTCTCTCTCTCTCTGCCTCTGCCTCTCTGTAACTCTGCTTTTCAAATAAATAAATATTTAAAAAACAAACAAAAAAAGAATTAGGTCTAATTCTGATTCTAGCTTCTACCTAATACATACCCTGAGAGATAGCGTAAATCCTTGGATCCCTGCTCCCCAAGTGGGAAACCTAGATTAAGGTTTTGGTCCCCAGCTGGGCAGAGATGCAGCTATTGCAGGCATTTAGGAAGTGAACCAGATGATGGGTGCTAACTTGCTCTCTCTCCACTCCCTCCTCCTCCTCCTAAGTAAATGAATAAATATTTTTAATATAAAAAAGGGAGAGTCAAAGACAAGTTGAAAAGGAAAAGTTTAGCAGACATTCAGGCTTCTGGCCTTCCTAGACCTGATTTTGTAGTCTATAGCAAGGAGTAATTACCCTACCTACCCTTCCTCCTCTAACTTTAGAAGATACCAAATGTTGGATAGCTTTGAAAAGTAATCTAAGTTACATATCTGTCTACACATAGGAGAGTAGCTTATTGATATTGCATTTTTAACATTTATTTAATAAATATAAATTTCTGAAGTATAGCTTTTGGATTATAGTGGATTTTCACCCCCCATGACTTACCTCCCACCTGTAACCCTCCCATCTCCCGCTCCCTCTCCCTTTCCATTCACATCAAGATTCATTTTCAATTATCTTTATGTACAGAAGATCAATTTAGCATATATTAAGTAAAGCTTTCAACAGTTTGCACCCACACAGAAACACAAAGTGTAAAGTACTGTTTGAGTACTAGTTATACAGTTAATTCACATTGAACAACACATTAAGGACAGAGATCCTACATGGGGAGTAAGTACACAGTGACTCCTGTTGTTGACTTAACAATTGACACTCTTGATTATGGTGTCAGTAATCACCCTAGGCTCTTGTCATGGGTTGCCAAGGCTATGGAAGCCTTTTGAGTTCGCCAACTCCAATCTTCTTTAGACAAGGTCATAGTCAAAGTGGAAGTTCACTCCTCCCTTCAGAAAAAGGTACCTCCTTCTTTGATGGCCCATTCTTTCCACTGGGATGTCACTTGCAGAGATCTTTCATTTAGGTTTGTTGTTTGTTTGTTTGTTTTGTTGTTGGTGGTGTTTTTTTGTTTTCTTTTTTGTTTTTTTTTTGTTTTTTTTTTTTTGGTTTTTTGTTTTTTTGTTTTGCCAGAGTGTCTTGGCTTTCCATGCCTAAAATACTCTCATGGGCTCTTCAGACAGATCCAAATGCCTTAAGGGCTGATTCTGAGGCCAGAATGCTGTTTAGGACATCTGCCATTCTATGAGTCTGCTGTGTATCTCGCTTCCCATGTTGGATCGTTCTCTCCTTTCTAATTATATCAGTTGGTATTATCAGACACTAGTTTTGTTTATGTGATCCCTTTAACTCTTAATCCTATCATTATGATCAATTGTGAACTGAAATTGATCACTTTAACTAATGAGATGGCATTGGTACATACCACCTTGATTGGAATCCCCTGGTACATTTCTAACTCTGTCATTGGGACAAGTCCGATTGAGCATATCCCAAATTGTACATCTCCTCCCTTTCTTATTCCCACTCTTATATTTAACAGGGATCACTTTTCAGTTAAATTTCAACACCTAAGAATAATTGTGCGTTAATTAAAAAGTTCAACCAAAGGTATTAAGTAGAACAAAAAAAAATACTAAAAGGGATAAAGTATTAAGTTGTTCATCAACAGTCAGGACAGGGGCTGATCAAGTCACTGTTTCTCATAGTATCCATTTCACTTCAACAGGTTTCCTTTTTGGTGCTAGGTTAGTTGTCACCGATCAGGGAAAATATATGATATTTGTCCCTTGGGGACTGGCTTAATTCACTCAGCATGTTTTCCAGATTCCTCCATTTTGTTGCAAATGACCGGATTTCATTGTTTTTCACTGCTGTATAGTATTCTATAAAATACATGTCCCATAATTTCTTTATCCAGTCTACTGTTGATGGGCATTTGGGTTGATTCCAGCTCTTAGCTATTGTGAATTGAGCTGCAGTAAACATTAAGGTGCAGACAGCTTGTTTGTTTGCCAATTTAATTTCCTTTGTGTATTCCAAGGAGTGGAATGGCTGGGTTGTATGGTAGGGTTATCTTCAGGTTTCTGGGGAATCTCCAGACTGACTTCCATAGTGGCTTAACCAGTTTGCATTCCCACCAACAGTGGGTTAGTGTCCCTTTTTCCCCACATTTTCGCCAGCATCTGTTGTTGATAGATTTTTGTATGTGAGCCATTCTAACCAGGGTGAGGTGAAACCTCATTGTGGTTTTGATTTGTATTTCCCTGACTGGTAGTGATCCTGAACATTTTTTCATGTATCTGTTGGCCATTTGGATTTCCTCTTTTGAAAAATGTCTATTGGCCAGCGCTGTGGCTCACTTGGCTAATCCTCCGCCTGTGGCGCCAGCACTCCAGGTTCTAGCCCGGTTGGGGCACCAGTTCTGTCCCGGTTGCTCCTCTTCCAGTCCAGCTCTCTGCTGTGGCCCAGGAAGGCAGTAGAGGATGGCCCAGGTCCTTGGGCCCTGCACCCACATGGGAGACCAGGAGGAAGCACCTTGCTCCTTGCTTCAGATCGGCACAGCGTGCTGGCTGTGGCAGCCATTTGGGGGGTGAACCAACAGAAGGAAGACCTTTCTCTCTGTCTCTCTCTCTCTCTCTCACTATCTAATTCTGCATGTCAAAAAAAATTGTAAAAACAAAAAAGAAAAGAAAAGAAAAATCTCTATTGAGGTCCTTGGCCCATCTCTTAAGTGGGTTTTTTGTTTTGTTGTGAAGTTTCTTGATCTCCTTGTAAATTCTGGTTATTAATCCTTTATCTGTTACATAGTTTGCAAATATTTTTTTCGCATTCTGTCGGTTGCCTCTTCATTTTCCTGACTGTTTCTTTTGCAGTACAGAAACTTGTCAATTTGATGTAATCCCAATTGTTAATTTTGGATTTGACTGTCTGTGCTTCTGGGGTATTTTCCAAAAAGTCCTTGCCTGTGCCTATATCTTGCAGGGTTTCTCCAATGCTCTCTAATAATTTGATGGTGTCGGGTTGTAGATTTAAGTCTTTAATCCATGTTGAGTGGATTTTTGTGTAAGGTGTAAGGTAGGGGTCTTGCTTCATGCTTCTGCACGTGGAAATCCAATTTTCCCAGCACCATTTATTGAATAGAGTGTCCTCACTTCAGGGATTGGTTTTAGATCCTTGATCAAATATAAGTTGGCTGTAGATGTTTGGATTGATTTCTGGTGTTTCTATTCTGTTCCATTGGTCTATCCATCTGTTTTTGTACCAGTACCATGCTGTTTTGATTACAACTGCCCTGTAGTATGTCCTGAAATCTGGTATTGTGTTGCCTCCAGCTTTGTTTTTGTTGTACAAGATTGCTTTAACTATTCGAGGTCTCCTCTGTCTCCATATGAATTTCAGCATCATTTTTTCCAGATCTGAGAAGAATGTCTTTGGTATTTTGATTGGCATCGCATTGAATCTATAAATTGCTTTTGGGAGAATGGACATTTTGATGATATTGATTCTTCCAATCCATGAGCATGGAAGATTTTTCCCTTTTTTGGTATCCTCTTCTATTTCTTTCTTTAAGATTTTGTAATTCTCGTCATAGAGATCTTTAACATCCTCGGTTAAGTTTATTCCAAGGTATTTGATTGTTTTTGTGGCTATTGTGAATGGGATTGATCTTAGCAGTTCTTTCTCAGCCATGGCATTGCCTGTGGATACAGAGGCTGTTGATTTTTGTGCATTGATTTTATATCCTGCTACTTTGCCAAACTCTTCTATGAGTTCCAATAGTCTTTTAGTAGAGTTCTTTGGATCCCCTAAATAAAGAATCATATCATCTGCAAAGAGGGATAATTTGACTTCTTCCTTCCCCATTTGTATCCCTTTAATTTCTTTTTTTTGCCTAATGGCTCTGGCTAAAACTCCCAGAACTATATTGAATAGCAGTGGTGAGAGTGGACATCCCTGTCTGGTACCAGATCTCAGTGGAAATGCTTCTAGCTTTTTCCCATTCAATAGGATGGTGGCCATGGGTTTTTCATAAATTGCTTTGATTGTATTGAGGAATGTTCCTTCTATACCCAATTTGCTTAGAATTTTCAGATATTGCATTTCTAAAATAAACTTTATCTTCGAACTACTGTTGATAAATAGTGATTAGAAGCAATGATACTCTACAAAAATGGTTTATGTTTCACTTTGTAATATATTGTATTTTTTGCCCAATATGTTCCTGGTAATATTTTAATCAGCTTAATAAGAATATTTAATTTGTATTCCTTGAGCACTTATAGTAGTCAAGAAAGCCAGCCCAAGGAATGCTAACTTTTTTTTTAATATTGATAAACTACCCAGTGATGACGAAGGTGAATTGTATTTACAATTAGGAAATTATAATTGCTTATGGAAATTTTTTGCTAAATTCCTTCATTTACACTGCTTTATGCTACTGACCTTTCAAAATAGTCATTTTAAAAAAGGTATCTATAGATTGACAACCACATATTTGTAATCATGTTACTAATAATAACTATGATCTCAAGTTGTAAACATCAGTAATAGATGGTTTTATTTACTTTAATTGTGGAATTTATTGGAGGTACCCATTGTTGATTTGGTTGTGAGTATATTTTACTTTTTTAATTTTCAAAATTAAAGTTTTAGAATTTCCCAGGTTATGATTAAATTATAATGTCACAGTCAAGAGCTGATGTTGTCTTATTCCCCATACTTTTCCTTCCGACAGAAACCAGGAATGGATCTGGCAGACACATACATTATGTTTGTACGGCAAAACCAGGATATTCTTCGAGAAAAGGTCAACGAGGAAATGTATATAGAAAAGTTGTTTGATGTAAGTACCAGCCCTTTCAAGGTATGCTGGTGTTGCGGATACACTGCAAAGAGAAAAGTTACACCTGATGTTATGATTGCAAAGCAGACTTTTTAAGTTTTTTCATGCATACAGCTAATACAGTTGATAAATTTTATATTTCTTTGACTCCTGAAGGAAGTCTTAATTAGCATTCTTTTCTACATGTAAACTGTCACCACTAAGATGAGAGTCTCAGAAACCTGAGGTTATTTTTAACAAGCAGGACAGTGATGCACAGATTCATTTCACTTGCCTTTGCAGCATTCCCTAAATGGAATCATGCAATAGTGACTGGTCCCTACCATAAAAGCATTTTTAAAGTCAGTATATTCTGGAGTGTAATAAAGAGATAAACTGCAGTAAAGCCAAATAAGTGTCATGCTGCTGTTACTGAGCATTTTCTTTTGAGTTAAAGAACTGCTGTGTGCTAAACGGTCTACTATTACAGTTTATCAGTACTAAGGTCTTCATTTAGGCACAACAATTCCTACAAATGGCAGATTGTGGTTTTAGAAACTGTGCATCAAGTTTCATATGGAGGCCAATAAGAGAGCAGTCAAGTTAAATAGGAATGTTGTCATTCATTTGTAATCATTAACAGTTCAAAGGAAATGATATTTTCCTTGTGACATAACTTTGCATCACTCACCACAATGCAGATTCTGAAATGTAATATTTGCTTTGAATGGATTTATTTATGTACATCTTCTCTGGATTTTAGAAATGCTTTTCTGGCACTTTCATTTAATTATGCAAGTTCCTGCAAATGTTTTCATAACAGCAATTCACGGGCTTCACGGTGACACTTCAGCTGCAGCAGTGACAGAAGGTCCCAGTACATCATCCTCTCCACCATGGCCTGTCATGCCAGTGTGTGCCGTTTGTCAGATTGGGTGGTCAAAATGAATCTTATCTTTCATACTTTATTTTTCTAGCCACTACCCAGGCCGTTTTACAATAAAAGTATCATCTGTTTTAATAAGCTAAGTGTTAATATGTGTGAAAAGAATGATTTCCTAAAAGCTTTGATGCTCTGCAGGGGTAGAAAAATTATCATCCATCCAGCTGGCTCTTTCACAAAATACTGAAACCATATTAGCAACTTCTGCTTCCATTTGCTATTGCTTGGAATTTACAAGCATATGTCTCCTTTCCAAGTCTCTTACTTTTTTTGCTTAGGTGACGATTTTCAAAAGTTTTGAAAGGAAAAAGAAAGTTGGGTTAAAAAAGTTATCTGCATTATGTTCATTTTTAGTATAGCTAAAGCACATATTCTATGTTGCAACAAAAGGTACAGCCACTCTGAAAAAAGACCAAATCAGGTAGACTTTTGGGAGGAAGTAAAGGTGTTTCCTAAAAGTCTTCAAATTTTGTTTTGGTGGCCTATTTACTGCAAAGCTTAACCATTTTTGGCATCAGTTCATAACAAAAGTATATATTTTTTCTCCTCAAAGATATTCCCCATTTCAATTTATTCTCTCAACTCCTACAGAAGATTTTTTGTGTATGTTAGCAATCACAAACCAAGATAACTAAAGTGGTCCCAAGTTGGTTAATATTAAAATAATGCTTGAGTTTAATTTACCCTGGTCATGTGTGCTTTCCTTTCCATACCTCAGCATCTGGCATGGTTGAGATTTTGCTTCTAAAAGGAGCCCTTAATAAATACCCATTCTGGTATGTTTTATTTTTTCATGAAAGTTTTGTCATTTTGTATATCCCCAGTAGAAACTAGGACTTATTATTTGTAAAATAATTGTAATGTCCTTAAACATTCTAATATTTTTAAGTTGCATATTTTTATTACTTTAATTAAAATAAAAACATATCCTAATTCTATTGATATGTCAGCAAGAATAACATGTATAAGGGGATATTAAGAGCCCCTAATTAGCCAAGACTGAATTTGCCTCAATTACAGTTAGTAAATGAGAGGTTATCAAGTATGTGTTGAAAGGTAAAGTAGAATGTGTATCTTAAGCAACAGATCATTACTGAGAGACATTATATAATTATTGGAAATCCACTTGGCTGGAGCTTAAAATAATATTGTTAGGTATCAAGAAACAGTTGAAAATAATGACCTAAATATACTGTCAGCAACATTCTCCTATTATGAGTAAAAGATTGAAGAGAACAATTTTATTCAGGCATCAAGACAAACACTTACAATTCTAATTAGAGTACTTTCTATTTAAGTAAATGAACCTTCTAACTTCAGATGCAGAAGAAAGCACATACATGTGCATACACACACACACACACACACACACGGTAGTGAGTTAACTCTTAGCAGCCTTAACCAACCCATTTAAAGGACAAGAAGGGGCTGTAGTTTCTGGTCATGCAATATAAAGGCTTAACTATTAAAGAATGATATGCTTTTTATCCAAGTAAAATTCCCTTTGTTTTAGAAATACCACATTACATTTTTTATATTCAACAGTTAGTCTGCAAAGTGGATATTCATCATACCCCAACACTTTAAAAAAAGAACTCAGGTGCTTTACTAAATGACCTTCTTTCTAGATGATGCTCTACCAATGCAAATGCTATTGAAAAGTTTGTGGAAATTTGCTTGAGAGTAGTAACTACTTATGGTGTTCCTGGCCTCTGAAATATTTTGATCAACTAGACACCATAATTTTCCACTACTTTATTCTGAAATAACATGGCAGAGTTCAACTTAAATAATAGTACCATTGACCAAGGCAAAAAAGTAGCCACGGCCCTAGGTCCCACTGCTTTGGGATGCCTAAGAATAAGATTAGTACCTCCTAGAGCTGTCATTGTACAATCCATACATGTGCAATGATGAAATCTGCTCCCTACGAATCTTCTGCTATTATTACTATTACAGCCTAAATAGATAATTATTTTGTTTTATAACTTCAAAACATTTAAGAGGGAAATGACTAAAATCTGTGTTATCAGGAGCAAGATAGATAGCCTAGCAGAAAGTGTACCTGGGCTCAAGTCCCAGCTTCCTGACAATGGAGCTCTGGGAAGCAGCCTGAGGCCTCAAGGAGTCAGGATCCTCCCACCCATGCAAGAGACTTCGATTGAGTTCCTGGTTCCTGGCCTTGGCCCAGCCTTGGCCCAGCTTTGACCCTTGTGATCATTTTGAAAAATGATGCAAGCTCTCTTTCTCCATATTTGTATCACTCTTTCTCACTCTGATCTCAAATAAATAACTTTAAAAAATCTGAATTATTTTGAAGACAGTACATAATATTAGACTTTTATACCAAATTGTGAACTATTAAAAATATTCTTTGAAAGTCAAAACTGTTAATATTAGAACAAATAAGAAGACATTATATTTCATCCCATAAGAGGTTAAATTTATGAAATACTTTCCAATTAAAACACAAATATCCTTAAAAACATATAAATAAATGATGGCATATCCATGCTGTTAACATAGAACTGAATTTGTTGAAGGTATATCCTAATATTTTCAAACTATCAAAATAATACTAACTATAGCTGTCACCAGAATAATACCCTTTGCACCTCCGTGTGCCGGGAACCATGCTAATATGCTTCAGTTACATAATTGCTAACCTTCTGGGCTAGATGCCATCATTCCCATTTTATCCTAATTTTAATGTTAAAGCATCTCCTTTTCAGAGAAAAATCAATGAATTGTTCAGTGTTAAACTCGATGAGAATCTAACTTCCAAATGATGTCTCTCCAGTTTCAAAGTACATGCTATTTCCACCATATTTCAGACTTGGAAAATTTGAAATGATAAAATAGCATTATTGGAAGAATGCCAGCCTGAGAATCCAAAAACATAAGCCCTAAAAACAGTTCTCCCAGTAAGTATCTGGGTAGGTTTTGAAAATTCATGTCATGTTTAAGACTCAGTGTACTTAGAGTGTAAAATCTGAAGATGTTGGACTAGAACGCCAGATGATTCTAAAACCCTTCCCGAATTTATACCAGTGAATTTTTATTTTGGGAAAAAAGACATTTATTTGTAAGGCAGAGCAAGAGAGGAGAGACGGACAGAGACAGAGATCTTCCATCTGCTGGTTAAATCCCCAATGGTCACAACAGCCATGGCTGGGCCAGGCTGAAGCCAAGAACTTTATCTGGGTCTCCCACATGTATCACAGGAGCCCAGTCCTTGGTCTCTCATCTGCTGCCTTCCCAAGAATACCAGCAATAAGCTGGACGGTAAGTAAGGTAGCCCAGACCTGAACCAGCACTCTGAAACAGAATATTGGGGTCACAAGTGGTGGCCTAACCTGCTGAGTCACAATGCCAGCCCCATACCAATGACTCTTTGTTTTGGTTTTGGCATTGGTGACATAAATGCCTGGATCAGTTGCACACTGAGCATTATACCACAAAACATCAAGTCTTTCTCTTTTTTTAGATTTATTTATTTATTTGAAAGGCAGAATAACAGAGAAACAGTGAGGAGAGGGAGAGAGAGATCTTGATTGTCCATCTACTGGTTCATTCTCCAAATACTCTTAGCAGCAGGGGCTGGACCAGACACAAGGATGGAAGCCAGGAGCCACAAACTCCATCTGAGTCTCCCACCTGGGCAACAGGAACCTAAGTACTTGGGCTGTTATCTGCTGTCTTTCCTGGTCCATTAGCAGGCAGCTGGTTCGGAAGTGTGGTGGAGTCTAGACTCAAGCCAGAGGCTTAATTATGGGAAGTGGGCATCCTGAGTGCAGGCTTAACCACAGTACCTGCCCCTCAAAGTAGCAATTCTCACATCCTCTTGTGATGATTCCACCTAAGAAGCAATTGCAAGTGCAGTAGGTAAATGCAGAAGGAACCTGAATACAAGAATAGCTGTGCCACGAGACACTGAATGAATCGTATCTGCCACCTTGGCTGACAAACCCAAATTTAGGAAACCTGTTAGAACTCACATACTCTGCGCGCATGCTGAGTGTTTCCAGGTGACAGAGATATTTTAAACAGAATCTGCCTCTGTCCCTAAAGTGATCACGGTTGAGACACATACTCAGTCTAAAATCTACATGTGACATTTACTTTTTCAATTAAAATCTCTTGTCTGGGCAAGAGAAATCTAAGGAAAGTTCTCCTGCAGTAAGAATGAGCATGATTTCCCAAAAGAAGTTTTTGCTTTTTGAATAGTTGCTCTTATGCCAGTGTCCTTTTTCTAACATATACAACATCATTGTCAGCATACTTAATAAATCTTGTTGAATTAATCTTGTTTAGTCTCAACATAAAAGTTTAAAAAAGGATTTTCTATTTCTTCAGTTCTATTTTAATGCCTCCTTTGGTGTTTCCTCCCCTATTGAAAGATTTCTCGATCTTGCGTGTTCAAGACATGCAGCACTAGCTGCAGGTGTCCATGTGTCAGGGGAGATGCTACATGCATACCTTGAAGCTTTGGTTCTCTGAAACAAATCATTGTTCCAGAACTCAAAGCCAGCATCTACAAGCACTGCCACAGCAGCAGGCTCTGCATTCATTTCCTGGTCCAAGAACACGCCTACACAGAGGCAGTTGGGGTTGACAGAAGTGTAACTTATTTTCTAAGGTGGATATTACACTATCTACCTCTCTACACCTCTCTCTACATTTATTGGTCACTTCCCACCTTGAGTTCCTTTGAAACAATCTCATTTAGCTCACATGTTGCTGAAGACACATCAGGGTGCAGTATTTAATTGGTAAATCATGCAGATTAGACAGTCTCTTGTGTTATAAACTGATTAAATACTTAATTATTGAGGAATTTCATCTCAATGAGTTTTTTAAGTAGTGTTATGAAGTCTTGTAAAATTAAAAGTAATTCCTTAAATGATAGTTAATCAGTTATATTCATCCAAACAGTACTTTATAAAAGATTAATTTCTCAGGACTTTTCATGAAAAGAATTTTTACTTTTCAGTAAAGAAAACTGTATTAAACATTTTCAATAAAAGTGACCTAAACTATATAAATGGGCTTAGTAACTCACTTACGTTAAGGCAGAAAGAAAAGGATATGGCAATATTACAAATGAATGTGCTTTTCAAAGTGGAACTATTTTTTTTTTTTTTTTTGACAGGCAGAGTGGACAGTGAGAGAGAGAGAGACAGAGAGAAAGGTCTTCCTTTGCCGTTGGTTCACCCTCCAATGGCCGCCGCGGCTGGCGCGCTGCGGCCGGCGCACCGCGCTGATCCGATGGCAGGAGCCAGGAGCCAGGTGCTTTTCCTGGTCTCCCATGGGGTGCAGGGCCCAAGCACCTGGGCCATCCTCCACTGCACTCCCTGGCCACAGCAGAGAGCTGGCCTGGAAGAGGGGCAACCGGGACAGAATCCGGCGCCCCGACCGGGACTAGAACCCGGTATGCCGGCGCCGCTAGGCGGAGGATTAGCCTAGTGAGCCGCGGCACCGGCCAGTGGAACTAATTTTTGCACTGTAAATGCTGCTGTCTCTAGACTCAAATATGAAGGGAAGAAACGTTCAGGGTGCTCAAATTTTTTGAGTTTAGTGTTTCACACCAAACATTGAATGGGAAAGTTTATTCATCATTTCTAAGACCAATGCTACTATTCCTTTTTAAGATTTTTTATTTATAAAGGGAGAACAAATTTCATGTATTTCAGATATACAGTTCTAAAAGCAACACTACTATTCTTAACTTGAAAATTCAGTATATTACCAGTAGGTTCTCAGGAATAGTTGAAATCAACAACATAATTAGAGTGACTACTATATAAATGGTATTTGTGCTGACCATGTATTTTTTCAGTCATGTTCTCTGGGTAAGTTTCTTTGTGTATGGAATCAGCCTCTTTATTAGGAATGCAGGCTAGCACTCATTCTCATTACAATGAACAACTATCTTTAACTTCTTGCATTTCCTATAATTCTATGATATAAATATATGAGGGTACTTCAAAAAGTTTATGGGAAAATGGAAATATAAAAGTGAGGGGGAGAGAGAGGGAGAGGGGAGGAGAGATCTTCTATCTGCTTGTTCACTCCCCAAATGTCTGTAACGACCAGGGCTGGGGCAGACCGAAGCCAAGAGCCAGGAGCTTCATCTGGGTCTCCCACATGGGTGCAGGGAGCCAAGCACTTGGACCATTGTCCACTGCTTTCTCAGGTGCATTAGCAAGGAGCTGGATTGGAAGTAGGGCAGCCAGACTCTAACTGGTGCCCATACGGGATGCCAGTGCTGCAGACAGCAGCTTAACCTGCTGAGCCACAGTGTTGGCCCCAGTCCGTTGTCTTTTAATTCCACTTTGCACAAACTTTTTGAAGTCCTCTAGTATTCTCCTACATGTGAATGTTGATTTTTAAAATAGCAGATTTTCTGGACCAGTGCTGTGGCACAGGTTAATCCTCCACCTGCAGCACCGGCATCCCATATGGGCACCAGATCAAGTCCTAGTTGCTCCGCTTCTGATCCAGCTCTCTACCAAGGCTTGGGAAAGCAGCAGAGGATGGCCCAAGCAGTTGGGCCCCTGCACCTGTGTGGAAGACCTGGAAGAAGCTCCTGGCTCCTGGCTTGGATCAGCTCAGCTCTGGCCATTGTGGCCATTAGGGGAGTGAACCAGCAGAAGGAAGACATATCTCTCTGTCTCTCCCTCTCATTGTCTGTGACTTGACCTCTCAAATAAATAAATAAAATCTTTTTTAAAAAAATAGCAGATTTTCTTTCTTCAATGATGTTTTAATTTAAGTAATTGGAGAGTTGTTATATGGCCCACATAAGTTAGTATAGATTCCCACTGCAAAGCATTTTCTTTTTGGTTTTCTTTATAGTAAAAAAAAAAAAAAAAAAGTAATCAGGCCTGTACCGCAGCTCACTTGGCTAATCCTCCACCTGCGGCACTGGTTCTAGTCCTGGTTGGGGCACCGGTTCTGTCCCAGTTGCTCCTCTTCCAGACCAGCTCTCTGCTGTGGCCCAGGAAGGCAGTGGAGGATGGCCCAGGTCCTTGGGCCCTGCACCCGCATGGAAGACCAGGAGGAAGAACCTGGCTCCTGGCTTCGGATCAGTGCAGCGCGCCAGCGTTAGCAGACACTTCAGGGGTGAACCAACGGAAGAAAGACCTTTCTCTCTCTCTCTCTCTCTCTCTCTCTCTCACTGCCCAACTCTTCCTGTCAAAAAAAAAATAGTAATCAATTATAAAACACTCACTTTTGGTCCATTATGCCCCATCATGATTTTCATGTCAACACTAAAAATTGGATCCCAGCATTTTTCCCACATCATAACTATCATTTCCTTCTCCATCAGTAGATAAAGATAGATGATAAAAGTTCAGTGATATGCTTGAGGCTGAAGTAAATTATTTCTGAAGATTGTTATGCTGTGTACCCTGGTACCTCATTGTGTGTGAAAGTTAGATAAAAAGTTTGATGAATTTTTGCTATTTTTATAATAGGAGGGATGTCTCATTCATCTCACTTATGTATTTTAACACTGTTTTTTAGTTGCTTTAACACACTTTTCCAGATGTTGAGTTATGGTTTTCATTGCATGTATTCCTGTTTTGTTTTTCTCATAGTATTTGGATTCACATGGAAGTTGTCTGACCTCTTTTAAGATATGCATAGGCAAACCTGTCTCTAGATTGTCATATCTGCCTCAGGAAATGACATACAGAGTCCTTCTTGGCTTTTTCTTTCTCTCTCTCCTTTTCTCTCAAAGTTTGTTTCTCTTTAAAACCTCTACTCTCGAATTACAGCTGTCTGGTTCATTTGAGTTAATAATCATTTTAATGCTAAGTTATAATTTGTAAGTGTAAGAATTTATTTTAAAAAAAAAAAAAGGATCTACTTTTGATGTATGATGTGTGCCAAAAAGCTTTGGCAAGTCCAGACGCAGTTTAGAGAGGCCAAAGGCCCTCATTTGAATCTAAGCTGTTGGTAAATTAAAACCTGAGAAACTTGAGATAAGCGTGCCTAATTGCCTAAAAGAAACTCAGCAAGAAAAATGTATTGTAGCTTGTTGATCTTATTTCTTTGATAATTCAAAAGAATCTTCGAGAAATATGTGGACTACTTACTTGGATTCTTGAAATGTGATCATGAAACACAATTGTCATTTGGCACATCCCCAGCAATACACATCTTTGCATGAGGCACCTGGACATATGTGGCAGGTCTGGTAGAATCAGCTAATTAACAACACAGGCTTAAACAGGCACCTCATCTGGCAGTGCAGTGAGTTGCCTGATGGTGCTCAGCAGGATTTGGTAGTGCTTTTTATTTTTCTATCCTAATGGTCTACTGCCCACCTAATTTTGCCTTATTGTCAGTCACTACTTACCACAGCTTGGGGCCCTCCCAGGAGGCTAAATTATTATCAAAGGATTAGGGAGATGTAGCCTTGCAGCTCTGACATTTCTGATTACTTGTCTATGCCAGAACACTAATTAGCTGTGACTAATTAAGAAAAATGTTCCTGCCATAGAAAACCATTTAAAAGAACTGAGAAGTAGAAAAGCAATTCAAAAGCTGAGCAGTGCTCAGATTTGCTGATGCTCTTTAGATTTCCACCAGAGCCTTAACTCACCTTTAATTGTGCTCAGAATTAAAAAAAAAATCTCGCATACAAACAGATCGGAGGTTTTTGCTTGAGTAGGAAAAAAAAAATGTTGATCACCTAAGCTTTCTTAGAAACGGTAAAATTGTCTTTGATGAATGAAAGGTGACAAAACTTCCATTTTCATAGAGAATTTTTTCTAACACCAATTGCATAAATGTGCATTTGCATCCATCTACCCAAGGTAGTAACAAAGACTTCATATTTGTTGAAGAAATTAGAACATTCTCTCTGGTGATTTTATCAAAAGTGGTTAAATTGATTATCAGCAACATGTTGAGCATTTCAAAAGTTATTTAGAATAGATTTCATGCCTCTTTCACATTTATGATCATCTGGGAATTCTGACGCCTCCATGTAGAGTCTGGGTTTTCCATGGTGACTTTGCATGCCTGCACTTCATCTGGTCACTAGTGACTTAACCGAAAGGCCAGGACCTCCCCTGAGGCTAGCTTTGCTCTCAGCTAACCAGTACAATAGTGTTTTTCTGGGACTGAGAACTAGGACTCTGTTTCCCCTCAGCCCTAACTTCATGAGCAAATGACATACATGACTTTGAGGCCATTTTCTGTGGTAGCTTTTTGTATGCCACCTCTGAACCATCCCCTTTTCAAGCCCTCACTGCATCCCATTCTGTAGGCTCAGCACCAGTCACAGGCAGGCGTAGCAGTGGCAGCCAGCTCACCACTCTTAACTAAACCCAACTGAAAAAAAAACTGTATAATGAAGTGGCTATTGTGGCCAAAAAAAAATCAGATATATTTATTAAATGCATTGATAGGAAACTACATAAAAGAAAAACTTTCAAAGATACTTATAAATACCTTTAAGGAGAGCCCTCAAGTCCCTAATCTCAGCCCAGATCTAGATCAGAGGCCATCTGAATTTTGCTATTGTAATATGGGGGAAATATTTTGTTTGCACAAAGGAATGTTCTAATGCCTATCTCACCTAGATTCTTCATGCTGATTTTTAAACCCATTTTCCTTTTTCCTCTCAGTGGAGAACAAAAAGCAGGTAGCTAGCATCCTCTAGGGAATAATCCTTCCTATATATGAAGACTGTTATTAAGGCACCTGTCATTCTTGTCTACTGCAGGATAAATAATCCCTATTTGTTTAACTTCTCTTCATAGGCCCCTTTTTGAGCCCTTTAATCATCTTTGTGGCTATCCTTTGAAACTTCTCAAAGTGTTCTCTGTCATGCTTGGGCTTCACAGTCAGTGATAGGATGCAGTATTTGAATGTGGCTGAGCAAGATTCTTTTAAGCTTTATTCCTATTTATGCATTCTCATGCATGTCTTTCCCACACTTTTGCTCTACTGATCTCTCTAAACTTGGTTCTATATACTCTTCATATTTCGTTTTGTTGCCTTTCCTCTGTTACATTCTATCTGGCAATGTACATGGTTATTGATGAAAAATGTCCATTCAGTTGATGTTTTTCATGTTTAAGGTCAGTAAAACAAATCCAGTTAACACTTGCTTGTCATGTATAAGGAATTACAATGAATTTTAAGATTAAAATGTTAGGCATTAATTTTGTCATGCAAAGTTGGATCTCTGTGTCACAATGACTCAGGATTCTAATTAGAATACAGAATTGGAAGCTCTCTTGTTAATCATTTATCCTGTATCATCCAACTTAAATTTATTAAACCTTCCTAAAGACCACACGCTGTCCTAGAATCTGGAAATAAAATACTAAACAAGATAGGCCAAGTCTCTGCCCTAAGGATGCCTACATTTTGAGAACCAAATATCATTTTGAGAAAATGTCCACATAAAATGTTTCACTTTTTTATCTGCATGATAGATATTTGCAGATTTTTTTTCAAAATGTAAGTATTATGGAGAACTAAAATTCAATACCATTTGAAAATAGATAATATTGATTATAATACTTATTTCTCCCTTTGTTTTAAGTGTATATTGGAAACTTGCTGTAAGTTTCTTGCCAACCCAAAGTTTGTACCTATTCCTAGTGCCTGCAATATCCAAAGTCATGATTGCAAGACAGGAGCCTGCTCTCCCCTGTATCCTTCCTGGGATTTTTGCTCAAAGGCCAGACTTATAACAACTCTGAAGAATGCTCTTGTACTCGCTCAGACAGAAGTCAACATTGCCACAGCAACAAAATTTCTACATTTCTTTAAAAGTAGTTTACAAAATCAAAGTATAGAAAGCACTCACAACATGTTGCTTAGTGGTGAAAATATACAGGCAGCATAGCCAGCTATATCGCTAACTATATCCCATAGGTTTGGGTAACCCCCAAGAATGGGTCCCAGTCAATACACCTAAGCATATCCTGGAGTGACAGCTCTCTTTTTGGCTTACAGCCTCTGGAGGGTCATTCCCAAGAGACCAAGTCCTTGAGACAGCCAGTAAACATACATGTTTATGGATGGAAAATATTCCTGCAGTTGATGGGAATATCTAAACATCCAGTGTTAATGTATCTCTGTGGGCACACTACATATGCACATAGAAACAAGGTTTGTTAATTTGTAGTACTTCCTCCTTTATTTCATTCATCACCCAAGATAAAATTAGACTCACATTTGAAGCTCCATTTCAGTTCTGTTTTAAAACTTTAGCCAAATGCAATTTTCACTTTTCAATAATTTCTATAATTTTAACATTTACTAAATTATTTTTCTGTTAATGAAACATGTGATTTAAGTCAACAGTGAATCTGGCTCTGGTACTCATCTGTGGTATTTTTTTTCCTATAGAAAAACTGCCCTGCTTCTATTACACATATAGCATTTTATATTTCCAAATATTTAAAAACATTCTGTCCTTCAGTTAACAAGTAGTACATGATATGTGCCAGATATTCTGCCAAGAGCTGGAGGTGATAAAACCATTAAGAATCAGTTAATATCTTGTGAATACTCACAGCTGATTGATGCAGACATGTACCACATTGTGTAATAGTTTTATAGACACCTGTAGAGATTCGTACAAGCAGAAGATAGGAGAGAACCTAATTCTACCTGGAAAATCATAGTACTGGCTTCATCGAGCTGATGGTAGAGGTGAGTCTTAAAGGCTGACATGAATTTGGCCAGGAAATAAAAATCCAGACAAAGGGACTGGCATGCCCAGAAACCAAAAGCATAGAGAAGTCAGTCACAAGATTGAGCTGCAGGTTGTTCAAGTGAATGAGCATGGTTCTTGTGGGAGTACACCATGACTCAGAGATGGAAAGGTAGCTGTTTACCCAAGTGCTTAGGACACTCTCAAAAAGTGATTTGGTAAAGTTTCCTATTTATTATAGAGAAACCAAAATGGAAAAACCTCCCAACAGCTAATTCTCACACCTAGGTTTTACCTTGAAACTAAGCTGTGCCACCCAGTAGCAGTTCCAAGAGTCCAATATATTTTTATCTAAATCCGACTGTATTGATTTAGAATGAAATTTCAACTAAAATTTTACATACAGCATTCCAAGTGAGTCATCCGACCAGATGGAAAGGTTGTGGTGCCCATGTCTGTGCCCCAAAATGGTTCACCTGCCATTAGAACTGGATTGACCATTGAGTTCAGTCGAACCATTAATCATTTCACTCAAAAGATTAGCCAAACCAGTACATACCCCACCATTGGCCATTAAGTAGCAGATAGGGAACAATCAGATTCTCTGAAATTTTCACTGTATAATTTTTCTGTAATTTTCACTGTAATAATTAGTCTCCTTAGCACCAGAAAAAAAAAAAAACAAAACACAGAATACACTTACAGAGGCACTTGTAATAATTTATTATTATTGATAATAAATAAAGAACAGTATTGATTTCAATACCCTTTGTGTAGTGTGGAGAAAAATATGCTAGTTTAATATTATTTTTAGAACATTTTGGAGCGAAGGGAATTTGGGATTCATGAAAAAGTTATGAATTGAAAAGAGCTGTGAAGCTCCCACTTCATGGAATGTGGCCTGTGATATACTTATTCTGCTGTGGAACTGAAGAGGCTCTCATTCATCTACAAATAACTCTATTATCATATCCATGAAGTTTTTTAAAAGAAAAAGTATAGGACTTGAAAGATCAGGATGTTTTCAACATTCAACAAGCACTTACAAGGCACCTACTATATGCAAACCCTCCCATGTTGGCGGGCTTTGTGAAGAGACTTACTGCTCATAATTTGCATACTTCCTGATAAAATTAAAAAATGAAAATTACTCTGAAAATTACTTCTCGAAACATGGAAGAAAAAGGGAGGATTCACATTCTTCTCAATTTGGTGTTTAAAAAAGAATGCATGAGCCCAATAAAGAAAGCCATGTATATGCAGTTCCCCTATGGGTGAACCAAGGCTCATTTTTTCTACATTGCATTTTTTTGGAGGGTGGGGGGAGTTACAGTAAAATATTTTCAAGTTTTTTTTAATTAGAATGATTTTCTTTCTTTTATTTTTTGATTTGAGACAGAGAGGGGGGAATTTCCTAACTGCTGGTTAACTCTGCAGCTGGGGTAGGGCCAGGGTAAAGCCCAGATCAAGAGCTAAGAGCTCAGTCTGTGTCTGTCTTGTGGATGGTAAGGACCCAGCCACTTGAGTCACCACCTGCTGCCTCACAGTGTACATATTAGCAGGAACCTGGAGTCAGGAACAAAGCCAGTACTTCAACCCACGCCTCTGACATGGGATGCGGGCATCCCAAAGCAGTGTCCTAACTACTGCACCAAACGCCTGCTCTTGCTGGTGTTTTTACTTCTCCAGGGTGGACAGCACTTTAAAATGAGTCTGAAGAAGAGAATATGGAGGAGATGCCTAGCATAATAGCCAGTTGGTTATTCTAACAGGGAGAGTTGCTTTTCAAATACTTTAGTTATGTTACAGATTACATTATTGGGATTACAAGTATCTGTAGTCTTTGGAGATGCACATTACTTCAACAAGAAAATGTGATAAGCTTATTTTGTTTATCTCCTATATTCATTCACAATCCTATTTAGAAGTACAGTCACGAACTCCCAAGAAATGGTAAAACTTGTCTTCTTAGTTTGCCTGCAAGCACCCAACTGTTTTTATGAATCAGAAATTTTATTGACAGAACAAAATTCCAAACTTTCTGAAAGGACAGTTGATTAACACAGTATTTATGAACACAGAATTTGGAGCACAGATACAAGATACAAATTGTTAACCTTATAACTTATTATTTTTGTTTTAGAAGCATAAATTGGTAAATTGCTTACTCAATTCAGTTTTCTATCTATGTAAACTAAGTTTTCAAATATAAAAACTGGGAATAATTATCCCCACCTCATCAAGGCAGTTGTAAGATTTGAATGAAATTTTTACTGATTACATGAACTTCCCATGGAAGATAAAGAAAATATCAGACGCCTTTATAATCAGAATTGACGTAAATGATAATTGTAATAAAATCACAATTCTTTATTCATTCCTCATTACAGTTTCTTGTTTCATGTTTATAATGTGTGTAGACAACATGAAAAATAAAATGAATAAGTTAAAACACAGTAGAAAGTTCTGAGATGCTAGACTTGCATTTGTCTTTGTTCTGAAGGGATAAAGCTGCATGGAAGCAGCATAGAAAAGCAGTAACAATTTGGTTTTTCCCTTCCGTTCATTTTTACAAGAATCACAAGCTCATTATTGCCTTTTCTCTAGCAGTAAAATCTAATTCCCAGTATTTCTACAGAGCATAAATACCTTAGAACCTTAAAGCTAGACTCTGAGACTCTCCCCCCTTGTGTGACAGATGATAAAACTGAGGCACAGAGAGGGAAGGCAACCGTCTCAATCAGGCAAACAGCAGCGTGCAGAGGGCCTGCACCACCCACCCTCCCAACTTCTCCACCCAGTCATCTGGAGTGTTGACAGCCTGCCCTTGGCCGCTGGCTCTATTTTCACAAGTCTCTACCTTCCCCATGAGTATCTCTTGGTCTAGCTGGGAATGTCGATAGGTAGAGGTTGGGTTGAACACATCTTCATTTTTAACCACAATGGTCTGGTTTCAGGTCTTAGTAATACTCCAAGCCCTCAAAACTTCACACTCAAAACTTACAAAATGCCTGTGCCTTTGGGGTCTGTTTAGTGGAGCCAAGAATGATAGTTCAGTGAGATGCCTTCAATAGAGGAGGGAAATGTTGGCATAATTTTATGAGGTTTACTATTATCAAATTTGCATTTTAGCATTTACAAATAAGGAGTGAAACGGAACTACAAATTTAGTTATGCATATAGAAAATAGATGTACTATTGACAAAAGGAACGCTCAACTGTTTAATGAAGTGTTTATGCTTACTTTTTACTATATCTGGTGCAACTTTAGGGCTTTAATATTTCTATTGCATTTAGCTTTGTTTAGCTACTGAATGACCCTGGGATGGCTTTATTTGTCAAACATACCACAGATTGCAGCATTTAAAAATACTGTTTGTTCTTTTATTCAATTCAGCTTCACATGTAAAAAGCGTGTATTTCCTAAGGTGAGATTTTCTAGGTGTTATTTCAACAAAGTGACTCAACTCCTGTAAAACAGCATCTCTCGAAATAAGTGAGACATGCATACATACTGTGGACATGTAGCCATTCCGCGTCTCAGTGCACTAAAAAGTGTTGGGTTTTTTTTTTCTTTTTTCTTTTTCCTGTTATTCACCTATTGAGACAAGCATAGCTGGAGAAGAATGAAAATATATCAACTAGTTGTACCAATTCATAATCAATAAAAAGCTAAACACTTAAGCAGAAAATATGTCACAGATTTGTGCCCTAGCAAAGAGCTATTTTTACCTTGCCATCATCATCAGAAACCGCATTCTGACAGAAATCATTTGCTTGAAGCAGCAACGATATATAAGCCCTATGTGGTCTTGTGATTCAGATTTAGGAATATCAGCCACAGAGGGTCTAAAGGCATTGTGCATTAGTATGTATTGAGACCTCATTCCAGGTGGCAAGCAGCTGGACTTTTTAAAAATAAAACTTCCCAAATAAATGTGAAGGGCTTGTTTCCAGGCAGTAAGTGTTATATTTAATTGCATCATCCTCAAAATGTTATAAGTTAGGCAAAAAGGGAATTGTGCATATTTAATATATTTGTTTTGTATTTCTGCTAGTCAACAGAATAATGAAATTCCTTAACTACTTCTCTTTAACTTGCATGAAGAAAGCACGGTATGTTGCTAAATCTCTTTTCACCAGCTCTTCGGAGAAACAACTTTAATCCTTGTTAGAAAATTGCCGAGTCTGGGACTGACAAAGAGCTCATGCTTGTTCTATTGTTAGTGCTCCCGGGCCCCAAGAGCAGAGCCCTTTACAGCTGCGTGGATCCCGCCCGGCTCAGCTGCACTATTTAGGAGAGGAGGTTTGTCAATTTCTATTGACAATGGAGAGAGTTTTTCAGGGCCTGTAGCAGTGCTGACACAGTTGGGGATCAATGCCAGCCATTCAGACTGCACCCTCTTTCATTGCTTTGGTTTGTTAATTCAAGACTAAAGGTCCACTGAGGGGGTTCAGGGTGTTTAGGAAAGCTGATGAACTGTTTAAGAAAGCTGATGAACTGCAAGCGTTTATAGCCCTGGTGTGGCAATTTCCATAGTCAGTGGCGACTCCTGGCACTGAGGGAGCTGTGTCCTTGTTGACCCTCTTGTTATTAAAAATGCACAAGTGCTGCGCTTCTCAATATTTCAACACTCTTTCATTGTCAATACCACCTTCTGAGCCCTTCAGCTTGTTGCTTGCTCTAAAGATCTTCTTAGATTGGGTTTGAAAACTTCACCTTAAACACTAGATTAGACTGATGTTCTGTTTTCCGTGCTCCTGTTGATTTGTTGAACCTTCCCAGGGCTGGAAAGCAAGTAGCAGCTTGATGGGGAGACGGGCTGCTAATATGATTTACCAGTCCACAGTCATGCACAATAAGTGTGAATAAATACAAGGGTCTCGCAGAGTCAACCCTAGCCTTTCCTTTCCTTTTATTTTTGCTTTACAAGAGATATCTCAAGAAAATGAAGTGAGTAATGCATGCCCTTACAGGAGTTGAATGAACCACAAAAAGAAAAAAAAAGCATATTTTTTGTTAAAGTGGTAGGCTGCTGTCATGGATTGATGTAGAAAAAAAAAATTGTAAAATATACACTTACTGCTTTATCCCTGTGTCGACCAAAGCCAAAGAATAAAGCAGGAGCACCGTGCCCATGACTGCACTGCAAGCTGAGTGCCCCTTGCTTGTCATCCCCTGAAGGGAAAAGTGAATAATCAGCCAAGTTATTTTATAAAATTAACTTTTCCAAAATGAAAAGACATTTTCTCACAGTCGTGCTTTATTCCAAATTCACCTTTTTCAAATCATTTTTCTTTTGGGGGAGGAGAAGGGTGGTTTGATTTCGTGGGGTGGCAGAGGAGGAATAAAACTAAACTAACTGGGTTTTTAAGATGAAAACATGGGACCTACCATATTCCAGCTCTTCAAAGAAGGGCCCGTGAATCCCCACCCCAGACACGGGGAAGTGCTAGGGTGTATGTTGGGGGGCTTTGTTTGTTTGCTGTGTTTGTGTGTGTGTGCAAGTTTCACCACATTCAGGAAAGAGGCAGTCCCGAGGGGGTGGTGGTAGTTAGCCTGTTCTTAATGGCAGTTTGGGCTAAGTTCTGAATGAAGTTAGTGCTCTCCTGCAGTCATCTGCCTAATTTAGCTAAAATCCCTCTTCAAAATCCTTTCACTTAGAAACCAAAAACACACATTTTTATCTGCTACAGTAAGTTTTCCTTTCTCTCTCATTTTTTATTTATATAAAGAGAACAGATTCCATGTATTTCATATACACAATTTTAAGCCAATAATGATACTTAGATACTTTTCCTTATAGAATAACTTATTTTTCCTCAAAGTAAAATGAGGGTAAAGCAGCTTAAATACTTTACCTAAAAGTAGTTGTTTCTCTTTAAATTTTTATAGTTAACTTGGCTCATTTTATTCCCAAATTCTTTTTGTCTAAAATTCTATTGTTGGTGTTGTGTCAAAGAAGTTACCCTATTAATAATTTCTGTGTTACAGTAAATTTCTTCCAACTATCACTTAATCATAACTATCATACATATAATGGTAAATAAAGTTGAATTAATGTTATGTAAGGATGTTTTTAAGAACATAAAGATACATGTGGAATATTTTTTAAAAGGTATTTTTGTTTTCCTCAATTCATACAAGTTACATTGTGTGTAGTAAATGCTTGATTCAACAGATGAACAGATATGGTATGCTAGACTTCATACAGTATATAATACTTTGTCTTTCTTAACAAAAAAGAAAAGCTGTCCACTGCAGGACTATAATTTTTAGTAGTTATTTGTACTTGGAGAACACTTTAGCTTATAAGTTATATGGAGATGGTGTGGGTATGAAAGTCTTAATTCAATCAACTCATGTTCAGTCTCTCCAATCTTTGTGTTTACTTGCATTAAAATAGAACTCAAGAAGTTGAAGCTATAAATAATTTAAATTCTAGAAGTATAGAGTTTAATGTCATAAATAAAAGTGTGTATGTGTAACGAGAGTGAGATTAAGCATGTCAGCTGAGGTGAATGCACCAGCTGTTTGTTTATTTTTTTCAATTTAGGAGTATAGGTATCTCATTTTATAAAATTTATTTCTGGTATTTTTATGTGTTCTCAAAATTAAGAAAGTAATCACTAGAAAGGATCAAAACTAGGTACATGAGTAACATATTTTTATGAAAATCATGGACTATCCCACATTTCAGAACCTTAGAATCCACTTGATGATAAAGTAAGCCAGTTACTCATTTTAATTAGTTTATTTAACTTTGTGCGTACATGTTCATTATACCAACAGATAGAAATAAGTGATGAAATGTGAAAATAACTTTTTAAATTTATATTTAAAATACCACTTCTTATTATACTAAACTGTATTAGAACAGCATTAATAAATAGAAATCCAGATGAATTTTAGTCTTATACCATGATTTTTCCTAGAAGCTTAGTTTACTGTTTTATTATGGAAAGAAAACTTCGAAGATTTTCTGTTTGAATACCTGAAAACATGGCACACATGAGCCTTATTGTCTCTATGTTTGGGCAAAATCTCTTGTCTCTCAGAACACCTTAGCTTTCTCCTGAGTGCTGAATGGACACTGATCTTTCAACTCAGTGAATGAGTTGCATTATTCTTCTGGTGTTACCTAAACCTAAGTTTGGCACTAATCACTGAATCCTTTGCAGTGTTGCCACTGATGGTGTTGCCTGTTTTGGAAATTGGTATAAAATTTATCCTTTTAGCATACTCACCATCATTTTATAGAAGTAGGAAATTATATTAAAGAGGAATAGTTTTTCCTTCAAGAGACTTGCAATAACCAGGGAAATTATGAACCCTCTAAAAACACTTGCAAAATGAAACAGATGCATTCTTTTTATCATTTGGTCACCTGGAGTCTGTTTTGCCATTCTTAGAAGACACAAGAATTCTGTCTTGACAAATGTTCTTCCTTACATCTCAATAAATCTTTATTTTAGGTAGTTTTCAAACATCCTGGCAAATGCTTAACAACCAGGTGCAGATAAAGGGATGATTGAGAATTACTGTTTAGTAAGCCGTGGGTGCTTTTTGCCATTGCTCCTTTAAAATGTTATTTCCAGGTTATGTGCCTTATGGCCTAACATATCTTCCCTTCGATTCTTGTATAACATGCAGGCTAATAGTAAATTTGCTTTGAAAATAGGTTGCCTGTTTATTCCTGCTGGTGGACCGTCCATTCAGTCCCTTAGCATGTTATTTAGTACCCATTGTTACCTACAAATTACAAAGCAGGCCGCTAGGCTGCAAAGTGCAGAAACACTGTTTCCCGTGAATATGTTACAGCTGAAAGACTGTAATGTTAATTCATGTAAAGAACAGCCTAGGTCAACATAGCAGATTTTCTAGCCAAACATACAATTCTGTTAACAGGAAATTATGGCATTATTGACTTCAAGTACTGATCTGTGGTCATTTCAGAGTGTTTCATTACCCCCTCATTACCGAATCTGTTAAATGAATACCGCAGAGCTTTTCTCTTTGTGTTCTCCTCCTCTGTACCCCATCCTCCCTTCCAGCAATGGTACAGCAGCTCCATGAAAGTCATCTGCGTGTGGTTGGCTGATAGATTAGACCTCCAGCTTCATATTTACCAACTGAAGACGCTCATCAAGATTGTGAAGGTAAACAAAATGTGTTTAGATGCGAGTTGCCCACCATGCTATAAAAAATAATGGCAAGACAGTAAAATGTACAAAAAAGTCACATATGATACAACTGACTGTATGTACTTAAAAAAAAAATCACTTATTAGCAATGATGATCAGCTGTTTACTTCCATTGTTTACTTAGGTTACTAAATAACCCTAAGTCTATCTACTCTGTACTAAGAAATAAAAACATTTGGTAGCAAGTGGTCATGTTTTATAATGTGAATAAAGTTGTACATTTATCTAAATGTAGATATAATTTCCACAATAATTTTGCGTTAATTTTAAGACTAAACATATTTTGTCATGATACATTCTCATAATACATTTACTTCATATTTATCAGGATCAGGTGTCAAGGGGAGGATTTTTGAAGTATATATTTTTTGATAGGAGAGTCTCAAATATTTTATTATATACTAGTATAAAAGTAATATCCCATCACTACCTAAATTCATTTGGAAGCGTGACCCTTCTTACGTGTAAAATAGGACCAGTTTGAGTGTTGGAGACCATCCAGAACACCAACACAGATGTCATACAAGTTCAGCAAGGCCATTTTGATTTTCTCTCTTCCAGAGAAAAGGTAACAGCCTACATGTTATATTTAGTGAGTAGTCTATTTAGAAAGTCATTTATTTATTTGATATAATTTTTCAGACTTTATAAATTCTAGTGGAAGCACACAGTTTACCTCAAGCTTAACCTTTTATTAAAATTGAGACAAATTCCATGTTATGGCTGAAAACATAATTCTGTGCTATAGAGAAACAACTGTTCCTCTGAACAGATCTTTACTTCCATTTTATTTCTCTTTGTTTGTGGCACATACATGTGTGTGTACATACACAAAATGTAGATGCATGTGTACACACAGGTGGTTCTCACAGAGTCATTCCTGACCTGCCATAACCAGCATCACCTGGGAACCTGCTATAGCTGCAGATTCCTGGGTCCCACTGCAGACTCACTGAATCAGAAACTGACAGTAGGACCTGCAGTCTACATATTAACAAACCTTCCAAGTGAGTCTAATGCACACTGAAGTGTGTGAAGAATTGCTGTGTTACATCGTTAAAAAATTTTTTTCTCTACACATTAAAATATTTTCCATTATTCTTTTAGTTCTTGCAGCCTAATTAGAATACCAATTCTTTTTGTGCCATACACACATGAGGTGTGACAGGTTAGAAAGACTCACAAACAGGGAAAGTTCTGTTCCAAAGTAGAAACTGATAAATCTACTGGAATGTAGCACCACGCTGCGAAGGTCACAATAATACAAGTGGTCATCAGAATTGGTCATAAATAACAAGGAAACTATTGTCACCCACAAAGTTGTAATACTATAGCTATGCACTATATTTCCATGCAGAAAATACCTTTGATCCTGATCGTGTTTTTTGAGATATTATTTTACAAAGAATCTGAAAGCATACTACAATACATTCACATTGACATCAGTTCTCTGGTGTTTCTTCCTTATTTCTGTATTTCTTGGGAAGGTCTCAAATCAAGTTTGGTTTTCAAAAAACATACTCATGATAGTGTGTTTACTTTCTTAATATATGTATATGTTAAGGTACAGTCTGTAGTGAGGCTGATATTGGGATTAGCTTTTATCCTTACCATCAACCATATTTTTAAGATTCTGTCTATTATGTTCAGCATCTCAAAAGTTCCATATTCAGTCAATTGTGTTTAATTTACACATTAAGCTGTTTACTTAGTTTTTAGAATGAAAACCAATAGTTTTTTATTTGCCCATCATTTCTTTCACATACTCACATATCTTTACAGTTCGTGATCAGAACCAGTTTAATGAGTTATAGTTAACAAAAAATGTATATATTCAAGGTATACAACGTGACTGTAGTTAGTATACTGTATACTTAAATTTGCTGAGAGTAAATCTTAAGTATTCTCACCAGTGACTATTTTAGCAGAAAGGAATGATTAATTAATGATTAAAATGTGACATTTCATTATACTCTAAGCCAATAATTTTCTTATTTTAATGTATTCTTCATTGTGGCTGCCAGTAGTGAAGACTGATGACTATGAAGTTAAATTTCATAAATATGTTTGGCTTTACATGTTTTGTTTTTTTGCAAGCAAGTTCCCAGATTCAGCCAATTCAGTTCTTGGACTGATATATTTAATCAAGTCATAAGGCACTCTTTAATAATTTCAAATGAATATTTTCACAGTGAAATCACAATTAGTGAATTAATAATTTACTATTCTAGTCGATTCTTCTACATTGAATATAAACAGACTTTAACCAGTTTTATACATGGATTCCTCCTTATTGAGAACCTCTATAGTTTTATTCATAATGATCATTTTCCCAGGGCATTCAGAAGTGATTACATAACACATGCATTGTGAATGGCCATGGGCAGGCTTTCCTTCCATGCACAGCGTTTAGAATGCCCTGTATGTTACAGCAGAGCAGTGCCTTCTGCCCAGGAGCCAAGGTGCTCCACTGCAGTACCCCAGGCCTTCCCACTTACTGGTATTGTCATTCTGTGCCCATGGAAATCCAGCTGCCATCAAATGTATATGATGTCCAGCTTTGCCCTGTTACAACACTTAGACACCAAGTGGTTCTTTTGTGTCTTCACTAAGAAAGAAAAAACACACTTCAGTAGGAATTCCATGAAAAAATTAAGGACTGTGAAATTATTTAAGTTTTAACATCAAAATGATTTATTCGGAGGGGGAATGGAATTCTCAAATAATCAGAATGTTGGATTTGTATTCTTTCCAGTGGCCATATGTCGTTTAAACACAGTTAACATAAATCATCTGCCTCCTTTGCTGAGGGGAAGAAGACAAGTGAGCAGCCCCCTGTGACCAATATTTGTCTTAAAGAAGAGCCATGCAAAGGATGTGGCAGTCACAGAGGATGTGCAAATGCTGCAAGCATTTTATGAATAAGAGAGAGAGATTACCAGGGTATCTGCCCCACAGCTCACCTAGCTGGTTATTGCTTGTTTATAAAGATAGTTATTGCGTGTTAATAGAATGAGAAAGTGGTCTTAATTGAATATAAATTAGAAAACCAATTCTTAAAATCGACAAATCAACTCTGTCCTGGCCAACTTGTTGACAATTAAGCTAGAAAGGAAGTCATTCCAATAATCTTAGAAAGTAAAATTCACAAACTATAATTGTCAGTAGGGCATGCTTAGTATCAGGTACATCATCTGTAGGTAAATACTTTATATATTTGGTATATCTTTAACTGCAAGACAGTTAAAGGCTGGAACACAAATCTCTATGGTAACAATACCATGTATGTAAGTTACCAGATTATCCAGACAAAATTTACCTTCCAGAGTTGCCTCACCCGTCCAGCTGTGAATTTTTGTAAGTATTGGTTTAAGAGAACCTCACCTCATTCCCAGTAACTTAGGACTTAAAAGAAGCTTATGACTTTATAATAATAAGCTTATTAAGCATACACGAAGAGCATGAGGATAATGGATAATATGTGTCCTAAGATAAACTATCAAAATTTCAGGGAAAGGAGGTTTAATCATTTAAGGAAAAAATACTGCCTGGATGTAAATTGTACTAGCTATTGAGACACTGCATTCAGATAGTACACATCACTCCTCAAAGCTCAGCTTTTTGTGTTTTGATATATGATGAACTTTCTAAGTCAGGTGGGGAAAAAAGAGGAAGTTAAAATGTGAAAATTCCAATGGTCCCACTACCTTGTAATGCCTCTGCTCTTCCAAAAGGCCAGGTGTGTGTGTCGAGGGGATTAAGGTTGACTTCTAGCTCATGTGAATAAATATCTCCAGTTCAAATATCTGACTGTTATGGTGATTTCTAAATGTTATGACACAAGTATTATGAACACTTCTAGTGTGTTCTGTGAAATCAAGCATCTCTTACTGTGGATTTCCAGCTGTTACAGATATGATGTTGGACTATGAAGTAAAAATTCCTCCTTGTTATTTGACTTTTTTCTATTTAGTGCAAACAACCATGACCAAAACAACAACAAAATTAACTACCAACAGTCATTTAGAAGAAACCAGTGGCATATGTACTGATATTTGGGCCAATCCACTGCAGTCTGATTGCTTAACTGTCTACATCTAACATAGGAAGTTGAGGAATTGTGAGAGATAATTAGCATTAAAAATGGGCTATAAGTGACTCCATACAATGGCATATCTTCATTGTACATTTTCCCTCCATTTTACTAACTCTGGGCTTTTGTGCCAACTTTAGAAATCAACAACAACAACAAAAAAAAAACAGTCTTCTTTAGTCATGGAAACTTATCTGTGAAGAAAATCACACATTAGTAAGTAAATATATGGGAACTTTTATAGATTATATATTTCAAGTGCAACAGAAAAGTTTGTTGGGTTTGGGGATTTTGAAGATAGATAGATAGATAGACAGACAGACAGACAGGCAGACAGACAGATTTGAAAGAGCAACAGAAAAAATGAAAAGGAAGAAGGGAAAGGGAGAGAGGAGAGAATCTACCATCCGGTGGTTCACACCCCCCACACCCAAATGGCTACAACAGAAGGTTTAGGACAGGCCAAAGCCAGGAGCCAGAATCTCCATTAGGATCTCCCATGCGGGTACAGGGGCCCAAGCACTTGGACCATCTGCTGCTGCTTTCCCAGGTACATCAGCAGGTAGCTGGATTGGAAGTGGAGGAGCCAGGACTAGAACAGGAACTCCCATGTGGACAGCAAGTGGCAGCTTAGCCCATTGTGCCATAAGGACTCCCCTCTCCCCCTGTTAGTTTTTTAGAAATAACTATAGAAGGGGCTGGCGCTGTAGTGTAGTGGGCTAAGCCTCTGCCTGAACATCTGTGTCCCATATGGGCACCAGAAGAGGCTACCCCTCTTCAATCCAGCTCTCTGCTAATGGCCTGGGAAAGCAGTGGAAGATGACCAAAGTGCTTGGGCCCCTGCACCCACATGGGTGACCCAGAAAAAGCTCTTGGCTTCAGATCAGTGCAGCTCTTGCCGTTGGAACCATCTGGGCAGTGAACCAGCAGATGGAAGACCTTTTTCTCAGGGGTCCAAGCACTTGGACCATTTTCTTCTGCTTTCCCAGGCCCTCAGCACGGAGCTGGATCAGAAGTAGAGCAGCCAGGATACAAACCAGTACCCATATGGGATGCCAGCACCAAAGGCAGACGCTTAACCTATTTCACACAGTACCACCTCAGCACTTCCCATTCTAAAAGAACTTCAAAAATAAAGGGTGAAATTCATTGACATTTAATGTACACAAATGTATACATTTTATGATTTATAAATGAATAAGATGTAAACTTCTTTAACTGATAACAAGATAAGTCTTTTGCCTCCAGAAACCTGATCCCCAAAATTAATGCATTTTATAAAATGAAGTGCAATTTTCAATGTTAAAACAAAGTCTGCTCAATTGAAAAACTAAAAATTCCTTCATATTAAAAATGTATATAAGTACATATCATTTTATCAATGTTACAGGTTATTCAAATAGTGAACTTTAGTGCAGTTGCAGTTTGGCAGAGGGACTAATTTGTCATCTAATAGTCACATTTTAATCTCTGTGATTTGAGTAGCATTATCCAAAGGCTCTCATTCCATTTTCTCCCTAGAAATACACCAGAAAGGAACTGGTGGCATTGAGGCACAGTGTGTGAAGCTGCCCACTTGTGATGTTGGTATCTCAAATCAAAACACCAGTTTGAGTCCTGGCTGCTCTGCTTCCAATCCAGGTTCCTGCTAATGTGCCTGTGAAGGCAGCAAAGGATGGCTCAAGTACTTGGGCCCCACGCCATTCATGTAGGAGACCAGCTTGGGGTTCCTGGATTCTGGCTTTGGCCTGCCAGATTTGGCTGCTGTGCCAATTTAAGGAAAGAGCCAGTAGATGTGAGATCTCTGGCACTCTTTGCCCCCAACCCCACCAGTCACTCTACCTTTCAAAATAAATAACTAAATCTTAAAGAAAAGAAAAAAAGAAAAAGACACCAACAGTAAGATTGACATAGCAGCCATAATCTGACCATGATCATTTTTAAAATTGACCATGATCATTTTTGAAATGCCAACTGAGTATATTGAGTTACACACACACACATCCCTACATATCTAAGTTATCTAAGCAGATTCTGTCTTCTTCCTACAGAAAACCTACAGGGACTTCCGACTGCAGGGAGTGCTGGAAGGAACCCTGAACAGCAAGACATATGATACTCTGCACAGACGCTTAACAGTGGAGGAAGCCACTGCCTCCGTGTCTGAAGGAGGCGGGCTTCAGGGCATTACAATGAAAGACAGTGATGAAGAAGAAGAAGGCCAGTAACACATAGCTCTGGAGAGGAAAGGAGGATCTCGGCTTTTTTTTTTTTTTTTTTTTTTGTACCTTGTCCCTGTAATTACACTTAGTGTCTTGACCAAATAAAAATGCTAGTTTTTTTTTTTTTTCAAAAGTAAGCCTGGAAGTAGAGTTAAAGGTAAAATACCAAGTTTGTTGTCTTGTTTTAAAATCATCTTTTGTGTAGTTTAACCCAAAATGAGCTTTGGTTCTGTTTGTGATTGGAACATGACTTTTTTTTTTCCAGCAGATTTGACTTTTTTTTTTTCTGTACACACATCAAAGTAATGCCCTGTGTGTGAGATATGTATTTCTCAATATTCAAAATTGTGAGAAGACACTTCTGATCACTGTGCCAACTCCACTGTACCTTTGTTAAAATGGTGTTTATCCTCCGGTTTATCATTTATGTGCAAGGTTTGTTTTGTGGTTAATTTGCCCTTGTTGTGATGTGTATAAAATCTTTAACCTTGGTTCTTAGTACTCTGAATTGGTCTGCAGGTATATCCCTGCACTGAAAGGACTGCCAAACCCAAATATAGAGTAGGCTATCCAATGGGCTTGTGTCTTTGTTCTATTGTGAACATCAGATGTGCTTCCACGAACATACCGTATTCTCCTACTTCTAAGTATAACAGCTTGCAGGCAATAAAAATACATTTGGTCATAACAACTTCTGTATTTATTAGACTTGTATAGGTTAAATGCAGTAAAAGATGTTTGCTGTATTTCAGACATCCCAACCATCTGGCTCTGCGTTTTTGTTTCTTCTTAAAATCTGTTTTGTTACACTTTGTTTTCAAATGAGTAAAATATATTAACATTGTAGTTTGTACCTAATAGGCAGACACATTTATTAAAAGAATTACTGTGCCAACATAGTTCCATAGCAAAGGAAATGTTGACTAGACACTCAGATATTGTGTACTATTAATGTTACTAATTAATGTTATATAATAATCAGTGGTATTTAGTGCTAGCTAGTAATAGTAACAAGAAATTGACTAGCAGTAATTTCCTCAAATTATATTCTTGCTAGGATTTTGAAAGGTAATAGTATTATGCTTTGTAATTTCTCTCTGAATTTTTATTTTTGTAGTGTTCCCTGAAATAGACTATCAAATTGTGCTACTGCACTCATTCACACATAATTTCTTTAAAATCAAGTCAGTTAATTCAAAATAAGTGGAGGTATCCATGAGTTTATGAATCTTATGTCCTAAAACTTCAGATGTGAAACGACTTGGACCTCCAAATTCACTCTCCCATGATTATTTTCAGTGATGACTAGGTGCCAGAAGTAGCCCACAAAAGTTCGTTCAGTCAACAGTTGTAGTATTGTTTGGGCTCAACTTCTGGGTCCTAGGGGTCAGATCACACAGATAAAAGAGGAAGGAGGTGATTTCTTCCCCTTTTCCAGCTTAGAAGTTAACTCAACCAATGCAGGGTTTCTGAAAGGCATTTTGTCCTCCATCCTCTTTTCCAAAACCCTGTTCTTCAAACCCTCAGCTGCCCAGTTGTGCTTTCCTAAATCCCCCTGTGGGACCTTGCCAAGCTGGCTGCTCCCCAGCTCAAATTTCTCCCTTCTTGGATATTACCCACTCATTTCCTTGAAATCAAGTGTCCCATTTCCTTGATACAGTTATCTCAGCATATTTGATCCATTATGTTCCAACATGTGAATAACTGATAACCTCTCCAAATCTACAAGAACTCTGTCTTAAAAAAAAAAAAAAAAAAAACGGAGCAACGTGTAGCTGTTACAATTCAGAAATAAGAGGGAAAAGCATTTAGGGGAGGAGAGCATTGGGAGCCAGGAGGGTGTTGCTGCAGCCCAGCCCAGGCCACCTTTTTCCCCCTTGTGGGTCAGTGCATTGGAGCTTCTCTCCAGATCTTGATGTTCTCTGTTCCTTCCTTTCTACACCCAAAACGGTTCTCAAACTCTTCCTCTACAAGGATGCCTGCAATGAAACACAGGTGGCAGACCTGCTCCTGTTGTGGTGAGGACTTCCAACATGTTCTCATGTTCGAGCCACAGAAAGGTATGTGAAGATGTAGAATTCTGAAAAGTGAAGAGTGACTTCTGGGTTTTTGCCCAGATAGTCTCTTCAACTAACTGCAAACTACTCTAAAATGACAACAGTTCTTCAGTGGTGTGTGTGTGTCACTGTTAGGATGAACGCCCAAGCATCTGTTAAAGGAAGCCAAGTTGTATGTGGTGCTATTTTACTAATAGTACCTTAAAATTTTAGTTAAAAATCTAACAAATCTTGCAGAAATTTTGAAGTGAAAATCATTTAACTTTAAAGAAATGGCTCTCCCTTCTTAAAGGTTTTTTGTTTGTTTTTTTGTTTGTTTGTTTTTTGTGGAAAGGGCAAAAGCATTCCTTGGACTGTTTGCAGAATGCTGGAGGAGAAAAATAAACTTATCTAACGTCCAGTGGGAATGGGTTCGTAAAGTAACACCTAGGAGGAAAGTTTCCCCAAACTCTTGTTGGAGAGAAAAAGTAATAATAATGCCTTTTTCCAGAAAGGGAAAAAGCCACAGGACGCATCATGTAAGGCTTGGGGCTCCAACAGCGGGTCGTTCTTATATTCACGTTATTTTTCCACTTGAATTCCTTTCCATCTTTACTTCTAATCCCTCGCTCTGGAGAAGGACTCCTGGGCTACTTTGCAGTAAACGCTCTCGAGGCTCCCACCGGGCCCCCAACCCCCCACCCCAGGTCACCGCGCCGCAGTGCCTGGGGCCGCTCCCCTCCCCGCCCTTCGTCATCAGCGACCTGCCGCGAGGGTCCCGCAGGCTCCGGGAAGGACAGGGGTAGCTCAGCAGGGAGAGCGCCACGACACCCGCTAGCCGCTGTTACCTGGGCACCGCAGGCTGCCGAGCGCGGCAGAGGCTCGCGGCCCCAGCGCCGCGGAGCGCGGTCCCTGTCTTCCGAGCTCCGCCGCCAGGCGCTTGTTGGAAAGACCCCAGTGGGGGAGATTACAGCGACCGCGCGATCGTCTTTATTTCCCACCCCCCCCCCCCGAAAGTGACCTGGAAATTTCCCAGTCCGGGGCCCTAAAGGGTGCTGATAGATCGGATGTTCCGGAAGGAGGCTCTCGGGCCGCTGGCAGCAGGGTCTCTGCGCGCCAGGGTTGCCACCACGCCTGCAGCAGAGCGTTCCCGGGGCGCCCTCCCACCTTCTCTGTGTGCGGAACGTGGACGCCTGTTGGCGTGGACGGTCGAGGGGCACATTGCTCATCCGGTGAGCCCTGAGTCCCCACCTTCTAGCCCTTGAAGACACGAGAAGGCCAAATGCACCTCCTTTTCCCTTCAAGTCCTGCTTCCAGCACTGGGACAGGACTGGGCTGTGGCGAAGAAAGACCAGGAGCCGCGACGCCTAAGAAGCGCGCGGCCTGGGGAGCCGGGGTGCGGTGGGGGAGACGACCCCTCAGGGAGCTCTGGGCGAGGCTTTCCCTGGGCCACCCCTATCCCAGCTGCAGACAGGGTGCAGGGATGCCCCTGGCTGCTCTCCTCTGTGACGCTAAGGTAGGGAAGGGAGCAGAGTCTGGTACAGGCTTGGTGCTAGCTCTGAGCCCGGGTTCCAGAAGTGACCAGACTCAGTGAACTTCGCACACTGTATCATGTGCAATATGTGATTATTCTCAAGAAGTAGGCATTGAACCGTGTGTTTGCACCATCAAGAGAGGAATCCCATCTGCTCACAAATGAAGACGACCCCTTGATTTAAAGACCGGTGCACCTGACAGCAACTTGAGCAACTGCAATGCGCCGCGACTGGGGCTCGGAAAAAGTTTGGCCTTGCTTCCCCGGGTCCGAGCTCTCTGGCCTTGGATAAGTTACTGAGGCTCTCTGTAAATGGACGCTTAATAAAAAAAAAAAAAAAAAAAAAAAAAAAAAAAGCCGTTGTAAGGATTAGAGACATGTGACCAGTTTTAGCGAGTATTCACAATTTTTAACGTAGGGAGGGATGCAACAGAAGTCCTAAGAGGTTGGCCTCTGCCAGGAGGCTCTCACCGGCCAGTCGCCCCGGGGTTAGCACATTCCTGTTGGATCCCACTCAGCTCTGAGTCTGCAGCCCAGCGCCTGGTGCGTCCGTGAACCGGTTCCCAGGCTATATAGAAGGCCAGCCTGGTGGGAGAAGAGGAGGAGCCGGGGAGGGCCAAGCCCACTGCGGTCAACAAGAGGCCGGCATTGTGCACAGCAGCCCCTAGAGCTGTGGTTGGGAAGGGAGGCGGCTGGAGGAAGGTTGTTGAGTCCCTAGTGGCCGGGAGATGTTGCTCAGGAACCCTGAAGACGGGGGTGAGCCTGGAGGGGCCAGATCACAAGCCAGAGATCTCAGGCCTCCTGTGGCCAGTGAGTTGAGCTCCAGGGACTTTCAGGGGGCAAAATGGTGTCCACTAACATGGTCCAAGGCTGTAAGGGCCCTGAAACAGCACCCTGCATCCCAGAATGGGCGTGCAGCACAATACCGCATTTGCAAAATGAGAAGCAGAAAGAAGAAAGAAGAAAGAAAAAAGAAAGGCAGAGAAGGCGTGGTCCCCTGCTAGCGCCCCGGGGTGGCCTCAGGCAAGGCAAAAACAGAAAAAAAGATTTTTTTTTTTTTTTTTAATAAAGAGCCAGCACCAAGTCTGGTCCGCGTAGCCGAGCAGGCACAACTTTCAGACTGCCTGGAAAACTTCAGCATCACAGAGGTCAAGCGCAGGGCGGAGGGCGCGCCCCGGGAGCCACAACCTGGCCAGTCCGTGGCGCAGGAGTCTTGCACCCTGGTGGAGCCGGGGACCAGCACGCAGAGGCCTTGGAGAAGTAGAAACTGAACACCCGACAGAGGTAGATACCCTGCCGGGCTTGGCTAGAACTGGAGCGCCGTTTTTAGCCGCAGGGATGTTCCCCCATCCGTCTTTATGAGTGACCGGCACGCATCCTCAAGACTGAGGATTCAGTACTAGAACGGTTTAAAGCACGGTCGTTTCCAACTTTACCGTAAAGGCGGCTATATTTCTGGGCGACAGGAGGGAGAAAAATCAACAAATAAACACACTCAGACTTCTCCCCAGTCTACACCCACGTTGTCGCCCCTAGATCGGTGACTCTCACTTCGGAGAGGACGTGAAGAGTGAGTTGATTTCAAGAACGACCAGACACAGCAGTTACTGTTGCTGCAGCCCTGGTCTAGGTTTGTTCCTGGAGCCCCCCTACACGTGGGTGACATCAATAGGTCCCTGCGCAGAAACTGAAAATACCAAGTCAAATTATTTTCTGTTCTGCTTTAAACCAGCCCTCGTTTGCCTTTTAGCACCACCTCCCCCCACCTTAGCCCTGCAAGTAACCAAAAGTATCTCTTTTGTCTGTGACTGGAGGAAAGAAACCTTGATTAAATATTGAAGTCTATTCTTTAGGGCATTTCCTTAAATGCCAAGGAAGCAAAACTAATTGTAACTTTGGAAGGAGATTCTGGTAGGAAGCAGAAAAAGTTTCATTAAACAGGGGTCGCCTAGGGGAAGGTCAGAACCCAATAGGACGGCAAGAACGGGACTTGGGGAAGGCCAGGTGAGCCAGCTGACTGTTGGGGAGGACAGGGCTTTTGTTAGGTCCTCCCTGCTGGACCGCCTGAAATAAAGTTTTTAAAGCATAAAGTTGCTGTAGTGAAAAAGCTCATCATTGTCATTCACTCAAATTCTACAGAGTTTTGTTTCAGTAAGGGATTGCTGGATGTGATCTTCCACTCCATCAGAAGAGTCTTTGGAAAGTGATTAATTTTATATAGGCATAAATGCTTAAGACAGGAAATCGGCTTCCAACAAATAGGGGATTTTTTTTTTTTTTGAAAAGCTGTTGTGAAGGTTAACTCCTGAATTTACAGAAGAAAGTGTCCCCTTGGGAAATAAGGACTGAGTGTCAGAGAGCAGGACCCCAAGGACAAGGAAAGTCCTTGAGGTTGTGAAAAATAATTTACCAAATGTAATTCCTATTTCCATGTATTTAACCTAAGATCTGTCGTGAAACAGAGTGGTTGTGTTTCAATCCAGTTGCCTGAAAAAGATTTTGGAAAAGCTCATAGTTAGCTTTTTGTTTGCTTGTTTAACAAGGTGGTAGCTTTTATATATAAAGTCATTTTATTTTGAAATCTCTTTTCAACCTCCACATCTTCTAGGAATGAAGGGGGCTTTATCTAGTCTTACTAGACAGAAAAAAAGATTCAAAATAAAGGGGGCACTGCCCAAACGCATTTCTGAACAAGGAGTCTGTTAGCTGTGTGTGGCCTTCTCTCAACTGGGGAACCTGGGCTAGGAGGCCAAAGCAGGGCAGGCAACTATCACAATGTATTCTATCTCTCAGGAGGCCCAGGACACACGTGAGAACATATGAAGAACCTGCCTAGAAAGGAAGAAAAGTGGTTCTTAATTGCAACGACCAGTTGGAGAATCTAGCATTTAAAGAGAGTGAGGGGCAGGGAGAAGAAAGAGGAATTCTATTTTGTCCCTTAACAGGCAGCAGCTGGGAATCAGGTAGGGGCAGAATTAATTGTTTACTTTTTAAAAAGTGGGCATGTTCTTGTCTTAGGTCCCCCTGTATGGATTTTCATTAAAACCTCCAGAAACTGACTTTAAAATAAGAACTGCAAACTCCTGATGGATTAAATATTAAGGAACGTGGCCACTGCTGCACACGTTTGGCAGAGAAAGGAGACGCTGGGTCACAGTAAAACACAGAAGGTAGAGGAACAGGAAGAAAGGCTGCTCCTGTTTCAGGCTTCCAGTGACCACCATGCCCACACCTGCATAACAAGAGAGAAGGGCTCAGATGCACACCCATCCCAGAGCCCTTGGACTTTTCAAGTCAGTCACACTTGGCAAGGCAAGCCACAAGGCTTAAGGGCACCTGTGCCAGACAACCCTCTGGGCTGACATAAGGGGGGTACCAGGATCCCACAGTCCCCGTCCTATCCCTACATTCTACAAGGAATCTACATTCTACAAGAGAATACCAAAAGTGGGGCTCCAAAAGTTTAAGCTTCTGCTGACATTTAAGTTCAAACAGAAGGGAAAAGCTCTTCCTGGAAAAGCCTGGATAGCAGCTACATGTATTTTGTAGCTGCCACATTTCATTTTCCTCCTGTGTTTGCTGTAAAGTAGGAGTCTGGTTGACAGTAAGCTCCTCTCTCTCTTTCATAGATGTTGATGCCTTCATTAATTTAGGGAAATAAAATATTGGAATTTCCCATTCATATTAAAAAAGATAATAACTTTGCTTAGAACACAACGTTGAGGTCAAATACAGGGGAGAAAGACCTTTGGAAAGAGGGGGACACCATTTAGACCCCATACCTCCAACTTTTGTACACAGTACATACTCTTAATTTTAAACTGCTTTTCCGTTACTCAGACATCTAAATCAATATCATCAAATTGGGTCGCCAGTCCCTCCTGTTTTTCTCCGTTCCTCTCCTTCAGCAGTGGTGTGAAAGTTCAGATACTCTTCGCCGTGCGTAAAAGCTCTGGAAATCAGCTAATGTGCCAACACTGGGAACATATCCAGGCCCATGGTGCGAAAATGGAATATGTGCTGTTGAATTATTATTTTTTGTCCTTTACGTTTACATCTACGCCCTTGTATTATGTAAATTTCTGAGAAGCTGTGAATCACAGGGTTAGGAAGAGGAGGGTCCCTCCACCCCCCACCCCCGCCCGCCTCCGCAAGCAACAGGCGTCGACCCCATTCAATCTTAGAATGATGCACAGCCTTGTTCATTTCTTGTTCTGGCTTTTTCACCTAGACCCAGCTTCCCTTCCCATCCGCGACCCGTGCACCTGCCCCAGAGAGAGGCCCCGGCGGGGACGCCTCCGCCGGCAGCTGGCCGATGCTCCAGCAGGGCCGGCGTCAACGTGGACCCGCGGGGCGCTTCGTGCCTGCAAGTGTTTCCAGCCCCAGACCGATGGTGAGGACCGACTCCCAGTTAGTGAGATCCTAGAGATGATAGGAAGAGAAAAAGTAAATAATAACTTCCAAATGAATTCCAGCTAAGGCGGCCATCATTTTACTTTACACTGTAAACCTCAGCACGGTTCCCTAAGGACGCATCAAGCCCCTTTCTTCTTGAGATTTTCTCGGCGTGCATATCTGAGCAGCAAGAGCAGGGCTGGGTCTGTCAGAGGCCTCCGGGACGGAAGGCGGGTCGCGGGGGAGCGCCCGTCCGCCCCGAGGACTGGGGGCCGGCCAGCGCGCTGCGGCCGCGCAAGCAGAGGAGCGAGCCGCGGGACGTCGCCCCCCTTGCCGAGCTCGGCCGGGAGGACCCCGGAGCAGCAAAAAGAAAGGACAAATTGGAGGGCGGGGCCAAGAGATGGTGGTAGAAGGAAATGGTCTTCAATTGGAGAATCTGGTTAGGGAAGTGTGTCCTGCCCCTGAGACCCGACTACTTCTCAGCCGGGACCCGAGGGTTTGGAAGGGAGGATTCGCGGGGGGGAAGGAGAGCGGACGAAAAGGCACCTTGCAGGAGCTGCTCGTACTCTGCCGCCATCCACTTTAAAACTGCTTTTAAAACAGAGTCGACAAAGCTAACCAAAAAGGGGTGGGGGCGTTAGTCTTTCCCTGGGCGTGCCACACCCCCAGGCCTGTTTCCTTTCGCCTGACATCTACATTAAATGACCCTTCAGTGACACTCTGAGCCGTCCAAGCGAGTCTATTAGCGACAGTTCTGTTCAAAAACTTTTCCAACCAGAGCTCTCCGCCATCTGTTCCTTGGTCCCACGCCCCCTCCCGAAACTCTCTGGAGCCCCCCTTCTGCCTTCCACCAGCCAGGAGGGGGTGGGGTAGGGTTGGGGGTTGGAGGAGAGATGGAGCCGCCCCAGGACCGCTGGGGACGCAGCGAGGTGGAGGGGGAGCGCAACTGAGCGGGAATGGAAGTGTCCGGGACCTCTTCGGCCGCTGCGCGCAGCCCAGCGAGCGCCGGAGCTGTGCACCTGGGAGGCGCAGGCGGAGCCCGGCAATACGCGCACCGCACCTCGGATGGGCGGTCTCTGGAGCTGCACCCCAGCTCCCCGGCTCACTCCCAGGCTTTTGAGCCGCCGCCCCCACTCCTACCCCTCCAAGGCAGCCTCTCGGAGCCCGGCCGCCCGCAGGCTTGCCCCGGTTTTTTTTTTTTTTTTTTTTTTTTAATTGTTTGGGACTCGGGAGCAAGAACCCAGAGTTTGGAGAGCCCGGCAGAGGAAAGTTTCCAGGCTTTGCTGTTGCCCTTCGAGTTCTGTTAAATGGCTCTGCTATGGGGGGGTGGGGGGGTGGGGGGAGGAAGGCGCCTCTGCTCCCACGCCAGCAGCGAGGACGCAGTTCCCAGGGGCAGCCAGGGCCGGGGGCGCCTTGGCCGCGGAGAGGATGGAGGCGGAGGCCGCCGAGGGCAGCGGGTCGGCGCGCACCGCTCCACACCGCGTGCGGCTGTCGGCTGGAGTCCAGAAGGTAACCGAGTTTATAAACGGCTCTCGGAGATTTCTGATTCAAGCATTTTGCTTTACCCCTGCGGTTCTTCTCCGTCTCGCTAAGCTCATTCCTTGCGCGGTGTGGTTTGAATGTCTACGATTGACTTTTATTTCGCGCCATCCCTTAAGGAAGAAAGTTTGTCAGTAACATGAAAAGTGCTTTGAACCTCAAGGAAAGAGTCGTGCCGAGAGTTGAATTCGGTTTTTATTTTTGACCACAAAAATGACGTTTAAGAACTGTCTGGGGACCGTGGCAAAATGCCCATCAGCCAATCGCACTAACCAGATCTTCCCATGGTTGTAAGCAGGCCGATAGGTGTGGAGCGAAAAGGCCTGTCTGAGGCGGCCTCGGCCAGCGGCTCTCCTCCCCGACTTCCAGGGTACCTTTGGAGATGACAAGCACAACTTCGCTGGGTTCTGTTGCTTGACTTGTAAGCAGCTCCAAGAAATGGCTGGAGAAACCGTTGCTTGTTTGCAAACTCCTTTTTTTTTTTTCTGTCAAGTCAGGGCCCTGAGTAGTAGCCTCGCAGTCTGGGGTGCATATGTTTCATACCCCACCGACCTAAGGGAACGGATGAGAAAAAGGCTAGCGTTAGTGGAAAGGCAGGCACCGGACAAGCCCAAGCGGCCGCCGTCGCGTTGCCTGCCCTGTAGTTCAGCACTCTCCTGTCTGCGCTCCTCATTTTCTTTTATAGGCTGATTTAATATGCAAGTGCTGCTTGGAGACGAATAATTTCAGTAGGTTTAAACGAAATCCTAATAGAAAAGAAATGGCGACAACCAAAGTCTAGAGACGGACAGCCCTCCCACCTCTCCTCCCTCAGAAGAGAGCAGGGCTGAGTTAGCTGGCCCTTCCCAGTCTCCTGACCTGTGATACCGTCCTTAACAAGCTATACAAAATTAGCAAGAGTTCTTCCTGTGTGACCGCCTCAGCAAAAGCACACCCAGTGGCAGCCTGAGAATTGAACTTGTACGTGTGTGTTACAGCGCTGGAAAGTTAGTTTGTGAACTCTTCTGAGGTCCTGGAAAAGACTTTCCTTGAATCCCTCTGACCTATCTGTGTCCTAGTCCAGCACCCCATCTCCATCACTCGCCCTCGCCAAACTACAGGAGACCAGAAATAAAAACTATGAGTGGAACTGTGGAGGAACTGAGGCGTGTTTTTCCCCTTCTTCAAGCATAGTATGGAGCCTTGGTGTTGTTATGAAAACGGGAAAAAGTGTAGATGCACCAGAACGTTTGGGGAGCTGCTGCCTCCTTAGCAGTAGTGACTTCTCTCCCTCCTTTTGCGGAGAAAAAGCAAAGAGAAAGCAGACTGTTGTTCTTGATGAAGGGAGGGGGAGCTCAGGAATGTCTGCCAGGACTAAAAACCCTGAAAACCTCACCTGAGATCAGTCAGCACTCTTGGCAGAATGCAGGATGTGTTTTCCAATCCATGTTTTTATGGTTTAAAAAATGCAACAGTATCTTGTGACTTATTAGGGGAAAAGAAATGAAAGATTATGGGTTTCTTGATAATTTCTGTTTCCATTACATTAGCTTTCAAAATTTCCGATTGAAGTAATCCTGACCAGAAACTTCATTTGCTTGTGATGAGGACTTAAATAGCATCTGAAAATCCTGCAAGTTCTTCAGTATTATCAAGAGTACAGTTAAGGAAGCATTGAAATCAAAAGTGAAAAAGGGGATTTTTAAATTACATTAGAGGAGTAGAACTTTTTTCTTTCTTTTCAGAAGATATTGGTCCAAGTTTGTTCTGTGACCTCTTTTACATCTCTGGTTCTCCCTCACCCCCCCCCCCCATCTCATGTGGATAAACCAAGCACTTAAAAAGTTGCCTTCCACCAGGATTTAAGGTGGATAGTTTAGGGCAAATACTGCCTTTCTGTGGTTAGGAAGGGAGGAACACTTAATTACCAGCTCTGAACAAAAATAAAGAGGGGGAGGGGATTAAAGGATTCCCCCAAGAAAATCCGAAGGACCTATAAGAGTTTCCATTTTGTTATTAATAAAACAAACAGGGGACCTTGGCATTCCTTTTTAGTAAATTAATTTTAAAGCACTGAACCATTGTAGAAGCTTCTAAATTTGTCAAATATCTTCTGCTTTTACTGCATTTTTGTTTTTCTTCAAATATATTTAGAAAAAAGTACCAGATAGAGTCGACAATAGAAGCTCATTCTAAATAATTGTGTGCTTTAAGACAATACTTACTAATAGAAATATTATTAAAGATGTATTTTTGAATGGGCTTTGAGTGGGAAATATTAACAAATGTTACCACCAAGACCTGGGCTTGCAAAGCACCTCTTCAAATCTTTAGGACTAACATGCTCAGAGCGATCTTAAAGGAAAGGCATATAATTAATGCGCTGCCATATTTGCCTTACTCAAATGGCATTTTCAAACTCTTGCCAAAAAGGCAAATTCCGAGAAGTCCGTGACAAGCAAACTGCTGAAATATTAGCTATACAAAACACGTACACGCCTTAGCCACTATTTCCCCTTCTTGGTTTAGTGTCCACCGAAGGAGATCCTTACCAAGGGCAAATAAAAGCTCTTTTTGCCGTTAAGGAGAGGGGAGGGGGAGGGCGAGAGAGGGAGAGGGAGGGACACGCGACGGATGTAAAACAAACTGGTGGCTTCCGTCCAGAAGGCAGGTAGCGCTTCGGAGGCCGGTGAGTAGTGCCAGTCCAGCGGGCGCTCCGACGCCTTCTAGAGCGGGGCGTTTCCGTGCTTCGCTGCTTTAAACCTGGCGCGGGGACCGCAGAGTGCAGCAGGCGGGAGACTTTTCGCTGTTGGGCAGCGGCAGGTAGGAAAAGGAACCTGATCCGCCCCAAAAGGCAGCAATTAAAGTCTTAACGGCGACCCATCTGTCGTGGGGGCCAAGCTCGTTCCCCTTTGTCTGATCAGGGGAAAGGAAGAGGCATTTCGGAGGTCTCAACAGCAAGAGGAAACACATTTTCCAGCGTGGGCGAGCCTCGAGTGGCCTCACGCGGACCAGGGACTGCTTGGAAGCGCCGCCCGGGAGGTGTGGGCGCCTCTTCCGCAGCTCGACCCGGGGCCCCCTTTCACCGCCCGTCAGTTCTCCCAGCCCCAACCCACTCTGAGACCCGAAACGAGGCCCTGCGGGCCTAGCTGCTAAGGTCACTCTCAGCCAGCCAGAACTCTCCCCCTTCTAGCCTTGTGGCTGCCCCCGACTTCCAGTAGGACTTGCTCATCCCGCCCTCCTTTTAGCAAGCCAGTTCCCCGCCACGGGCCCGGACTTTTCTTTCCACCCCTCTCGACTCTTGGGGCAGGGGCCGGACTCTCCCAGAAAGCCCGAGTGGGTCTGAGGGGGCTGGCTCCCTGGCCTGCCCTGAGCCAGAAATGGAGTAGAGAGGAAGGAATATTTTGAGGTCAGTTTCCTCTCCTCTCCCTGAGTTCCAACTTCGGGTCTTAGCAGCTCAACAAGCGCAGAATTTACAGCCCACCCCACCGCTGGCCCTTTCTGAGGCTCTTGACCAAGGACGCCACATCACGCTTGGCTCAATACCGGGCACCCGCTGGCACCCTTTCCACCGTCACCCACTCGGGGAGAACTCACCAAACAGATTTCACCTTGGCCTGCAGCCGACAGCCGCTCAGCCTCGTGCGCGCAGAACCCGCAGCGTCTTCCAGCCTCCAGCACCCCCTCGCGCGCGCCTAGCTCCGCGGGATCGCAGGTTTGCAGCCCCGCTGCTCCCCGCGCGCCCCGGGGCTCTCCGGCCTGAGCGATGAGAACCCGCAGCCACCGTCGTCTTCCGGGACCCTGGACTGCTCTGCCCCAGGAGTTTGGACCCAGGCGTCATACCCGGAGGGTGCGGGGCCGGGGGCGGGGGAAGCTGGAGGGTGGTGGTTTCCACGCGCTGCTTGGGAGGCGCGAGTGTAGCTGTGGCCAGGACTCCAGCGCCTGCAGGTCGATTCGCTCGCGGCTCGGCTGGGCTCAGACACTCTGACTACGGCCCGCGCGGCTTCCGGGAGGCAGGCAGCCCGGGTGGGGATCGCTAAGTTCTGTTTCCCTTCTCCGCTCAACGTTCAGTATTTAAAATGCCAGGAGAGCTCTAGCCGAGCGCAGGTACTTCAGAAAGCAAAGCTCTTTCCGAGCTCTCAACGGAAACTCAGAGAAGCGCGCGCGAGTGTGTTTGTGTGTATCCGGGGTGGGGTCCCGTCCGAGTCAAGGTTTCTAATGGCGTGATGCCCGCTTTTTCCTAGCAACTCCTCAACTTGGTGGATGGAGGGCGTCTTTCTCGGGCCTGCCGCCGCGGGCGTCGCCGTTACAAAACCACACGCACATAACAAGCCTCCCAAGACCTTTAATTCACAGGGGGGCGTATTGAGAGGCCAGTTACCTGCTGGCGTCTTCCAAATGGTCCTACTCGGTTCGGGCCGTGGAGATTCCAGGAAGACAAGAGTGCGCGTGGACCCCTCCACCCACCCCCGACCCTGGGGGGACAATGAGGGCTGCGGAGGCGGCGGCCCCGGGCCGGGCCCAGAGGAACCAAGCAAGAAAACCTGGAATTTCGCAGCCAGAGGCTCCCTGGCCAAGGCTTTCCAGAGTCCGGCGTTTGATAAATATAGCCCAGCACTTGCCCCTGAGTTAGACTCCGTTTCCTTATTTAGCCCTTGCACAATGATTTTTAGATGATGTCACTTAGAGCTAAACGAGAAAATTGATCTCAGATCTGCTTGGCCTCTGAAGCCTGGTTAAGCAGATTGAGAATTAAAAAGACAGAGGAAGCAAGTGGGGTGGGGGTGGGGGCTTGGAGGCGAGCGAAGTGTGAGCCCAAGAGGGTGCGCCGAGGGGAGGGCGAGACGCGCGGCGCACTGCGCTCCCGCCTCCTCTGGGCGGGGGAACCTCGCTCACTCACCAATGAAAAGTAGTCGCTGACTGCGGAGAAAAAAAAAAGTTTTCCTGTTGACTGTTGGAAGCGAATTGAGCAATTATCTAGTTTACCTTCTCCTCTTGGAAGTTAACGATTGGCGAGATCTTGGCTGCGTTATTGACACAACACTTTCTATTGATAGAAATAAGTAGTGATTGTCCCCGAGTCATTGGTGCGCCAAGAACTCTGCGATGGGCTGGCAGGAGTCCATTGGGCTGGGCAGGCAGGTTCGGCTGGTGATGCAGGGGAGGAGGAGGAGGAGGCTGCTCGTGGTGATGGTGCCGGTCCTCCTCTCCGCAGGTCTGTGACAAGCAGGGGACGAGGCAACTGACGGCGCAGCCCGGCTCCGGCGGACCGACGCTGGCGACTCAGACATGGACAGTAGCTGCCACAACGCGACCACCAAAATGTTAGCGACGGCTCCAGCCCGGGGCAACATGATGAGCACATCCAAACCCTTGGCTTTCTCCATCGAACGAATCATGGCGCGCACCCCCGAGCCCAAGGCCCTGCCCGTCCCCCATTTCCTGCAGGGAGCCGTGCCCAAGGGGGACCCCAAGCACTCTCTGCATCTCAACTCGTCGATCCCCTGCATGATCCCCTTCGTGCCCGTGGCGTACGACACCGGCTCCAAGGCAGGGGTGACGGGCTCCGAGCCACGGAAGGCGAGCCTGGAGGCCCCGGCTGCGCCCGCGGTGGCGCCCGCGGCTCCCGCGTTTAGCTGCAGCGACCTGCTCAACTGCGCGCTGAGTCTCAAGGGCGACCTGGCCCGCGACGCGTTGCCGCTGCAGCAGTACAAGCTGGTGAGGCCACGTGTGGTCAACCACTCTTCCTTCCACGCCATGGGTGCCCTGTGCTATCTGAACCGAGGTGACGGCCCGTGCCACCCGGCGGCCGGCGTCAACATCCACCCGGTGGCCTCCTACTTTCTCAGTTCCCCTTTGCACCCGCAGCCAAAAACGTATTTAGCCGAAAGGAATAAACTGGTGGTTCCCGCAGCGGAGAAGTACCCTTCCGGAGTTGCTTTCAAAGACCTGTCTCAGGCTCAGCTGCAGCATTACATGAAAGAGAGCGCCCAGCTTCTGTCGGAAAAAATCGGTTTCAAAACCTCGGACTTCAGCCGGGGCTCTCCTACTGCCAAGCCCAAAGTTTTCACTTGTGAAGTGTGCGGAAAGGCAAGTACTACGCAGAACAGAGTTCGTTCTTTCTTTCCTCCCTCCCTTCCTTTCTCTCTTCCTCCCTCCCTTCTTCCCTTCTCCCTCCTTCTTCCCTTCCTCCGTTTATTTTATTATTTTGGTGGGGGTTTTGATGCACTTTTGTTGTATTGTTAGAACCCCCACCCCACCCCCATTTAACTTCAAAGTGCTTGTTTGGCTAACTTGTTCTGTGTGTTTAATTTAAGGTCTTTAACGCGCACTATAACTTAACCCGTCACATGCCGGTGCACACGGGAGCCAGACCCTTCGTTTGCAAAGTGTGTGGAAAGGGGTTCCGTCAAGCCAGCACCCTGTGCAGGCACAAGATCATTCACACGCAGGTGTGTTCGCCCGTGTCCATTCCACCTGGGTTACTTCCCACCTGTGTGCGGGAAAATGGCAGGAAAAGCCTTCCTCTTTATCACAGGGTCTGTTTAAATGTGTGGCTGGACAGGGGCATGGTGGCTTGTGTTGTTTGTGTTCTGCTTAAAAGCATTAAATCACTAGTATTTACTTGCAGGACTCCTTGTGTTAACAAAATGCCTTAAATTCTCTGCTTTTCCTCTTTCCCGGCTTAGGAAAAACCTCACAAATGTAACCAGTGTGGCAAAGCATTTAATAGAAGTTCCACGTTAAACACGCATACCCGAATACATGCAGGCTACAAACCTTTCGTGTGTGAATTCTGTGGCAAAGGATTTCATCAAAAAGGTATCAAACCCAGAAGATATTGCCCTTTATGATAATCTTAACCTAAAATATAATTAATCTTTGGAAAACATTTTTTAATGCGATCTTTAAAAAAAAGTGTCTAACTACAAAGGTGATTGTGTTGCCATTCTAACACCCTTGCCAGAAAGATTGACCAGTGTGGGTTAAAGGCATAGCTTGTATATCAAATGGGTATTTCTTTTCATCCGGTGGTTATTGTTTTATATAGTTGGATTAATGAAGGCGTATTAAAATGTTGAGGAAACAGCCTTACTGTTGATGTTTAGATTAAAAACTGGTGGGAAAGCTACAGGCACATACAGCACCCCCGCACCGGTGGCGAGAGCTGCGGCGGCTCCTCCGCTGAGCTTGTTACCTTCGACTTGTGGGCTCGAGTTCTTTCAGAGCAACATCCCTGTCATTTGTCTGTTTCAGGGAATTACAAAAACCACAAGTTGACCCACAGCGGGGAGAAACAGTTCAAGTGCAATATCTGCAACAAGGCTTTCCACCAGGTTTACAACCTCACCTTCCACATGCACACTCACAACGACAAGAAGCCTTTCACCTGCCCCACGTGTGGCAAGGGCTTCTGCAGGAACTTTGACCTCAAGAAGCACGTCCGCAAACTGCACGACAGCAGCCTGGGGCTGCCCCGCACGCCCGCTGGGGAGCCAGGCACCGACCCGCCGCCTCCGCTACCGCAGCCGCCGCCCGCGACGCTGCCGCCTCTGCAACCGCCGCTGCCGCCCCCGGGGCCCCTGCAGCCCGGGCTCCACCAGGGCCACCAGTGATTCAGGCTAAAGTTCTTTCTCGCCCCAGAAGGGGCTCCCACTGCTGAGGCAGCCGCAGACTGGAGCTGGACCTCCTGGTCCGTGCTTGTCTGCAGATCCCAGGGCATGTTGGGCCCCACACTTTAGGGCTGAACAGAAGCCTCTGCATCCCCCAGCCCTTTTTGCCTCTTGCATGCACCTGCTAAATGGTTTTGTGTATTATATCCTATATAGGCACTAACGACTATGAGAAACTTGGAGAGTTCTGTTTGCTTTCTGATTTTGTTATTATTATTATTTTTTTAATTTCGAAGACTTCATCTCGGGTGGAGAGATGCTGTTTGTTTTGGTTTTAAACAAATTTCTGCTGTATTTATTGAGGACTGTATTATTCTACCCGGGAATGCTGCACCATTTTAATTTTATTATTGTATATATTTCCATTGTGTTGATGAGGTCTCAAGATGCCTGTTGATTGTTTATTATCATTTTCTCCCTCCCTGGAATTAAAAAAGTGTGTATGTTATACATACACACACACACATAGATGTGTGCACCTGTAAAGGCACATTCCACATTTGTGAGCACACACGTACACATATGCACACATACACATTAGGTTCTTTATGGATGAATTTAAATTTCGGTTTTGATTCTTGCACGTGAAATTGATTCATTGACTGTTGAAAATAAATACTTGGAACATGCTTATTTAATCAGAAAACTTTAGGGCTCTGTTGTATTATTCAACTAAAGATCCCTGATTCTGACCTCCTTCATTTGTCCTCCTTTCTAATCAATTCAGCCCAGGACTGGTACTGTCTGATGCTTTGATCTGAAAAATTCATCAAGCACAAATAGTGTCCCCAAATGTTTGGGTGTAGTTTTGAAACGTGGTCAAGTTGAGAGACAGATGAAGTAGAGTTTTGTTAACAGAAGCATCACGTCGTCTTGGTCCCTGTGATATGTTTGTAGTGCCGAGTGTGATTTGAACACTGTATCTGGGGGCTGTGTGTAATACACATCTCCACAAATGCACTACCATAACACCGTGTGGACAGGTGTCTATTGTTTGCATCCCGAAATCGCATTCTGACTTGTACACAGCTGGCAAAAGGGAGCCTCGATGTTTTGGTGCGTGTATATATGTGTACAGAGGAATATACTTCCATTCAAGGAGGAAACATGGACGAAAACCAAACTGTGGCGGGTGCCAGGTCCTTGAAATGCTTCAAGTGTTAATCAGCAGCTCCGCTGTGAGCTCCGGCTCTGGTGTTTTCTAACTGCAAGTCTCTCCTGTTTTCTTGCCAAAACAGTGAAACAACCGCTAAAGACTTTAATTAAGAGGGGTAATTAGTTCAGATTTATCAAAGCCGGGTTGTTATACTATTAGCTGCTCAGTAGAAGCTGCCAGACAAACTCACAGCCCAGCACAGTCGTCCTGCTGCCGCGGGGCCACAGCCTTCCAGTAAGGCTGGGGCGGAGCGGGGAGCGGGCCGCGGGCCGCGGGGGTCCCGCCTCTCCGCCGCCGTCCCCGCAGCCCCTCCTGCCCGGGCCCCGCGCCGCCAGAGCCACGGGTGTGTCTGGGCCCCTCCCTCGGCCCGCCGGCCCCTGCTCCAGCAGCGGGCCGCCGAGAATTCGCCGCGGATCGACAGCGCAGGCTAAGGCTCCCGGGAGCCCAGGTGTTTCCTACCCGCGCCTGGAACAGGGAGTCCTGGCCTGCTCCGCGTTCTCACCTTCCCCGACAGCTGCGGCAGAGGCGCGGGGCACAAGTCTGCATCTGCAGTCCAGCCTCACTTTTGTGCGTCCTGCTGCGCCGGCCGGACCTGGGAAGGAGAAGGGCAAGGTGCACAGCAGGGGCGCGGGGGCAAAGTCCTGGGCGCTCCCAACTCACGTTTCAAAGCGGGGACGGGTTGAAGGCGGTGACCTGAGGGGCAAGGAAATGACAAAAGGCCCCTGCGGGGGAATCGCAGGCGAGTGGGTATGCAGTCCCGCGGAAACCCCCACGATGAATCCCGCCTGCACCCGCGTCGGGTCAGGTACAGAGGTCGCCCGGGGCGTCCAGAAATCAGGGAAGTCGCGACTCCGCGCGCAGACGCTGGCCCGGTGTTTCCCAGGGCTGGCCCCAGCGCGCACTCCCCGCGAGCCCAGAGGCGAGTATCAGCCCTGTGATCTTTAGATGGAGTTTGACGATTCTCTTCTCCTGACTTCCTCGCACGCTCACGTTAGATTTGACTTCGGAAAGCGGTGGAGGGTTCGAGAAAGCCACACCTGGGTGGATTCTGAACCCGCGCAGCCCCCGGAGCACCTTTCCTCTCTGAATGGCCAGTCTTGCGCCAGGCGCTGGCCGCCTTCCCTCCTTCCTGAAATGCCTTGGAGTTTAGGGGCAACCACCTTTTTGAGGTGCCCTGGTCGGATCTTGAAAGCATTGGTTTTCTTTGCATAAGCAGAGATCCGGGGCCATTGTAAGTTGCCACATATATGTCTAAGGTCAAGGGCAGCAAATGGCCTTTGCTGCTGGAACTTATTTTCAAGACTCAAGATGAGATTCTTCCTGACATTCAAGGTGATCCGATTCTGCTGGTGCAAAACAAAGGAACGTGGTTGAGCAAAGTTCCTGAGCCACTAAGTACGTTCAGTTAGGGAGTAATTGTGTGTGGCGGCTGCCTCCTGACGATGTCAGTACAGTTTGTCGTATTCAAGAAAGTTTTCCATAGGAAAGCAGAATTGGTCTGTGGTGACATAGAAAGCAGAGAATGGAGAGAAAAAGAAAGAGGAGGAAGGCGATGGGAGAGAAGAAAGAGTGGGAGAACAGAAGTAAAAAAAAAAAATAGAGTGTCTATTCTTGTAATAAAATGTATAAAGTCTGATTTGGGGGCCACACAGCAGTCCTAGTGATGGTTACGTGTTGTCTCACAGGATTGAGCCGCCTGAAGTGTGGGTGATTTAGTAGAGGAGGCCAAAAGGAAATTCTCTAAAACTAAGCAGTCAAGAGAACTACTTGTCAGGAGGCAAATTATCAATGAACTTTGATGATGACAAAGCTGCTAGAGCTCACTAAACATCAAAGAGGATCTCCTTAAAGACAGTAAGAGCTTAGGGTGTAAGTTTACCAAGGGAAATTTATGAAGTGGGACGCTTAGCAAATAGTCAGTGGAACACCTTGCAATTCTCCTTCCTTCAGTAAATATTGGAAGGTGATGTTTTTCCCCCTTAACTACCTAACCTCTGTGTGTGCATGTCTGTGTGTGCCTGGAGAGATTGTTAGGCTTTTTCATGAAGCAGGTGCCCTAAAATGAATAGCTACTTTTGATTTGTCCCAGTCCATCTTGTCTTAACCAGATGTCAGCCAGCAGATTCTCTCACATTTGGTGAGGAAGAGAGGGCACTGTCCAATTACCTGCTGAGGGGTATTGTTTCTCTCCAACTCTGAATTAACTTTAGGTGCAGAGGAAAATGGTCCCCTAGCTGACTTTAGAAAGTTAAATATCCATTGGGTCCATTTTTTTGCTTAGTTTGAAAATCAGAATATACAACACAATTAACAACGGAAGTGGTTAATTCCTATCTATTTTAACATAGAACCCAATAATCTCTTCCAAAAGATAGTAATTCATTCAACTTCCAAAATCTTAATTTAAGAACAAGTTGTTATGCAAAATTAGGATTAAAATATCAATTTTTGGTAGTAAATGAAAGCATTAGATAGGGTCTTATCAAAGCAATTACTTGTTAGTGAGGTGGGTATGAAACTTAGTGAGTTTCTTATGCTCTTTTCCAGGTGGGGAAGGAATTAATCCACAGTGGACTCATAATTCCCAAACACTGTAAGTCTGACCTGACAGATTTTCCTCTTACACTTGTATTAGTGGCTGTTATCAATGCCTGAGGTCAATTTTGCTTGAACAGTGGGCAGTTCAAATAACTAATATGTAACTATAATGATAGGCTTTGTCTTTGCAAAATATTTATTTCAAAATATGCAATAATAAAATAGAAATTTCAAATTCAAATTTGGAGCAGGAACAAAAATATTTTTTGTCATTTTAGTGACCTTTATACTGGGCAAATATTTGTTATTCATGAAGTTTATGATTTTTAGCGCTCATGACTTATTCTGTTACCAGAGTGCATTTTTAAAATCATGAAAATAAAGCCAATCTAAATCTCAATGGATAAGAACATGAAATTGTTAGTTATTAAGAGATAAAGTAAGTTTGAATACATTTTTTACTATGTTTTTTTTTCTAAAACTACTGATTACTCTCACATAAGAAGTTACATGCTTCCATTAGGTTAATTAAGAACTGGCAAATAAACTGTATTTATAAGTAGAAGATGCTGTGTTGTGAATTTCATTACTTCTAGAAATTAACACATATGTCTATTTCTGCTCCATTGAAAACTAAAAACAAATAATGATGTACAAATCAACATCACTTGTGTGTTCTCAGTATTAAAGCAATTGTCAGTGTGAGCCAACTGAGGTTATCTCACTCTATGCAATAGAGAAAAGAAAGACCAGTGTTTAAATGGCCCTCATAGGAAATTCTGTGCCTGTTATTATATTTTTCTGAATGTATTGTGACATGTTGCCCATAATGGTTTTGAGAAGTCAAAATTCATCATGCAGCTGAATAGTCACAAAGGTACTGCAAATAACCTCATACACTTTCCATTCAAGACTTAGGTGAGATTGATGGTAAATGAAATCATGGTGCTATTGGTCTTAGGGAGGTTAAGTTACTAAGTAAAGATGAAATAGAAATCTGCCAGTACAAGTCTCCAAGGCTAATATTTTTGCTGCAAAGCAAACAAATGTTGCTCATGGGTACAAAGGTGTGGGAATAGGGAAAGGAAGAAATCTATCACAAAACGAAGAACAGATCTCAAAAGTGATGATGTAACTCTTCTTCCTGATAGGAAGTGTGTGAGAAATCTGGAAGTTCTAGTCACATTAACAGATAATGTGCTATCTCTTGAAAGCCCACATAGAAACTAAATTTATTAATTAAATGTGACCCAAGTCTGCAGAAGGTCTCTTAGCTTGGTTGCCATAACAAATTGTCATTGGTAGGGTGTCTTCAACAGCTGAAATTTATTTTCTCACAGTCCTGGAATCCTTGAAGGCCCAGATCGGGGTCCTGTTATGGTCTTCATGTGGTGAGGGCTCTCTTTCTGGCTTGCAGATGAGCATCTGCTTTCTTTCTTTCTTTCTTTTTTTTTTTGTAAGATTTATTTATTTATTTTGAAGTCAGAGTTACAGAGAGAGAAGTAGAGGTAGAGAGAGAGAACGAGAGAGAGAGAGAGAGTTCTTCCATCTGCTGGTTCACTCCCCAATTGGCCACAACAGCCAGAGCTGCACCAATCAGAAGCCAGGAGCCAGGAGCTTCTTCCAGGTCTCCCATGGGGGTGCAGGGGCCCAAGGACTTGAGCCATCTTCTACTGCTTTCCCAGGCCTTAGCAGAGAGCTGGATTGGAAGTGGAGCAAGGGCTGCCACTGTGGCATAAAAAGCGGGTAAAGCCGCTGCCTGCAGTGCCAGCATCCCATATGGGCGCCAGTTCGAGCCACGGCTGATCCAGTGGATGAAAGATGCTTCTCTCTCTGTCTCTCTCTCTCTCTCTCTCTCTGTGTATCTTTTTCTGTTGCTCTGCCTTTCAAATAAGAAAATAATTAAATCTTTCTAAAATTTAAAATAAGGTATGTAGAAGGATTTGAAACAGGGAGATGGGTTTTTGGATGTTTTTTACTAATTGTCAGTTAATTGTATAAAGGAGGAGAATCAGTGGATCTTTCTCCTAAGAAGGAGAGTACCTTGAGGGCGAATGACAAAGAAATTCTATCCTGGTTAGGCCATTCCAGATTGCAATGAAGAAATGTACATAGATGGTGGGTTATTGAAAGATTATCTTGTATGTAAAGGGAAGCTCTCTTACCATTGTGTCATCACTGACTCCCAAGACTAGAATGCACAGTGGACTTCCAGAAAACCAGAACAAATGCTCAATATTCAGTCAATGAATCACTGATTCCAAGGGAAAGATGCTAGTCTGGGTGCTGGGTGTGACATAGGGAACAAGGCCAATGTTGTTTTTAATAGTCTTGGAATTTACATTCTAGCAAGGAAAACAGAAATTACAAGGTATTTGTTTTGTGCTCGTATAAAGAGAGGCTCTGCAGGTGAACCTGAACTCCAGTGATCCATTTTGTCTTGATTGGCTTGGACAGGTAGTTTCAATTAGAGGGAATGATTTTTTCCCCCGGGGACATTTGGCAATGATGACTGGAGACTTTCTGCTATCATATTGTAGAAAGGGTGCAAATGGCATTTGCTGAATAGAAACCAAAGATTCCTAAAAGGCTTAGGACAGTTCTTCATGACAAAGAACAGCTGACTCAAGATGACAATAGTATCAAAACTGAGAAACCCCAAGGTTCTAGTTCATGGGACAGACTCTGACAGGGTTCATTTGGTCTCTTCATTTGACCTGTTCAATTCCAGGCTCCTAGATTTGGCTGGCCCACTCATGGCTGTTAGAGGCATTTGGAGAATGAAGCAGTGTATGGACAAACTCTTCTCTCTTTTCCTTTTAAATAAAGAAAGAATTAAAAAAAAAAAAACCCTGAAATAATTACTTTATATACTTTGCCTAATTTTATTTTTTTTAATAGTTGGAAAGTATTTCTGATACCCGTTATTTCATTTTTGTAGGAACTGAAAGTTCAGGGAAGTTTCTTCTAGAGTCCTTAGTGCAAATCATGGAAAGTGTATGTGGCAAGAGCTGTGTGGATTATTTGCCTCAGAAAGGGTCTGTGACAAGGCACTTAACTGGGTGGTTATGGACTATTTACCTGTACAAAAAGTAAACTCCTTGCAGGGTATTTTTTTCAGAGCCATTTGCTTTTTTTTTATAGAAAGCTTTTATTTAATAAAGATAAACTTCATAGGTACAACTTTTGGATTATAGCGGTACTTCCCCTCTTACCTGCCCTCCTACCCCCAAACCATCCCACCTCCTACTCCCACACCCTTCTCATTCTTCATCAAGATTCATTTTTAATTATCTTTATATACAGAAGATCAACTCTATACTAAGTAAAGATTGCAACAGTTTACACCCATATGGACACACAAAGTATAAAGTACTGTTTGTAGACAAGTTTCATTGTTAATTCTCATAGTACAGCTCATTAAGGACAGAGATCCTACATGGGGAGCAAGTCAGGGTATGTTTTAATCTCATTTTAAAAAGTTATTTATTTACTTAAAAGGCAGAGTAAAATAAAGAGGGAGAGATAGAGAGGTCGGTCTTCCATCTGCTGGTTCACTCCGCAAATGTCCGCAATGCCCGAAGACCTGGGCTGATCCAAAGCCAGGAGCCGGGAGCTTCTTCCGGGTCTATCATGAAGGTGTTGGCCATCTTCTACTACTTTCCCAGGCCATCAGCTGGGAGCTGGATATGAAGTAGAGCAACGGGGACTCAAACTGGCATCCACGTGGGATGTTGTTGCTGTAGGTAGATGCCACAGCGCTGGCCCCTTAATCTCATTTTTTGAGAAATGTTTAACTCTTAATTTTTAACCCTGTTTATATTTTAACTAATACTCAATGTCTGGAGCAGGGTTCACTGCATAGTTTGTGTTTTAGTATTGTTGAGCTTTTTGGGGGCCGGTGCTGTGGCTCACTTGGTTAATCCTATGTCTGTGGTGCTGGCATCCCATATGGGCACCGGGTTCTAGTCCTGGTTGCTGCTCTTCCAGTCCAGCTCTCTGCTGTGGCCTGGGAAGGCAGTGGAGGATGGCCTAAGTGCTTGGGCCCTGCACCCGCATGGAAGACCAGGAGGAAGTACCTGGCTCCTGGCTTTGGATTGGCATAGCTCTGGCCATAGTGGCCATTTGGGGGGTAAACCAATGGAAGGGAGACCTTTCTCTCTGTCTCTCTCCCTCACTATCTAACTCTATCTGTCAAATAAAAAAATCTTTGTTATTGAGCTTTTTGTTAAGGTTCATTTATTTACTAGTGCATGTATTTATTTGAAAGTCTGAGTCGAAGGGATCACACAAACAAGTCTAGTGTCTGCTAATACTAGCTGATAGAATCAAAAGGGAGCGAACAATCCATCATGGGAAGCGGGATACACAGTAAACTCATAGAATGGCAGATGTCCTAAATAGCACTCTGGCCTCAGAATCAGCCCTTAAGGCATTCAGATATGGCTGAAGAGCCCATGAGAGTATTTTAGGCATGGAAAGCCAAGACACCCTGAAAAAAAAAAAAAAAGGAACACCTGAATGGAAGATATCTGCGAGTGAGATCCCAGTGGAAAGAATGGGGCCATCAAAGAAGGAGGTACCTTTCTCTGAAGGGAGGAGAGAACTTCCACTTTGACTATGACCCTGTCGGAATAAGATCGAAGTTGGTGAACTCAAAAGGCTTCCATAACCTTGGCAACTCATGACTAGAGCCTAGGGAGATTACTGACGCCATAAACAAGAGTGTCAAATTGTTAAGTCAACAACAGGAGTCACTGTGTACTTATTTCTCATGTGGGATCTGTCCTTAGTGTGTTGTCCAATGTGAATTAATGCTATAACTAGTACTGAAGCAGTATTTTACACTGTGTTTCTGTGTGGGTGCAAACTGATGAAATCTTTACTTAATATATACTGAATTGATCATCTGTATATAAAGGTAATTGAAAATGAATCTTGATGTGAATGGAATGGGAGAGGGAGCGGGAGATGGGAGGGGTGTGAGTGGGAGGGAAATTATGGGGGGGGGAGCCATTGTAATCCATAAACTGTACTTTGAAAATTTATATTTACTAAATAAAAAAATTAAAAATAGAAAGTCAAAACAACAGAGAGGAAGAGACAGAGACAGAGATCTTCCAGCTACCAGTTCACTCCCCAAATGCCAACAGTTTCTAGGGCTGGGCAGAACTGAAACCAGGAGCCCAGAACTCAATCTGGATCTCTCAAGTGGGTGGCAGAAACCCAAGAACATGGGTCATCCTCTGCTTCCTCCAGGAAGTTGCATAAGAAGCAGAAGAGCCAGAACTTGAATGAGCTCTCCAATCAATGGATCAAGAAAGAAAATAAGAATGAATTTTTAAAAATTCTTTGAAATAAATGGAAATAGAAAGACATGCCCAAACCTAAAGGATACAGTTAAAGCAGTATTAAAAGTCAAGTCTGTAGCAATCAATACCTACATCAGAAAGGAGGAAATGGGGGCTGCCACTGTGACTCATTGGGGTAAAGCCCTGGCTTACAGTGTTGGCATCCCATCTGGGGTTCAGTTTGAGTCCTGGCTGCTCCACTTCCCATCCAGCTCCCTGTCAATGTGCCTGGGAAAGCAGTAGAGGATGGTCCAAGTGCTTGGTCCCCTGCACCCATGTAGGAGACCCAGAAGAAGCTCCTGGCTCATGGCTTCAGATCAGCTTATCTCCAGCCATTGCGGCTATCTGGAGAGTGAACAAGTTGATAGAAGACCTCTCTCTCTCTCTCTCTCTCTCTCTCTACCTCTCTGAAACTCTTTGAAATAGAAAAAATAAATTTTTTAAAAAAGGGCAGAAAGATATCAAAGAAACAACTATTTTTGCGCCTCATGGAGCTAGAACAACCAAAACCAAAAATTAGTAGAAAGAATGATATGGTATGAATAAAAGCAAGAATACATGCAACATAGACAAAAAATACAAAGGTCAGCCAAAGGTAAAGTTGATTATTTTAAAATATAAACAAAATTGACAAAAGTTTACCTAGACTAATAAAAAAGAGAAGATTCAAATAAATACAGAGATTAAAAGGAAAACATCCCAACTGATGCAAAAGAACTACAAATGTTTGTTAGTGATTATAAGGACAAATTATAAGCCAACAAATTTGATAACCTGGAAAACCAATCATAAAAAATGTCAAAGGTGCTTCATGAATATGGGTGGAATTATCTCCAAGACAACATTTACAAATTTAAGCTACAAAAGTAGCAAATTTGAAAGTAGTGTAACAGTGTACTATATAAAAGACACCAGACATAAGTAGAAAGGGAGTATAGACTTACTGGATACCATTTATGAATTGTGAACCAAGTCAATGTATTTCTTGGCCTGAAAAAATGCTTTTCAAATTAGTTATAAAATAGTTCAAAGATTAAAGTAGCTGGAATAGGATGATGTTCTCCTTTTATTTCCAGGAACAGACCTCACTTAAATTATCAGCTTTATTTCCAATTATATATGGTTATGTGACTTAGTGACAGCTAATGGAAGGAGTCTAGAAGATTTCTGGCCAACAATTTTAATTGTAATCAATCAAGGGTGCAGATGATGATAGGGATTTAAGAGCCTCAGATGAAAAGAGAATAGATCCCTGAATCTCCATGTGGATGTGAACCACTAACCTATCAGAAACCCTATTTAGACTGATATATGAACAAAGGCTCTATCGAGCTACTATGGATTTTTTAGTTATATTTATTAATTCAGACTCACCTGCTTTAACACAGAAAATGGAACTAACACAAGAACTGGGTATGGCTGTGACAAAACTGCAAAAGCCATGCCTTTGGTTTACATGATGTGTGGCAAGAAAACAGATATCATAGGCTATAGAATTGGAAACATAATTTTTTTGCAGTGACAAAACTTTTGGTAGAACTATCACTGTAATAAATTGGTAGGTGAATCACTTGCCTACACAGAGTGACAGTGTGTGTTGGTTTTTGCTAGCTGCTTTGAGTAGGTGTTAGAAGAAATAGAGGAATATAAACAGGATAAAAGAAATACAGAAATTCCAAATTTGGGTCATCACCAGGATGGACAAGACAATTAAACCCTAAAGAGCAGCTTTGGAGGCTTCTTTGTTTCTAACCAAGTTGTTGGAAAAGAGCTTGTTGAGAAAGCATCAAGTTGAAAGAGAGGCATGAGAGCGAAGAGCAGCAAGGATGAGAGGCATAGTGGAACAAAGATGCAAATCACTTAATCAAATGCAAAAGTTGTTTTTAAAAAACAACTTTGTTTGTGATTAAGGTGCAAAGAATTATGTGGAAGCAAATGGGTCAAAAGTCTACTAAATGTTTGAGACAATTATATGAAAAAAAAAAAACAACTATGAACTCCCAAACACACAAAAAAATTAGACTACTATGGGTCTGGAAATAGCTTTTGGATCCTCAAACCTCCATCAGGAAAAGTTGAGTACAAAAGATATATTCTCTCAAAGAGGAAAGGTTCTATCACAGTTACATCATATATGGCTTAGAAGACAAAAAGCAGCAAGACCATCACAGAAGTAGTGCCCGGGGCAATGGAAAAGTGGAGCCTCATTTTAGGATTAAATTTTTGGGCTTCTCTTCCATTCCCTCTCCTCCCTTCTCCTTTCTTCTTCCCCTATCCTCTCCTCTGTTCCCCTCCCCTCCCCTCCTATCCACTTCTCCATTTTAGTTCCAGATTCTCACATCCTGTCCTTCGGTTTTCTGATGCAAACAAGTTTAGAACATACTTTACTCCATTTTTTTTTCATAATTGCATTAGTGGAAGAATTTGTCTAGATCAAGTTTGTCCATAATTGATAGAAGAAAAATTGTTTTGGGGCCAGCTCTATAGTGTAGTGGGTAAAGCCTCCACCTGTGGCACCAGCATCCCATATGGGTGCCAGTTCAAGTCCCGGCTGCTCTTCTTCTGATCCAGCTCTCTGCTATGGCCTGGGAAAGCAGTAGAAGATGGTCTAAGTGCTTGGGTCCCTGCATATGCATGGGAAACTCAGAAGAAGCTCTTGGCTCCTCGTTTCAGGTTGGCTCAACTCCAGCCATTGTGGCCATTTTGGGAATGAACCAGCACATGGAAGACCTTTCTCTCTGTCTCTCCCTGTCTCTGTAACTCTGCCTCTCAAATAACTAAATAAATAACATCTTTAAAAAGAAAAGAAAAAAATGCTTCCTCTTTCTTATAAAGCTTTTTAAGTTATTCCAAAAGACAGATAGAACTGAATGTTTCTGCTCTATATTTCTTAGTACCCAGATAATAGAAAACGGGAAAGCTCTGAGTCAATGACTTTAGTTCTATTATATTAAAAATTATTTTCTTGCCAACCAAGAGGATGATGGTCCCTTTTTCTCTATAAACTATCTTAACTAATCATTGTCTGTAGGTTAATAAATAATTTGTATCCTTTGGCTTAATCTGGGAATTTGATTTTATTAAAAATGTAAATTGGGCATGTGTAAAATATATTATCATTTAATTTTACAAACAAATTAAAAATTAGATAATGAATTTACTAAAAAATTAATGGTTATCTTGACTCTTGTCTGAACAAACATAAGCTGGTTGGAAAGGTGAGATAAAATGTTTAAATAAATTATCAAAGTTTATATGACACCTATTTAATATTACACAGAAAAACCTGACATAGAAATTTGGTTCATAAAGAAAAAATGGCTTAATTGGTGCCTACACTTTGCTTTCAAAACATGCGTGGGACAATGTTGCTTGACTATTATTAGTCATTTTTGTTTCCATCCATGCTGCAAAAGGCGTGATTTGGCTCAGGTGTTTATATTCCAACCTGTAACTCACATATGTTTTGCTTACTTTATGTTATTATTTTTCATTTTCCTTACCAGGGTTTTTTTGTATGTGGGCAGTGATGTATTGGTAAATATTTAACAACTAACTATCAATACAAAACTCTGATTTGTAGCAGTTAACAGTTTCCCTTGTGTAGATAGTCCCCCAGTGGCCAATTCAAGGTTCCAGTGTGACATTAACTGGCTCATGGAATTCTTGGGAATTTAACAATTGAGTTTTATAAGTCGGAATGAGCCAGTTCCAATACAACAATGAGGATGACATCTGGCTGTGTTCCTGCCAATGAGAAATGTGGAACACCAATACCTTCTTTGCTAGATACTTCAGCTTGCAAAATATTAATTACAGGTCACTATATCTATATATGTATATATAGTTTTTTTAAAATAACTTTTTGAAGTAAAATGTATAATTGAAATATGCAAATTCTAAGTCACAAATTTTCACAGCTGTGTAACCCAAACTGCCAAGAAAAAGCAGAATATGCTATCACCATGAAAATCCCATCATTTCACTGTGTCTGGCACAGTGGCATCCTTGGCTGTTGCAGGCATTTGGGGAGTGAACCAACAGATGGAAGGAATATCTTTGTCTCTCTGCCTTTGAAATAAAAACTGAAAATAAAACAGAAAGGCCATTTGTGTTGCCTGTGTCCCTTGGGTTCTATCCCCAGCTTCACTTCTGATCCGCTTTCCTGTTACTGCACATCTTAGGAGGCAGCAAGTGATGGCTCAAGTACTCAGGTCCTTGCCACCTGCATGGGAGATTCAGATTGAGTTTCCAGCTCCTGGTTTTGGCCTGACCCAGATCTGCTGTTGTGGGTATTTGAGTCATGAGCCAGTAGCTCTCTTTGTCTTTGTCTCTGCCTTTCAGAGAAATTCAATTAAAATTCTTTTTTAATTCCCTCATTTTCCTCCTAACTTAATCGCCACATTCTCACTCAAGGGGCAAAAATTCTTCTGTTTTTTTCCCCTAGAGAGTAATTCTGCCTCTACCAGAACTTCATCTAAATGGAATCACACAATATGTAGTCTTACATAAGACTTCTTCATTCAGCATAAATTTTTGAGATTCAAAAAACCCCCTTATTTTAAAAACCTTTTTTTATGAGACCAGAGCCAAGTAATAAAAGATGAGTAGTACTCAAATAGATAATAGGAAGGACAGAAGGTAGAGAGGCAGACATGGTGGGAAGAAGGGAGGGAAGGAAAAAGAAAGGAAGGAAGGAAGGAAGGAAGGAAGGGAAGGAGGAAGAGAAGGAAGGAAGGGAGGAAGGAAAAAATGAAGGAAGGGCGGGAGAAAGAAGGGAATGAGGGAAAGAAGGAGAAAAAACGCTTTCAGAGGTGAGGAACAGGTTGATGGAGTCAACTGTGATGATTTCACAGGTATAGGCTTATCTCAAAACTCATCAAGTTACGTATATTAATTATGTGTAGCATTGTATATGTCAATTATACTTTAATAAAGTAGCTAAAAATGAGGAGGAGGTAGCCAATAAAAGTGCTAAAAGGAAACTGGATCCAAGAACCTATTTTGGCAGCCAAAAACCAGAACTGACCCTTCTTGCATTGTTTTAGAAATCTTTGCTGAGATCAGAATGGCTTCAGGTTGGAAGGAGTGGAAGAAATTTCTTGTTTGTAACATAGTTTGCATTGCTTAATTCATCATGAGATTTTGCTGCTTAAAAATAAAAAGGAATAAAAATAAGAAGGAAAAATGAAAAGTTTTAATATTAAGCTTGAGAAGTGTCTGTGAAACAAGAGCCATTTGGAACTTATTGGTAAATAATTCTACTTACAAAGAATAGAAACATCATATGCTTTTATTAATGTCTAAAAATCTGGATAATATTGACTATGTAACAGGATGAAATGAAACTTTTTTTCAGTTGTCTCACTTGGATTTGAGCCCCCAAAACCAATTCAGCAACTGTCAAATAACCCCCAGGAGGAATCTGCTGTATATTTGTCTACATGGTATGAATTGAAGTAAATAAAGAAGGTCCTTACTGATTAAAAAAAAAAAAAAACTTGTTTTAAAAGTTACTTGTCTTACTTTTTAAAAAATATTCACAGTAGCATTTCATTGTATGAATATCCTGCAATTTGTTTATTCATTCTTCTGTGGATGGACTTTTGGGATTTTTCCCACCAATTTTGGATACTTTGAGTGATGCTGCTATAAACATTTTATGCAAACTTTATAAAACCACATTCTTTTATAACTACCTAGAAGTGATGGCAGGATCATAAGAGAAATTTATAAGCATACTGAATTTTATAAGAAAGTATTTTCCAAAGGGATTGTAACATTTTATACTCCACCAAAATATATGTGAATCCTGTTGCTCTGCATTTAGCCAATACTGAGGCTAAATTTAATTTCAGAAGTATCTCATTTTTAAAGAAAATATGTGAATTTATTAAAATTACAAAAGTAAGGCATACTCTAAGAAATAAAATGATAAAAAATAAAAATTATCTTAAAATTATAGCACTACCCACCAGTAACCACATTTGTCTTATGCATTTCTTCTCATTATTTAGCCAGTCTCCAAGTAAGGGATGTGTGGGTTGTTCCATTTCTCCACTACTCCAATGTTACCACAAAATTTCTTGTGCACAGGATAAATGCCTTGAAGAAGGATTGATGCTTCCAAGGTTCATGCATTAAACATGTTAAAGTTATCATCAAATGCATACACTTTGCCTTGCTCCTGCCCCCTGTCAATTGTGCTACTAACATTTACACTCGCCCACCAGGATTAAATGCCAATTCCTCCAGTTATTTTCATTCTAAATTTTCAAAAGGTTATCCATACATCATCATGTTTGTTAAATTGTCTCCAGTGGCTCTCAGCCACACAATACAGCTCAGAATATGATTTTGCCCAAGTTAAGGCCTGACTGATTTTTCCCATTATTTTTGTCTTTTTTCTTTAGTTTAATTGACTGATAAAAATAGTATATATTTATCCTGTACATGTTGAAATATGTATGCATTGTGAAGTAGATAAATCAAGTGAATTAACAATGTATTATTTCTTTCTTTCTTTTTTTTTTTTTACAGGCAGAGTTAGACAGTGAGAGAGAGAGACAGAGAGAAAGGTCTTCCTTTTCCATTGGTTCACCCCCAAAGTGGCCGCTACGGCTGGCGCACTGCGGCCGGCACGCCGGGCCGATCCGAAGCCAGGAGCCAGGTGCTTCCTCCTGGTCTCCCATGTGGATGCAGGGCCCAAGGATTTGGGCCATCCTCCACTGCACTCCCGGGCCACAGCAGAGAGCTGGACTGGAAGATGGGCAACCGGGACAGAATCCAGCGCCCCGACCGGGACTAGAACCCGGTGTGCCGGCGCCGCAGGTGGAGGATTAGCCAAGTGAGCTGTGGCACCCATATTATTTCAACATAAGGACTTACTGTCTTTGTGTATGTATGTGGTGAGAACACCTAGAAATCTACTGTCTTTGCAAGTCTCAAGATTACAACATATTACTAGTGATAATACTCACCACATTGTATAACAGATCTTTTGAATAAATCTCTCTTTCAGACTGAAGTTTTGCATCCTTTGATCAACCTCTGCCAATCCCCTAGTCCTCTTGCCCCTTGAAACCACCATTCTACTCTCTACTTCCATGAGTTCAACTCTAGATTCCACTGATGGTGGCATGCAGTCTTTGTTTTTCTACACCTGGCTTATTTTACATAGCATAATGTCCTTCATGTTCATTCATGTAACAAATGACAAGGTTTCCTTCCTTATAAAGGCTGGACAGTATTCCTTCCTCTGTTGATGGATCCTTAGGTTGCTTCCATATTGTGGATATTACAAACAACGGGGAATGCCATTTCTTTGATGACTAATGATGTTGAGCACTTTTTATGTGATAATGAGTCATCCATATATATGTATTTTTAAAGATTCACTTATTTTATTTATTCAAAAGACAGAGTGGCAGGAAGATCTCTCTCTCTATATATATATAAAGATCTCTATATATCTATATATAGATATATAGATATATGCATGTATACATATAACATAATATACATATAATATTATATGCATATATACATAAGTATTATATACATATAATATATACATTTATATATACAGAGAGAGAGAACCATCCACTGGTTCACTTCCCAGATGACCACAAAGCCAGGACTGGGTTAGGCTGAAGCCAGGAGTCAGTAACTTCATCAGAGTCTCCCATGTGAGACTTTAAATTAGGGGACTAAGTATTTGGGTCAACATCTGTTAATTTCCCAGGTGCGTTTGCAAGAAGCTGAATTAAAAATGGAGTAGCCAGGACTGGAGCAGGGACTCTGTTATGGGATGCTGGTGTTATAGGCAGCTGCTTAACTGGCTGCACCACAATGCTGATCTCCATTTTCCTTTTTTAAATTTTTTAAAGATTTTCATTTTATTTATTTGAAAGGCATAGTTGAGAGAGAGAGAGAGAGAGAGTGAGTCTTCCACCTGCTTGGTCATTCCCCAGATGGCCACAATGACTGGAGCTGGGCCAGGCTGAAGCCAGGAGCCGGGACCTTCATCAGGTCTCCTACATGGGTGCAGGAGCCAAAAGACTTGGGATATCCTCCACTGTTTTCCCAGGTGTATTAGTAGGGAGCTGGACCAGAAGCAGAGTGGCTGGGACTCAAACCAACTCCCATATGGAGTGCCAGTGCAGGTGATAGTGGCTTAACCCACTGTGTCACTGTACTGGTCCCATATGCTTCTTTTTTAAAAGTCAAGTCTTTATTCAAATATTTAGCCTATTTGTTCAACTGGACTGAGCATCTTTACTCATTTACTACATTTCTTCTGCCTCCTTCAAGCCCCAGTATTCTCACCTTGCTGCACCTGAGGCAGAGTTTCCACCTGTGAGTTAAGGGTGTGTGAAGAATGCTAGGCTTGAAATACTAAGCCCTGGAATAAATTTTTTGAGAGCAGGAGATGGGGAGGAGAAGGGGGGAAAATGAGGGCAGCTTCCCCCTTGTGGGAGAAACTGGAGCCTTAGACTGGGAGCTGGGAGGAGAGGGAGTCCTGGACTAGAGCACCCAGGGTAGAGTTATAATAATGTAGAGCTGAAAGTGGGTCATGATTCAAATGCCACACTCATTGTTACTAACAAGTTTTACTTTCTTTCTAAAAAGTTATTGTTATTAACATATTTTTATTCAAGTTATTTATTCTAATTCATAGGCAGATAGACATACACAAACACACACAGAGGGAGAAGGAGAGAGGGAAAGAGAGAGAGAGCACACTCCCATTTGCTGGAGTGGTAGAATTCTGCCAAATGGGAGGCTGGGGAATAAAACCCCTCAACCCGCAGCTCTAACATGTTGGCACATTGGCAGAGAACTCTCCCCTCCACCAGCAACTGTAAAATTGGTTCACTTCCTAAATGCCTACATTAGCTGGAGCTGGGCAGGTTGAAGTAAGGTGCTGGGAACTCAATCTGGGTCTCCCATATAGGTGGTAGGGACCCAAATACTTGAGACTTCACTTGCTGCCACCAGCATCTGTATTGATGGGAAGTTAGTGGAAAGACCTGGAGCTAGGGATCAAACCCAAGCACTTCAATATGGATGTAGGTGTTCTAACTGCTAAACACCCCCTCCCCAAAATGTGTTTGTGTTTTTACTTGATTTACAGTGAACTTGAATATTTTTTCATGTTCATTGGTCACTTACACATTTTTTTGCCAGTGTAGTCTGTTCATGCTATTTGTCTATTTTTGTTTCTGTGGCCGCTTACTGGTCTTTCTTAAGAATCAAAGGAATTTCCTCTGACAGAGTGTGGGACTGCTGCTTTTCATCCACCTCTCCATCAGTCTGTGATGCACCACAGCCCCCGTAACCAGTGTAAATTAGAACAGATGCTCTCTTAGGGCTGGTGCTGTGGTACAGTGGGTTAAAGCCCTGGCCTGTAGTGCCAGCATCCCATATGGGCAACTGTTTGAGTCCTGGATGCTCCATATCCAATCCAGATCCCTGCTAATGTGCCTGGGAAAGAAGCAGAGGATGGCCCAAATGCTTGGACCCCTGCACTCATGTTGGAGACCTGGAAGAAGCTCCTGGCTTCAGATTGGCTCAGCTCCAGCTGTTGAGGCCATTTGGGGAGTGAACCAGCAGAAGGAATACCTCTCTCTCTGTCTCTACCTCTCTGTAACTCTGTCTTTCAAATAGATAAAATAAATCATAAATCTTAAAAGATAAAAAAAAAAACAGATGCTCTACTGAGTTAATTAGGAATCTAGTCAAGAACTGTGTATTCTTCCCTGCTAAGGTTTTGTTTTGCTTGTTTGTTTTTGGCTTCTGTCTCTTTCCTTTGCCTGTATCTACCTGGTTTCCTTCCTTTTTTGGTTCCCATAAGTCTCCTGATTTCTGGATATTTGTATCATATTGGAGCTTGCTTTTCTCCTGTTTTCTCTTAGTTTCTCTAGTGTCTGCCACTTTTCATTCTCTAAGCTCCAGTGTCTTGAGTTCCTCTTCTCTTTCTCTAAGCTTCCTGCTTCCTTTTCCTGGACTGGCTGCCTCCAATGGCCTTTTCAGAGTATAGGATGTGGAGGTCATCTGGTGGCATTAGGCTGTACGGTTTGAGGCAGCAGAAACAATAGTTGGCACATTTATCCGTGGTATAATACCACAAAGAGTTGGACAAATGAGGAAATAGTGAAATTAAGAAATAGTTGGGTAAGGTTTTGTTTAGTGTTAGTCTTGCTATCTATGTCAGTCCACATCATTTCCAGGTAAATGGTCCCCTGAGGGTAGGGGACAAGAATTCCTAGTGTGGATGTGGAGGCAGGGGTTTGGATTGCCTGATGCTGCCAGACGCTCCATTAACATCTCATTTAGTCCTCTAATGTTGGTGTTTTTCACTGGTGGATGTAGTTGAAATCAATGATCTTAAACTCCCCTATTTGGAGCGTAGTTAGCATTGACATCCCTTTGGACCATGCTTTTTCTGAATTTATGACCAACAGGGATTGGAACCCAAAAGAATTCCAAGCAATCCTAGCACAACATCATAGCACATTGATTTGTACCTTTTAGTGCTTCTTGGACAAATGGACCATTCTCAATTATTTTATTCAGCATATACTTGGTAGACATCAATCATTATGGTAAAAACTGAAAGAAATAAAAATTAGGACAAACTTTCAGCTATGCCTTCATGGAAATCACAGCTTAATGCTTATTTGTAGGAAAAAAGCCTATGATTGAATGTATGCTGTGACCTCTTCTGTGATAGAGACGTAATCAAGGACTTCATTCATCTGATACATACTCTTGAGTACCCACCACAGCCTGGAACTCCTGATATGAACAAATAGGACCAAGGTTCTGTCCATAAGGCTTATAGCTGAGGGCAAGATTGCTTTACATGTGCAGGGATTAGAGAGGCCTTCACTACAGAGGTGGCATTCAAGAGTGTCTTTAGCTAACAAGTGATATTTAGTTATTTTCAGAAACCTTTTATTTAAGGAATACAAAGTTCATGCTTTTCATAAATACAACTTTAGAATATAGTGATTCTTCCCACTGTACCCATCATCTCACCCACATTCCCACCCCTCTTCCTATTCTCTCTCCTATTTTCATTCTTATTTTTTACTAATATCTATTTTCAATTAACTTTATATACATATGACTAACTCTATACTAAGTAAAGAGTTCAGCAAATTATATGAAAAAAAAAAAAACCCTGTTATCAATAGTCAAGACAAAGGCTGTTCAGTCATTGCATCTTGAAGTGTTGGTTTCTCTTCTATAAAATACCTTTTAGGAGCTCTATTAGTTATCACAGATCATGAAAATATATAGTATTTGTCCTTCTGGGACTGGCTTATTTCAATAAGCACGTTTTCCAGTTGCAAAGGATTTCATTTTTTATCACTGTGTAGTATTCCATAGTGTATATATCCCATACTTTCTTTATCCAATCTTCAGTTGACAGGCATTTGGGTTGATTGCATATCTTAGCTATTGTGAATTGAGCCACAATAAACATGGGGGTACAGATAACACATATGCTGATTGCTTCATGCTTCTTCATGTGGAGAGGCAGTTTTCTCAGCACCATTTGTTGAAGAGACTATTCTTGCTCCAAGGATTGATTTTAGCTTTGTTGTCAAAGATAAATTGGTTGTAGATGCATGGATTGATTTCTGATATTTCTATTCTATTCCACTGGTCAATCCATCTGTTTTTGTACTGGTACCATACTTTTTTTAAAATTTATTTATTTGAAAGGCAGAGTTACAGAGAGGCAGAGGCAGAGAGAGAGAGAGAGAGAGAGAGAGAGAAAGTCTTCTATCTACTGGTTCATTACCCAGAAGGCTATAATGACTAGAGCTATGCAGATCCGAATCCAGGAGCCAGGAGCTTCTTCTGGGTCTCCCACATGGGTGCAGGGGACCAAAGGGTTGGATCATCTTTTACTTCTTTCCCAGGCCATGGCAGAGAGCTAGATAAGAAATGGAGCAGCCGGGACTCAAACTGGTGCCAATATGGGATACCAGCACTGCAGGTGGCAGCTTTACTCACTATGCCACAACACCTGCCCCCATGCTGTTTTGACTATAATTGCCCTCTAGTATGTCTTGAAATCTGGTATTGTGATGCCTCTGGCTTTGTTTTAGTTGTATAAGATTGCTTTAGCTATTTGCAGTCTCCTGTGTTTCCATATGAATTTCAGCATTTCTTTTAATATCTGAGAAGAATGTCCTTGGTATTTTGTTTAGCATTGTGTTAATGTAAGTTGTTTTAATAGTATGGACATTTTGATGATATTGATTCTTCCAATCGATGAACATGGAAGACTTTTCCATTTTTTGTGTGTTTTCTTCTATTTCTTTCTTTAATGTTTTGTAAATCACATCATAGAGATATTTGACATCCTTAGTTAAATTTATTCCAAGATACTTGATTTTTTTGTAGCTATTGTGAATGAGATTGATCTTAGAAGTTCTTTCTCAGCCATGGCATTGTCTGTGTATCCAAAGGCTGTTGATATTTGTGTATTGATTTTATATCCTGCTACTTTACCAAACTCTTTTATGAGTTCCAATAGTCTTTTGGTGGAGTCTTTTGGATCCCCTATATATAGAATCATGCAATCTGCAAATAGGGATAGTTTGACTTCTTCCTTCCCAATTTGTATCCTTTTGATTTCTTTTTCTACTTTCATGGCTCTGGCTAAGACTTCCAGGACTATATTGAATAGCAATGGTAAGAGTGGGCATCCCTGTCTGTTTCTGGATCTCAGCAGGAATGCTTCCAACTTTTCCCCATTCAATAGGAAGCTGGCTGTGGGTTTGTCATAAATTGCCTGGATCATTTTGAGGAGTGTTCCTTCTATACCCAATTTGCTTAAAGTTTTCATTATGAAAGGATGTTTTATTTTATCATATACTTTCTCTGCATCTATTGAGATAATTATGTGACTTTTGTTCTTCAGTTTGTTAATTTGATATATCAGATTGATTCGTGAATGTTGAACCATCCCTGCATACCAGAGGTAAATCCTACTCAGTCTTGGTGAATGATCTTTCTGATGTGTTTCTGGATTCAAATGGCTAGTATTTTGTTGAGAATCTTTGTGTCTATATTCATCAGGGAAATTGGTCTGTAGTTCTCTTTATTGTGTTTTTCAAGTTTAGGAATTAGTGTGATGTGGGCTTCATAATAGGAGTTTGGGAGGATTCCTTCCCTTTTAGTTGTTTGGAATAGCTTGAGAAGAATTGGAGTTAGGGGCTGGTGCTGTAGAGTAGTGGGTTAACGCCCTGTCCTGAATCGCTGGCATCCCATATGGGCACCGGTTTGAGGCCTGGCTGCTCCACTCTGATCGAGCTCTTTGCTATGGTGTGGGATAGCAGTAGAAGATGACCCAAGTCCTTGGGCCTCTGCACCAGCATGGGAGACCCAGAGAAAGCTCCTGGATCCTGGCTTCGGATCAGCACAGCTCTGGCAGATGTGGCCATCTGGGGAGTGAACCATCAGATAGAAGATCTCCCTCTCTCTCTCTCTCTCTCTCTCTCTCTCTTTCTCTCTCTGCCTCTCCTCTCTCTGTGTAACTATGAATTTCAAATAAATAAATAAATATTTTTTAAAAAAATTGGAGTAATTTCTTCCTTAAATGCCTGGTAGAATTCAGCAGGGAAGCCATCCAGTCGTGGGCTTTTCTTTGCCAGGAGTGTCTTTATTACTGATTCACTTTCTGTCTCAGTTATCAATCTGTTTAGGTTTTCTATGTCTTCATGGATCAATTTAGGTAGGTTGTATGTTTCCAGGAATGTATACATTTCTTCTAGGTTTCCTAGTTTCTTGGCATAAAGCTCTTTGTAGTAATCTCTGATGATTCTTTTTATTTCTGTGGTGTCTGTTATTGCATTTCCTTTTTATCTCTATTTTTATTGCTTTGGATAATCTCTCTCTTTTTTTGGTTAGTTGGGCCAATGGTGTGTCAATTTTGTTTATTTTTTTCAAAAAATCAGCTTTTCATTTCACTAACTTTTTTTGTATTTTTTTGTTTCAATTGTGCTTATTTCTTTTCCAATCTTAATTATTTCTTTTCTATTACTAGTTTTGGTTTGGTTTGCTGTTGTTTTTCTAGGTTCTTGAGATGCATTAATAGCTCATTTATTTGGTGCCTTTCCAATTTCTTGGTGTAGGAAGCAATTGCTATAACCTTCCCTTTAACACTGCTTTTTCTGTATCATATGAGTTTTGATATGTTGTGTTGTCATCATCATTCATTTCCAGAAATATTTTGATCTCTCTTTTTATTTTTATTTCTTCAATAGCCCACTGTTCAATCAGTAACATGTTATTCAGTCAGTCTCCATGTGTCTGCATATGTTTTAGGGGTTCTTGAGTTGTTGATTTCCAGCTTCATTCTATTGTGGTCAGGGAAGATACATGATGTCATTTGATTTTCTTGAATTTGGTGGGGCTAGATTTATGGCCCAGCACATGGTCTATCCTAGACAAATTTCCACGCACTGGTGAGAATAATGTGTATTCTGCATCTGTAGAATGAAAAGTTCTGTTGCTATTGTTAGGTGCATTTGGTCTATACTCTCCAATAACTCTGTTTTTTCCTTGCTGATTTTCTATCTGGTTAATCTGTCCATAGCTGAAAGTAGGGTATAGAATGCCCCCGTTACTGTTGTATTGGAGTCTATGTCTCCCTTTAAATCCATTAATATTTCTTTTAAATACCCATTTGTCCTGTAATTATGTGTATATACACTTATAATTCTCACATCTCCTTTTGAATTGATCCTTTAATCATTACATAGTGCCCTTCTTTGTCCTTTTTAACAGTTTTCATGTTAAAGTTTATTTTGTCTGAAGTTAGGATGGCTACACCAGCTCTTTTTTGGTTTCTGTTAGCATGGGATATCTTTTTTCATCATTTTACTTTCAGTCTGCATGTATCTTTGTTGGTGAGATGTGTTCTTGCAGGCAGCAAATAATGGTTTTTTTCTTTTAACCCATTTAGGCAGTTTGTATCTTTTTGTTTGTTTGTTTGTTTTTGGACAGGCAGAGTTAGACAGTGAGAGAGAGACAGAGAGAGAAACTTCTTCCTTCCGCTGGTTCACTCCACAAATGGCTGCTGTGGCAGTGCGCAGCACCTATCCAAAGCCAGGAGCCAGGTGCTTCCTCCTGGTCTCCCATGCGGTTACACTTGGGCCATCCTCCACTGCCTTCCTGGGCCACAGCAGAGAGCTGGACTGGCAAAGGAGCAACCGGGACAGAATCTAGCGCCCCAACCGGGACTAGAAACCGAGGTGCCAGTGCCACAGGCAGAGGATTAGCCTAGTGAGCCACGGTGCCGGCCATGTCTGTATCTTTTAACTAGAGTTGAAGCCATTTACATTCAAGGTGAGTATTGATAATTAATGACCTGGATCTGCCATTTTCCCATAAATATTCCTATTGTTTACTTTGTATTTCCTTTGTACTTTTACTGGGAGATTTTCTGCCTTCATCTTTCTTCATAGTGATGACCATGTTTTTGTGTTTCTATGTGTAGCACTTCTGTAAGCATCTTTTGTAAGTCTGGACTAGTGGTGACAAATTCTTCCAATTTCTGTTTGTTGTGGAGTGTCTTTATTTCACCTTCATTCATAAATGAGAGCTTTGCAGGGTGCAGTATTCTGGGTTGACAGTTTTTTTTTTCTCTTAAGGCTTGGAATTTATCTAGCCATTCTCTCCCATCCTGTAGAATTTGTGATGAGAAGTCAGTTATGAGTCTGGTTGGAGATTCTCTGAAAGTAATCTGCCATTTCTTTCATGCACATTTTAGAATTTTTTTTTATGTTTTACTATGGAGGGTTTGGCTATAGTGTGTTGTGGTGAAGGTACACTGTCCCCTGGAGGGCTCCAAACCAGACTCCTGCCCGGCTCTTCCTGTAGCTTTATTGCTGGTGATTTAGGCTGCTGCAGTCTGGTCTCACTTAACTCCAAAGCTGGTGTGGAGGCTCTCAGCTGCTGGTGTCTTGTGGCATGTCCACACTTTCCAAGTATGTCCACAGTGTCCTTCTAATTGGCTTGGGGTTTCCTCTGCCATTTTCTCCCCAACTCTTTCCTGAGACTGTGCTCTCTCTGTAATATTTATTTCTGTAGAGATGAAAGATATTTTAGGTAAAGAGAATAATGATAGGTATGCAGGTGCACAGTCAGAGAATGTGCACAAAGTGAATTTCATATTTTCATCTGGCCTTGAGTTTAGAGAATAAAAAAGGTAGAGTGAAAGAAAAATTTAAGGTAGGACTAGATTACAGAAAGCCTTATTGTTTGTTGATTTGTCCATTCATCCATCCATTAACCTACTCACTTATCCAGCAAATAACCAATTGTGAAGCTCTCACCAAAGAAACTTAGATTACAGAGTGGCAAAGGAGCCAGATCTGTGGTGGAATAAATGGAAAATGTTTCAGAATATATAGCTTGAATTATATTTAACTGGGTACTGTTAATTTTCCAAATGGGTGAGATTTCCTGCTATTACTACCACTCTGAAAGTCTGCTCTTCACTCTTGAAAGTGGATTGACTCATAGTCAATGCAGGATGTTGCCAATGCTTTTCAATAACCAGTTTCTCATAAGTGGGTGCAAAAGGGGCAGTCTCCAGTTTCAGCCTCTCAAAAGTAGCCACGTGGTTTCTCACTGACCTTCAATTTGTGACACTAAACAATAGAGGCTACCTGCTTGGTGGCATGCTGACTGGTTATAGCACAGTGGATGACATCATTGAGACCTCCTGTGAGCCTTTTTGAAATCCAAACTCAAGGCCATTCAGTGTTGCTATCTTCTCACCCTTCAATCCCCTGCTACACTAGAAATGCAAGCCTTCCTTGTTCATCTTTGCTCTCACACCAACTCATATTCATTCTTCATGCCTCTCCCTATAATACTTGCTTCTCAGGTCCCTTTTTCTTATATTTATACTCATCATTGCCATTCTCACACTCATGGCCTTGTCTCTTTCCCTAGTTAGTCAGCACAACATATCACACCATGTCAGCCACTCACTTGCCATTGTTTTTAGCATCCTAATCCCCTTCTATTTGAACTGTACCCTCAGTCATGAAACAGTCCACATACCAGTGTTCTCTCTTTCTATGCCAAGATCACTAAAGTGTTGTTGAAAAAACCATAGTATATTTATATCATTGGCTATACTTAAGTGTATTATAGCTGGGAGTTCCACCTCTCTGCAGGTAGAATATTGACATAAATTATTTAGAATTCTGCCTGAGAGATTTGTCTTTTCTGCTCCATTTGTCTATTTATTTGTTCATTTATTTACACCAATATGGATTCATGGATGATTGTTTTGTGCTTTGAGTTATACTCCAATACTTCTTTATACTGCTCAAATTTTTCCGGATTTGGCCATTGGGAGCTCTTTCTGTTAGCTCCTCTGTCCCCTTGATATTTGCTCATAATTACATGTGTACATGTGTTTCAGGGCTTTTGTACATACTGGTACTACAAAATGTTCCATTTCCATCTTGTATACCTTACTTCTATATTTAATACGTTTTCTAAGGAGCCCTTTTATTGGACAAATGAAGATTTGGGTCATATGTGTGGCCTGTGGGTTGCCTTTTGTTCTAGCCTTCTGAGCATACAGAACAAAGATAAGTATATGTGCATACAACCTAGTGTACATACATACACCTACAATTATTTCTTTTATAAAAAAGATTTTACATATATATTTGAGAGGTAGAGTTATAGACAGTGAAATGGAGAAACAGAGAGAAAGGTCTTCCATTGGTTCACTCACCAGTTGGCCGCAACAGCTGGAGGTGTGCCGATCCAAAGCCAGGAGCCAGGATCTTCTTCCTGGTCTCCCACAGGGGTGCAGGGGCCCAAGGATTTGGGCCATCTTCTATTGCTTTCTCAGGCCATAGCAGAGAGCTGGATTGGAAGTGGAGCAGCCGGGACTAGAATTGGCGCCCATATGGGATGTCAGTGCTGCAGGCAGAGGATTAACCTACTGTGCCATGGTGCCAGCCCCTACAATTATTTCTGTATGTTTCTATGTATCTGTCTTAAGCTAAATAGGAGTTCATACTGACATCTCAAACATGAGTAAGAACCATACAGATTCTTCCTGCTTTATCCTGTTTTTTTTTTTTCTATAGTCTCCCTCTCCCAAACTACATTCCCATCATCCATCATCCATTTACTTATTTATTGACATATGGTGATTTATGAATTAATAACCAGTACACTGGTGGGAAGAAGCTTTATTAACTAGAGTACAGTGCCTGTGTACAGTTTATTTTATTATATCTGTTTATTTCCTGTGTTAGTAAGGTCACTACATTTTTATTCATTCCATTGGTGAGGTGGTTTTGTGTTTGTAATATAGTTGGAACCTCTTGTTTCAATATCTCCTAAGTGATTTTTTTGTGCATGTTAAAACCATATACCCTATATGCTGTGTTGTCCAGTGGATTCTGACAAATGTATGGTATCATGGATTCACCAACACTGTGCCATGAATTGTTTCTCCACTGTAACTTCTCCTGTAGCTACAAACTTCAAACTCCTAAAACTCCCAGCAACCAATGACTAGTCTCCAAACCCAGAAACAAATTATTTCACCACTTAATTTAGTTTTTCTTAATTTCTTTTATCAGTGATTTATAGTTCTCCACATATAATGTACATATATGTACATAATGTACATGTTATGTGATAGGTATATTTATAGGCAACTATTTAATTTTGTTGGATGAGATTATAAATTGTAGTTTTTTTAAAAATTTCAGATTACAGTTGTTCAACAATGGTATATAAAAAAGGAATTTTCCAATTGGGCATTGAACTTGTTTCTTGTGACTTTGCTACACTAGCTTAATAATTCCAGAAGTTTAAATTCCAGTGCATTCTTTAGAGAGTTTTCTATCTGTGACTAAAGACAGTTTTATTTCTTTTTTCCAATCTATAATTTTTTTCATCTTATTTCATAACTAAGATGCTAGATCAATATTGAATAAGGCTGATGAGAGAGAACATCCTCACCTTGTTCCTGATTTTAGTGGAAAAACTACCAGTCTCTCACCTTTAAGTTTGATGTTACACACACATATGCACGCATATTTATCATTGAAAAGGACATAGGTTTGGGGTAGAGTATAAACATCAACAAAAGAACAGAAGAGCGTGGCTTATGGCTGAAGGAAAGCTGATGCCTTCGACTCTGAAGATGGATTTATTTTGTTACCAAAAGGGGTTTATTGAAGGGATTTTGGCATGAGAATGAGTTGACTGGATTTAAAAAATGATTTGAGAGGTAGGAAGACAGAGAGAGAGAGAGAGAGAGAGAGAGAGAAAGAAACAGAAAGAAGAACCTCCCCATTTACAGGTTTACTCTCCATAGGCCTGCAATGACTGGGGCTAAGCCAAGCTGAAGCCAGGAGCTGTGAACTTAGTTCAGATCTCCCATGTGGATGGCAGGGACCCAACTACTTGAGCCATCACCTGTTGACTCCCAAAGTCTGCAATGGTGGAAAACTGGAATTGGGAGTCAGAGCCGGGACTTGAACCTAGGCACTTTGATCTGGTATGCATGTGTCCCAACCAGTAGTTTAGCTGCCAGGCCAAATGCTTGCCCCTGTATATTTTTTGAAGATGTTGTTTATCAAGTTGAGAAAGTTCTCTCTTCTTGTTTGGCTGGGATTTTTTTAAAGATTTATTTTATTTATTTGAAAGACAGAGTTACAGAGGTAGAGGTAGAGGTAGGGGTAGGGGTAGGGGTAGAGGTAGAGGTAGATTTTCCAGTTGCTGATTAATTCCTCAAATGGCTGCAACAGCTGGAGCTGAGCTGATCTGAAGCCAGGAGCCAGAATCGTCTTCTGGGTTTCCCATGTAGGTGCAGGGGCCCAACACTTGGGTCATCCTCTGCTGCTTTCCCAGGCACATTAGCAGGGAGCTGGATTGGAAGAAGAGCAGCCAGGACTCAAACTGGCACCCATATGGGATGACCACACAGCAGGCTCAGGCTTTAACCTGATATGCCACAGTGCAGGCACTGGGGATTTTTTTTTTTAAATCATGGAATAAGTATTGGATATTTTAAAGTGCTTTTTCCTGAATCTATTGGTATAGTCATATTATTCTTTTTTCAGCTTATTAATATAGTGGATTTTATTAGCTATTTATTATTTTAAAATTTTTTGATAAACAACACTCTTTTTACATTTTTATAGGGTCCCTGCACTATTTCAACACATGCATACAGCATAAGCTGATCAAATCAGGAAACAGCATATAGCAATTCACGTTTGAGTGAATGTTGAATTAGACTTGGATACTTGGAATAAATCCCACTTGGCTGTACTGTGTAATTCTTATTTTTTTATTTAATAAATGTAAATTTACAAAGTGCAACCTTTGCATTGTTGTGGTTTTCCCCCCATAACCTCCCTCCTACCCGCAGCCATCCCATCTCCCACTCCCTCTCCCATCCCACTCTTCATCAAGATTCATTTTCAATTATCTTTATATACAGAAGATCAACTTAGGATAGCAAAGATTTCAACAGACTGCACCCACACAACCGCACAAGATATAGAGTACTGTTCGACTAGTAGTTTTACCATTAATTCTCATAGTAAAACACATTAAAGACAGAGATCCTGGGGAGCAGGTACACAGTGACTCCTGTTGTTGATTTAACAATTGACACTCTTATTTATGATGTCAGAAATCACCTGAGGCTCTTGCCAGGAGCTGTCAAGGATATGGAAGCCTCTTGAGTTCACCAACTTTGAACTTATTTAGTCAAGGCCATATCACAGTGGAGGTTCCTTCCTCCCTTCAGAGAAAGGTGCTTCCTTCTTTGATGGCCCATTCTTTCTGCTGGGATCTTGTTCACTGAGATCTTTCGTTCAGGTTGTTTTTGCCAGAGTGTCTTGGCTTTCCATGCCTGCGAGACTCTCATGGGCCCTTTAGCCAGATTCGAATGCCCCAAGGGTTGATTCTGAGACTGGAGTGCTATTTAGGGCATTTGCCATTCTATGAGTCTGCTGCATGTCCTGCTCCCCCGCAGGATCATTCTCTCCCTTTTAATTCTATCCATTATTTGTAGACACTGGTCTTATTTGTGAAATCTCTTAGACACTTAACCTATCTTTTTGATCAATTATGTACTTAAATATCACTTTAACAAATGAGATAGCATTGGTACATGCCTCCTTGATAAGATTGAATTGGAATCCCCTGGTACATTTCTAGCTCTACCATTGGAGGTAAGTCTGAGTAGGCATGTGCCGACCTGTATATCTCCTCCCTCTCTTATTCCCACTCTTATATTTAACAAAGATCACTTTTCTGTTAATTTTAAATGCCTAAGAATGATTGTGTATTAATTACAGAGATCAACCAATGGTATTAAGTAGAACAAAACAACAACAACAACAAAAATACCGAAAGGAATAAAATATTAAGTTGTTCTTCAACAGTCCAGACAAGGGCTGACCAAGTCATTGTTTCTCATAGTGTCCATTTCATTTCAACAGGTTTCCTTTTAGGTGCTCGGTTAGTTGTCATTGATCAGGGAGAATGTATGATATTTGTCCCTTTTGGACTGGCTTATTTCGCTCAGCATGGTATTTTCCAGTTTCCTCCATTGTGTTGCAAGTGACCAGATTTCATTGTTTTTTACTGCTGTATAGTATTCTATAGAGTACATATCCCATAATTTCTTTACCCAGTCAACTGTTGATGGGCATTTAGGTTGATTCCATGTCTTAGCTATTGTGAATTGAGCTGCAGTAAAGATTGAGGTGCAAACAGCTCTTTTTTTATTTAGTTTAATTCCCTTTGGGTATATTCCAAGGAGTGGGATGGCTGGGTCATGTGATAGGGCTATATTCAGGTCTCTGAGGACTCTCCAAACTGTCTTCTATAGTGGCTTTACCAGTTTGCATTCCTACCAACAGTGGATTAGTGTCCCTTTTTCCCCACATCCTCGCCAGCATCTGTTGTTAGTTGATTTCTGTATGTAAGCCATTCTAACCGGAGTGAGGTGAAATATCATTGTGGTTTTGATTTGCATTTCCCTGATGGCTAGAGATCCTGAGCATTTTTTCATGTATCTGTTGGCCATTCGGATTTCCTCTTTTGAAAAATGTCTGTTAAGGTCCTTGGCCCATCTTTTTATTGGGTTGTTTGTTTTGTTGATGTGGAGTTTCTTGATCATTTTATAGATTCTGGTTGTTAATCCTTTATCAGTTGTGTAGTTTGCAAATAATGTCTCCCATTCTGTTGGTTGCCTCTTGACTTTCCTGACTGTTTCTTTTGCTGTAAAGAAACTCTTCAATTTGAGGTAATCCCATTTGTTTATTTTATCTTTGACTACCCGTGCCTCTGGGGTCTTCTCCAGGAATTCTTTGCCTGTTCCAATGTCTTGAAGGGTTTCCCCTGTGCTCTCAATTAATTTCATGGTGTTGCGGCATATCTCCAGTTCTTTGATCCATATTGAGTGGATTTTTGTATATGGTGTAAGGTAGGGGTCTTGCTTCATACTGCGACATGTGGACATCCAGTTTTCCCAGCACCATTTGTTGAAGAGGCTGTCCTTGTTCCAGGAGTTGGTTTTAGGTCCTTTGTCGAATATGAGTTGGTTATAGATGTTTGGATTGATCTTTGGTGTTTCTATTCTGTTCCATTGGTCTATCCATCTGTTTTTTGTACCAGTACCAGGCTGTTTTGATTATAACTGCCCTGTAGTATGTCTTGTAGTCTGGAATTGTGATGCCTCCAGCTTTGTTTTTATTGTTAAGGCTTGCTTTAGCTATTCGCGGTCTCCTGTTTCTCCATATGAATTTCAACATCATTTTTTCTAGGTCTGTGAAGAATGACTTTGGTATTTTGATTGGTATTGCATTGAACTTGTAAATTACTTTTAGGGGAATGGACATTTCGATGATATTGATTCTTCCAATCCATGAGCATGGCAGATTTTTCAATTTTTTTGTATCTTCTTCTATTTCTTTCTTTAATGTTTTGAAATTTTCATCATAGAGGTCTTTGACATCCTTGGTTAAATTTATCCCAAGGTACTTGATTTTTTTGGTAGCTATTGTGAATGGGATTGATCTTAGAAATTCTCCCTCGGCCATGGAATTGTCTGTGTATACAAAGGCTGTTGATTTCTGAGCATTGACTTTGTATCCTGCTACTTTGCCAAACTCTTCTATGAGTTCCAATAGTCTCTTACAGGAATTTATTGGATTCCCTAAATATAGGATCATGTCATCTGCAAATAGGGATAATTTAACTTCCTTCTTTCCCATTTGTATCCCTTTAATTTCTTTTTCTTGCCTGATGGCTCTGGCTAAAACTTCTAGGTCTATATTGAATAGCAATGGTGAGAGTGGTAATCCCTGTCTGGTGCCAGTTTTCAATGGAAATGCCTCCAACTTTTCCCCATTCAATATGATGCTGGCCATTGATTTATCATAAATTGCCTTAATTGTGTTGAGGAATGCTCCTTCTAACCCCAATTTGCTTAGAGTTTTCATCATGAAAGGGTGTTGTATTTTGTCAAATGCTTTCTCTGCATCTATTGAGATAATCATATGATTTTTGTTTCTCAATTTGTTAATGTGATGTATCATGTTGATTGATCTTCGAATATTGAACCATCCCTGCATACCAGGGATAAATCCCACTTTTCTGGTTGAATGATCTTTCTGATGTGTATTTGGATTCAGTTTGCCAGAATTTTTTGTTGATTATTTTTGCATCTATGTTCATCAGGGAGATAGGTCTGTAGTTTTCTTTCTCTGTTGTGTCTTTTCCGGTCTTAGGAATTAAGGTGATATTGGCTTCATAGAAAGAATTTGGTAGGATTCCCTCCCTTTCAATTGTTTTGAATAATTTGAGAAGAACTGGAGTTAGTTGTTCTTTAAATGTCTGGTAGAATTCAGCGGTGAAGCCATCCGGTCCTGGGCTCTTCTTTTTTGGTAGTGCATTTATTACTGATTCAATTTCTTTCATGGTTATGGGTCTGTTTAGGTTTTCTCTATCTTCGCGGCTCAGTTTAGGAAGGTTGTATGTGTCCAGGAATCTATCCATTTCTTCCAGGTTCCCCAACTTGTTAGCATACATCTCTTTGTAGTGGTTTCTGATGATTCTTTTTATTTCTGTTGTGTCTGTTGTTACATTTCCATTACTATCTTTAATTTTACAGATTTAGGTCTTCTCTCTCCTTTTTTTGGTTAGTTAGGCCAATGGTGTGTCTATTTTGTTTATTTTTTCAAAGAACCAGCGCTTGGTTTTGTTGATCTTTTGTATTTTTTTTTTGGTTTCAATTCTGTTTATTTCTTCTCTAATCTTTAGTATTTCTTTCCTTCTGCTGGGTTTAGACTTGATTTGCTGCTGTTTTTCTAAATCCTTGAGGTGTATGGAGAGGTCATTTGTTTGGTTCCTTTCCAGTTTCTTGATATAGGCACCAATTGCTATAAATGTAATTCTTATTAATAATTGTTATCTTGATGCACCATTAAGTGACTTGAGACTTCAATGTGAATAAAATCCATCTATTACTTTAAAAGACCTTATAATCAATGATAGATCAATAAAGAGACATATGGACCAGCACCGCAGCTCACTAGGCTAATCTTCTGCCTGCGGTGCCAGTACTCCAAGTTCTAGTCCCTGTTGGGGCACCGGTTCTGTCCCTGTTGCTCCTCTTCCAGTCCTGTTCTCTGCTGTGGCCCAGGAAGGCAGTGGAGGATGGCCCAAATGCTTGGGCCCTGCACCCACATGGGAGACCAGGAGGAAGCACCTGGCTCCTGGCTTCGGATCGACGTGTCGCGCTGGCTGCAGTGCACCGGCCGTAGCAGCCATTTAGGGGGTGAACCAATGGAAAAAGAAGACCTTTCTCTCTGTCTCTCTCACAGTCTAACTTTGCCTGTCAAAACAAACAAACAAACAACAACAACAAAATAAACAAAGAGACATCCACATACTTAACTATAATTCAAACCAAACCTTAGCGAGTGTTTTTATAAAAGAGGACAGTCCTATGGTTTTTTAATTGAGGGAAAGATCACACCTAGTTTGGAGGACTTAGGAGGTACTCGTCTGTAAACCATGGCGAAGGTAGAATCGGAATTTGAGATCTGAAAGGAGCTTTGGGTCATCTAACCGAAATCCTTCCCTTCTCTACCTCTCAGTAGATCAGCACCCTGCCTACTCTCCACAAATAAAGAGCTGGTATTTGATCTTGGATACCTAACCCTTCTGTCAGCAAGCTTCACTGTGCCTCACGCAGTTCCCCACTTAAATAGGTAACATAAATCTGTTTTACTTGACTTTTAAGTTGCTTATTTAGAAAATGGGCATGACATTTCCTTTGAATTTCCTCATTCCTTCAGTATAGAGAAAACTGGAGGCATTGGGTGGGTATGGAGTTGCCTAATTCTGCAATTGAGCAACTCCATCATGTTCTTGTGCCTCTAACTTATAAACAAAGAAAAGATAATCCCCATCTGCTACAATCTGTAGCTGTCCTGCTGCTGCCTGAGGGAGGCAATTCCCCTCGGATGCAGCCATTACTATTTGTTCTTTGCACGGACTTGTCTTCAACATGTGAGTTAGCTCTCTCTTTTTTTCTTTCTAGACTTGAGTGAATTTATTTTCCATAGAAAATTTACAGAGAAACTCAATTTAAAGTTCACCTGTGGTTTTTTTTTTTGCAATTTCAAGAGGTAAAGTTCACTTTGAACGATGTTGTAAGTAAGGATATTGCAGTGGCTTGCTCAGGAAAGTACAATTTTTGAGCCTCTTTATAACAAAAATGGCATGTGTCTTAGTGGCTTTACATTATTGTCAATAATTGGGTTCTTGGGTCCGGTGCTGCGGCATAGTGGGTAAAGTCGCCACCTGCAATGCCGGCATCCCATATGGGTGCTGGTTTGAGTCCCAGCTGCTCCAATTCCAATCCAGTTCTCTGCTATGGCCTGGGAAAGCAGTGGAAGATGGCCCAAGTCATTGGGCCCCTGCACCCACATGGGAGACCTGGAAGAAGCTCCTGGCTCCTGGCTTCAGATCAGCACAGCTCTGGCAGTTGCAGCAAATAGGGGAGTGAACCAGAGGATGGAAGATCTCTCTCTCTCTCTCTGCCTCTCCTTCTCTCTCTGTGTAACTCTAACTTTCAAATAAATAAATAAATCTTTTTAAAAAATAATTGGGTTCTTAACATCATAGCCATGTACAATAATGAATGGATAATTTTATTCATCTCATATAAATAACCATTTTCATGAAATAACAATGATCACAATAATGATGGTGGCTAATATTTACACTCACTCTTATCATGTGTCTAGTATTTTGTATAGATGATTTTATTTAACCTTCTCAGCCACTCTATACATTAGGGATTATTAATGTCATTCCCATTTTAGTGAGAAGTAACTTTGCTTCAGACAAGGTAACTTGTCCAAGGTTGCACAGTTACTAAGCACTGTTAGTTAAGCTGTTGCATAAATCCTTGCGATACGACAGGTGACTCTCGTCCTCTAACGTGCATGTGAATGTGAAGACATCTTTCAGGAAGAAATCACAAACACCCACACTGTTAAAATTACATCTGCTGAGACAGATCCCCATTTTCCCTGAGAGTGCTCTAAGAATCTATTGTGCTCTCCTGACTACCCTTGATTATCCTAAGTCCATGGATAACACCCATCCCCTACCACCACCACCCCCATTTCCTTTCACATCAAATACCTATATAATATGTCTCCTTCTTTCCAATGACTCCCCAACATGAGCCCATCAAACCACCCAAAGGTGTCACTTCATTTTTTTCCTTCTCCACTGTGTTTTACCTTTGCTCAGGCAGCTCCCCTTAGTTTCCATGCACACCCCCACCTCCTGGCTAACTGTCTACATTCTGGCTGGGTCAGCTCAAAGGAAAAATTTCAAAGGATGAAGAGAAGATAGGCAGTGGGTGGCTGAGCCCAAGGTGAAATAAAATAATATTTTCTTTTGTTGATTTACCAGTGTTTGTCTTTTAATTTCTGGAGAGCCTCTATTGCATGCAAAATGTTAATAGGAGTTGAAGGTCTCTTATTCATACAGTTCCAATCTATTCGGCAAAGAAAAAGCAGTGAAAATGATTCATACATGAATAATTTCCCCAAACCTTTGCTTATTGAAATGGATCAGAGATAATTACTAGGTTGGAGAATTTGCATCCACACAATTTTCTAGTCTCACAAACATAATTTTCTTTAGAATGAATAGAAAATATTTGCTCTTTTAAAAGCTGTTGTGAATGGTGGAACTATGTTCTTTCTGTATCTGTAGAAATGTGGTTGTTCCATCCACTGCTGCTACTCCTCATAGCTGGGGATGTCTCTCTTCCTCCTCATTTTGCCACTATCATGCACTTCAGTTCATTTGCTTTAAACTCCCACCTGCTTTCAGCGTAGTGTGGTGATCTCTGTGTTGTGCTGGTCATGACACCCACTAAGAATAAGTCAGGGTAATTTTAATAATGTGGGGGTTTGTGATTTCTTCCTGAAAGGTGACTTGCTAATCCCATGCAAATTGGGAGGACAGGGGTAACCTGCCACATCTCATATTTATTCAGCGGCTTAACTTTTAGTGTTTACCTGAAAGTCACAGCAAATTTTCATTGGCGTTGCTCTGAGAAGGGGATACAGAAAGGCGCTTTTTGTCTGTGATCCTTCAGGGCCATCTGGAATACACATGAGATTCATTTTCTGCCATTGTCTCTCCGAAGCATCAGGCTGTTGTTCCAGGTGTGAGAAGTGCCTGCATGGCTTAGGTTTAATACTTGCCTTTCATTATGCCCAACAGCTTGGTCTTTTATTCTCCCAGGGATGTGTTTTCAATACCACAGGAGATTTCTTTATGCCCAATCAAATGAATCTTCACAAACAGCTCAACTGGTGTGAGGCCTCAGGTGGGCTTAGGGGACCCACAAGAACAAGGTTTGTGTGTGGGTGCAGGGGGTATTCAAATGTGGCATTATGAATTTCTCAGTTCTGGTTTTATAGTAAAAACAAGCACTTCTCCTTGTGAGAATAAACAACTGATTCCAGTGTTCCTTGAAACTCTGTTGGAAAAAGAAAAAGCTAGGCTTGTATATGACACTGAGTGAAATATATAAGGATATTGTGGAATAAGACAGAGGTAATGGAGAAAAGCTTAAAATAAAAACTTTCAGGAATAGATAAGAAAAATATTAATGATGATGCCTATTGAGGATGAAGTTTTTGTGTTGATTAGAGTTTAACACCCTCTCTTAAAATAGTAAAAAAAGCAGAATAAATGAAATGAACAATAGGTACATATGGCAATATAGATGCATTTTATGAATATAATTTGAAGCAAAAAAGTCTAGAGATTACATTTTGTACAATAATTTTAAATAATTATTTTCTACTTTAAAGTTTAACACACTAAAAATGGATAGAAGTGCATTTTTACAAACTTAAAACCATCAAGGGGGCTGGCGCTGTGGCGCACTAGGTTAATTCTCCACCTGCGGCACCAGCACCCCATATGGGCACCGGGTTCTAGTCCCAGTTGCTCCTCTTCCAGTCCAGCTCTCTGCTGTGACCTGGGTTAGCAGTGGAGGATGGCCCAAGTCCTTGGGCCCTGCACCCGCATGGGAGACCAGGAAGAAACTCCTGGCTCCTGAGAAATTCGGATTGGCATGGCTCTGGCCATTGCGGCCATTTGGAGAGTGAACCAATGGAAGGAGTACCTTTCTCTCTGTCTCTCCCTCTCACTGTCTGTAAACTCTACCTGTCAAATAAATAAATAAAAAATAAAAAAGCACCAAAACAAGAGTATATATATTTAATAAATACATATATAAGTGTATCAAAAGGAAAGTAAGGCAATTATAAAAACAGCTCGTGGCAGGAGGCAGGGGAATAGGATGGACAAGAATCTCATGTGATTACAAGTTATTGTCATTGTTTTAGTTTTCTCTTGGATAGTCTTTTCACAATGATTGTTTTATTGTCAAAACTAACAAATGAACAGCAGAGAATTTTTTATGTACAAATGATGATCTATTATTTATTTAAATAAAGAGACATAATATTACGTTACATAAAGAGACAGACCTAGATAGAGAAGACAGATAGAACCCTTTGAAGATTGACTTCCTCAATTCTTGCAACAGCCAAAGCTGGGCTGAAGCTGGCAGCTGGGAACTCAGTCTGGGTTTCCCACACGAGCTGAAAAGACCTAATTACCTGAACTATCACCTACTGTGTCTGAGGGAGGGTGCACATTAGCAGGAAGTTGGAATAGGGAGCTGAACTGGGACTAAAACTCGGGCATTCTGATACGGAATGAATGTACCCCAAGTGGGCTCTTAACCACTATGCTAAATGCCAGTTTCATGAATGTCAATTATTAATTTAATATTATTATTAATGCAGTTATGTGCATGTGATATACAATACAAAACATCATAAAGAAAAAGAGAAAAGAAATGTTTGCCATTTGAGTAACATCCTCCAAGTATTACTGTTCTTATACTGTGTGTACCTTTCCACCCAATATTGTACATCAATAAAGCTCTTTGCCTGTGTGTGTGTGTGTGTATAGTGGACCTCTAGAGAATTTTTAATTCCATCAGCCAGCATTGCCCTTTTGGGAGCTACTTTCTTCTTGCTGCAGAAAAATAGTGAGAAAATAATTTATTTGCACATTTCCAGGCAAAAGCACCCTCTGCTGTCAACTGATGGAGCTACAGTCTCACTTAGAGCAGCACCACCAAGGCTATACTAGAGTTCAAAGATGTATGTCTCCACTTTAAGGAAGAAGATAACTAAAAAAGCAAATATTAAAATGGGTAAGTTGCATTTCCAAGCAGTATTAACAGTCCCCTGCCTCCGCCACAAACTTTCTAAACTGTGTAACTTTTTATCTTGACTACTTACATTGTTTTTCTTAATTAATGCAGATTGGGTTTCCCGAGACTAAAATGGACAAGGAAGTGGAGATTCTGACCAGGTGGGTTCTTGGGATGTGCTTTGAGTAAAGTCTCTGAATATATGAGGGAAGCAGGACTGGGAAGAAGGGAACGTTGCACTGTGATGTATCTGCTGCAGAGCCTTCCACTGATCTCAACATGCTACAATGTGGGGATGGCACTTCAGAGATGTCCTGAACCCAGGTGAGGGGGCTGAACTTTTGAAGACTCCTTCCCCAAGGGCTGCCCACATCCAAAACGACTTTGGAAGAGAATTTCCTGTCGCTCTTTTCTTTCAGACCCCTTCCTTCCCCCTCTATATGAAGATACAGTGCAACAATAACCAAATTTTGATGGGTGTTGATGTGGCAGTTAAGGCGCTGCTTGCAATGCCTGTATCCCATATGAGGTTGTCTGAATGAGTTCCAGCTCTACTCTTGGTTCCCACTTCCTGCTAATGGGTACACAGGGAGGAAGCAGGTGAGAGCTCAGGTCGGGTCCTTGCTTCTTACAGAAGAGACCAAGACTGGATTCCAGGTTCCATGCTTGGGAATACTCAGCCTCAGTAGTGAGAGTGGGGAATGAACCAGCAGAAGAAAGGTCTGTTTCTATCGTTCTGCTTTTCACATAAAATGAAAATAAGTGACTAAAAATCCAACTCTGGTCTTGTTTGCACATAGTGAGCCAGAAACTAAGTTTGGCCTTGTTTCACCTCTGACCTCTGGGCATCAGATACCACCTGCTATAGGGATAAGCTGAGGGAGAGGCAACCTTGCAATATTGGTGGATATCAAGGAATCTTGGTCTTCCACTTGTGTATCTTTGTCATGAGCTGTGGCCCTGGTCATGACTGATGGCAGATACATCACTGCCATCTCACTGTGACTAAGTCTTTTTTGTAGATGCCATGGCATTACTCTAGAACTCTAGGTTTCTAAGGTTTTTGTTCTTCTACCAGAACTTGCCATAATACCACACAGCTTCATCTCATCACAGGTTCACGTAATCCCATAAGGAATGCTGCGTTATTTTTTCCTCATGTTGGGGTTGTTTATACTGGAAGCAAAATCCTCAATAGACACCTTTTCTTCTCTGAATCTTATCAAAAGCTGTCAGCCTTCCACAATGCTCAGTGAAAAGATGGAAGCAGTATATGAAATAGGCTGTCCTCATATCTGATATATGATAATCCTGACACATCTTGAACAGAGAAATCCGAAAACTCTTTGCTAATGTGATGGGCTTCTGTGTTTTTCCAAAGCTTCCAACATACTAGATACTTTTGCTCATCTGATCCAGTCGTATACTGATACAATGGACAAATGTTATGCCATGCTGGATGTCAAGATGGCCTAAGGTTTTCTGGGCTATCTTATGACGGGGGGGTTAACAAAAGCTTGAGGAAAGACCATAAATGTCTTCTGTTGCGGATCTCACAATTGCTTCTGGTCCAGTTTGAAATAGATGGAAAGAATACATTTGTCAGACCATCAGCTATGTAGCAAGTATGTGATACCATGTTAATCTGCTTCAGCAAATATTTCACATCTGGTGCCACAACTGAAACTGGAGCTACTACTGGACTGAGTTTGAAGATGTATACAGTAATCCTCCAGGATCCACCTGTGTGATGGGGAGCACACTGGTGAATTGAATGCAAATGTGTTAATAAGGCCAGTTGATTTGATTGAAGTGAAAATATTAAATTAATCTTGAATTTTAGGGTTCAGTTCCACTTGGTCTTGTTATATTATCTTTAAGTTTATATGTTTGTGACAATAGGTCTGCTCTGATTTCATCATCATTTTAAAAAATCATCTATTATTTTTCACTTTATGTTTCTGTGTGGGAGCAAACTGTTGAAATCCATACTTAATGTATACTAAGCTGATCTTCTGTATATTAAGATAATCGAAAATGAATCTTGATGTGAATGGAAGGGGAGAGGGAGTGGGAAAGGGGAGGGTTGTGGGTGGGAGGGACGGTATGGGGGGAAAGCCATTGTAATCCATAAGTCGTACTTTGGAAATTTATATGCATTAAATAAAAGTTTAAAAAAAAAAGTTTATATGTTTGTAGGTATATATATATAGCCAAATTTTGTTTGCTAATATTTTGTTTAGATTTTTTTGGTGTTTATGCCCCCAAAGGGTATTGTTCTATAGCTTCAATTTCTTCTATTATTTTTTCAGGCCTGATTTCTTAAGTTAACTTGGTATGTGTTCCCCTTTTTCTATTTTCTGAAAATAGTTTGTATGAGATGAGAATTATGTAAGGATTCTCCAGAGAAGTAGGGGCAATAGGAAATGTTTGTATAGATGAGAATAAACAGGAAGTTTATTATGGGAATTGGCTAAACTGGCTTTGGAGGTCAAGAATTCCCACTGTGTAGCTTCTGCAAGTTGCAGGATCAGGAAAGCCAGTGATACAATTCAGTCTGTCTGAAGGCCTAGGAACCTTCGGATACCAGAGAGAGAGAGAGAGAGAGAGAGAGAATTTACTTTTCCTTTGAGCCCCTAAATATGTGGTGCCCACCCACATTGGGCATTTGTACTCAGTCTGATTCAAATGCTAGTCTCTTCCAGAAACATCCTCACAGACATACGCAGAAATAATGATTCACCAGCTATCTGGACACACCTCTTAACCTGGTTAGTTTGACAGACAAAATTAACCATGGCAAGTTATTTTCTACTTAGACATTTAATGTAATTCACTGATGAAGCCATCTGGGCACGCTGTTATCTTTGTTCCAAGGTTTTTGTTATTAATACACTTTCTTTTTTTTTTAATTAATATATTTTAAGAGCTAAAAGGTTATTTGATTTCCTAAATTTTCTTGTTTTCATTTTGGTGAGTGGTATCTTTTTTTAAGATTTATTTTATTTTATTTTTTACTTGAAAGGCAGAGTTACAGAGAGAGGGAAGGAGAGACAAAGAGAGATATCCCATCTGCTCATTCCCCACATGGCCTCAATGGTGGAGGCTGGGCTAGGCTGAAACCAGGAGCTTCTTCTGGGTCTCCCACATGGGTGCAGGGGCCCAAGCATTTGGGCCATCTTCTTCTGCTTTCCCAGGAGCATTAGTTAGATGGAAAATGGAGCAGCTGGGACTTGAACTGGTGCCCATATGGGATGCTGGCTCTGCTAGCAGTGATTTAACTCACTATGCCACAGTGCTGGTCCCAGTAAGATGTATTTTTCAATAATTTTGCTTATTTTCTTCACATTGTCAAATTTATTGGCATGAAATTATCAATAATATCTAATTGCTTTTCTAGTATTTGTATCATCTGTCATTGTATCCTCTTTCCTTGTGATGCTGGTAATTTGTATTTTCTGTTGTGTGATGAGTCTTGCTGAATGGTTATCAATGTAATTAGACATTTTACCTTGTTGGAAATGTTGGAGTTTTTCTATTATTTGTCTATTTGCTATTTATTTATTTTCACTCTTTTTGTTGTTTTCAATTACTTTGGGTTTAATTTGTTCTGTTTAAAAATCATCTTTTACAGCACTCTGACCTCAGAATCAGCCCTTAATGCATCCTGGTCTGGCTGAAAAGCCCATCAGAGAGAGGGAATCTTTCATCTTCTATCCATGGGTTTATACCCAAATGCCTGCTATGTTCAGGGCTGGGCCAGGCTTAAACCAGGAACCTAGAACTCCATTTGAGTGTCCCACATGGATGATAGAGGCCTAAACCTTGAACTATCATCTGCTGCTTCCCTGACGTAGTAGGAGTGAGCTGGATCAGAAGTGTCTTAGTTGGGATACAAATCAGTGCCTTCATTGGTGGTTTAACTGGCTGCTGTACGATGCCTACCACAATATTGTGATATTGCTGACATCATAAATAAGAGTGCCAATTGTTAAATCAACAACGGGAGTCACTGGGTTCATGCTCCCCATGCAGGATCTCTGCCCTTAATGTGTTTAACTATGAAACTCAAAGACAACACTACTAGTCGAACAATACCCTATACCTGGCTCGGTTGTGTGAGTGCAGCCTGTTGAAATCCCTGCTTAGTATATACTAAGTTGATCTTCAGTATAAGAAGGTAATTGAAAATGAAACGTGATGAAGGGCGGGATGGGAGAGGGAGTGGGTGAGGGGAAGGCCACGGGAGGGAGGGAGGTTGTGGGGGGAAGCCACAACAATACAAGAGTTGCATTTTATATTCTACTTAAAACTATTGGTTGAACTCTGTAATTAATACACAATTACTCTTAGGTGTTTAATTAGTGCTATAACTAGTACTCAAATAGTATTTTACACTTTGTGTTTCTGTGTGGGAGCAAAATGTGGAAATCTTTACTTAATATACGCTAAATTGATCTTCTGTATATAAAGATAATTGAAAATTAATCTTGATGTGAAGGGGAAGGGGAGAGAGAGTGGGAGAGGGGAGCATTGTGGGTGGGAGGGAAGTTACGGGGGGGAGGAAGCTATTGTAATCCATAAGCTGTACTTTGGAAATTTATGCTCATTAAATAAAAAAAAATTCTCCGTTTTTAAAAAATAGTTTTTTATTTATTTGAAAGACACAGAAACAGAGAGAAAGAGAGAGAGAATCAATCTTCCGCTGCTTTCCCAGGAACATTAGCAGGGAGCTGAATTGGAAGTGGAGCAGCTGGGACTCAAACCAGTGCCCATATGGGATGCTGACACTGTAGGTGGTGGCTTAGCCTGCTATGCCACAACATTAGCTCCCTGAAATTTTATTTATTGATTCATTGTCCAATGATGGCTTCTCTTGGCAAATGTTTCCTATGCACTATATGTCTTTACTTTCATCTTTTAAAAGATTTATTTATTGGGGCTGGCACTGAGGTGAGTGTGTAAGGCTGCCGCCTGCGGTGCCAGCATCCCATGTAGGCAGTGGTTTGGTTCTTAGCTGCTCCACTTCCAACCCAGATCTCTTTGTGGTCTAGGAGAGCAGTGGAATAAGGCTTAGGTTGTTGGGCCCCAATATGGGGGACCTGGAGGAGGCTCTGGGATCCTGGCTTTGGGTTGGCCCAGGTCTGGCTGTTGTGACCATTTGGGGAGTGAGCCAGCAGATGGAGGATCTCTCTCTGCCTCTGCCTTTCTGTGACTTTGCCTTTTAAGTAAGTAAATCTCTCTCTTTTTTAAAGGCTTATTTATTTATTTAATAAGCAGAGTCACAGAGAGTGAGAGAAAGAGGGAGAGAAGAGATAAAGAGAGAAAGAGAAAAAAGAGAGAGAGAGAGATAAGAAAGAGAGATCTTCCATCCTCTATGTCATTCTCCAAATGGGCACAACAGCTAGAAATGGGCTAATCTGAAACCAGGAGCCAAGAGCTTCTTCTGGGTATCCCTAGTGGTATTCTTCAGTTATTGAAGGAAGTTGGAAATGGGTGACATTTACCCTTGGAGGATTTGGGGTGGACTGAAACAGACTCAAACTTCCCTGGTGAGTTTTTGCTGTATTGAAATAGTACATCCTAAAGAAGGAGATTTATGACCCATTTTGTTCACTTGCCTTTGGCAACCTAATTACAGCAGTACTTTACGTAATGTAGAGCCTAATCTTCACTTATTTTCTTTGTATTAAATAGGACACTAGAGGGTATGTTCCTCCCAGTTTTCCAGAAGAAACCTAAAGACTAGGTTTGCATAGTTTCTATATAAAGAGGGACTTGTGATGAGACATTTGTGAATATGTGTTCTTTCCCTTCCTCGTCTCAATCTATTAATTCTCCTCATGAGTGGAGTGATAGTTATAGGCCAATTAGGAGACATTCATTCATTAACAAATATTCAGTGGGGCCTACAATCACCAGGCCCTTGTTCTAAGTGTTAAGGATAATTTTGTTTAAACAGACAAATCCTGCTGTCATAGAGTTTACATCTTGGTGAGGGGAAGCAGTCAATAACTAAGAAAGTATGGGGGTGGGCATTGTGGTGCAGTGAGTTAAGCTGTCCCTTGGGATACCTGTATCCTCTATTGGAGTGCCTAGTTCAAGTCTGGACTATTCTGCTTCTGATTCAGCTTCCTGTTGATATGCCTCAGAAGGAAGGAAATTATGGCCCAAGTAATTGATTACTGCCACCTCTGTGGGAGACCTGTTGGAAGTCCTGGCCCCTGCCTTCAGTCTAGCCCAGCACTTACTGTTGTAGGCATTTGGGGAGTGAACCAGGAGTTCGGAGATATTTCTCTCTCTCTCTGCCTTTCAAATAAATAAGTTAATCTTTTAAAAGAGAAGAAAATATGTGAGAGGGTGATAATTGCTATGTAGAAAAAAAAAGCAGAGATGGAGGAAGAACCTTTCTGGATTGGATGCGGTGGTGGTTGTGATTTTACGTAAAGCTGGAGAGTACTCACTTAAAAGGTGACATTGAAGATTCTCTGTGGGAGAGTGTCTGTTAGTCTGAAGTTCCCACGAAACACATTCTTCTGAACATCTCCCCTGTCATGGAAGTTAGCAGAAATTTGGGACCAAGATCTGGGTATCAACATCCTTTCGTCCACTTTGTGACACTGTTACAAGGACTCACGGGCGTTGTGAAGCACTATAAAGCATGTGGTGTGGCTGGGAGCAGTTGGCCTACAGGAGTGGCAAGCAAATCATCCTAACAAGTCCTTATTGATTACCTACTATACAGAGAAGACCACCAGTCCCCCAGGGATCCCAGGAAGACACACTGGTTTCTCTGCCTCCAAAAGGCTGACACATGGCTTGGGGAGTGGTGTAGAAAGCTTTGAGGATACAGTCTGAACAGTGCAATTGTAGAAATACAGCTGCAGATACATTTAGGACAATACCTTTTGCCAAAACCCAAATGACATGCTTCACTGGCTTGCTGAGTGAAAGAGAATTCTGCTCATTCACCTTTTCCACCTTGCCCCAACACAAAGATCACTACACTGCTTGCAGCGTAATATAATGAGAAGCCCCTTTTTAGCTGGCTGAGACCCAAGGACCGTGATTGCTGAATACGGGGCAGACGGATGAAAGTTTCACTTTGCAAAGTTAACCTTACATTTGAGAGTCCTTCATAGAACAGCATCCATTACCTACAGCTAAGTTGGGAATAGACCTATTGGGGAAATTTAATTGATGCATTTAGATCTAGAGAGGAAACATTGCTGTCAGGCAATGCTGTCAGTTGCCTGATTGGACTACAGAGGTAAAGCTGTTATTATATTTGGGAGAAGTAAGTCTGTCACCTTACTTCGGGAAGATAAGGACTTGTTTTAGAACCAGCTTTTACATGCCTAGGAACTAAACACTGTATTTCCTCTTTGTGCTGTTTACCATGGCCAGGCTATCAAATACAAAATTTAAAAGGGGTTGTAAAGTACTTCCAGCTAAAAGCAGAAGAATTCACAAAATCTAGGCTATACCTTTGTTGATAGCAAACCTGTCTGTTTATTTAATCATACAAGTCCATTAAGGAAATATTCTGCCAAATTAGCTCTTGGATAGTTTGTATTGTCATAAAGGTGTAAAATTAAGATGCTCTGATACTTTTTAAAAAGCTTTTATTTAAATAATGCATTCTTCATAGGTACAACTTTAGGAATATAGTGGTTCTTTTTCCCATACCCACCCCGACTCTGGTCCCACCTCCTACTCCCTCTCCCATCCCCTTCTTCATTATGGTTCATTTTTAGTTTAATTTTATATACAGAGGACCAACTCTATGTTAAGTACAGATTTCAACAGTTTGCAACCACACACCTACACAACATATAGAGTACAGTCTGAGGACAAGTTTTGCAGTTAATTCTCATAGTACAACTCATTAAGAATGGACGTCCGACATGGGGAGTAAGTGCACAATGACTTCTGTTGTTCCTTTAACAATTAACACTCTTATTTATAATGTCAGGGGTCAGCCTTTTGTGACCACAAACTCCATCAGTATTTGGACACAACCATAAGCAAAGCAGAAGTTCTCTCCTCCCTTCAGAGAAAGGTACATCCTTCTTTGATGGTCCTTTCTTTCCACTGAGGTCTCACAGAGATCCTTCATGTAGGATTTTTTTTTGCAAGTCTTGGCTTTCCATGCTTGAAATGCTCTCACAGACCTTTCAGCCAGACCAGGAACACTTAAGGGTTGATTATGAGGTCAGAGTGTTATTTACAGATGCTCTGGTACTTTGTCTTTGATACTTTAATAGGATTTGGTTTCAGTTTTTAAAATATATATTGCTTTGACTTAATTTTTTCCCTCAGGATAAAAAATAAATATGTATTGAAAATAGTTCAGGTTTTCTTATTTTTTAATAGAAGATTTATTTATTTACCTATTTGAGAAGTAGAGTGATAGGGGTTGAGGAGGGAGTGAGAGGGAGAGGAAGAGAGATATCTTTCATCACTGCTCTCTCTGCAAATGCCCCCAACAGTTTGGGCTAGGTCAGGCTGAACCAGGAGCCAAGAACGCCACCTAGGATTCCCACACTGGTGGCAGGAAACTAAGTATTTGGGTCTTCATCCCCTGCCTTCCCTGTTGCATTAGCAGTAAGCTGAATCATAAGAGCAGACTAGCCAGGACTCTGATAAGGGGTATGGGCTCCCAAGAGGCAGGTTAACTCATTGTGCCACAAGACATGCCCTGCTTTACAAGAGTTCAAAGTTTTATCCCACCCTTAAACTTTTTCCCGTTCATCATTTCCTGTTTATTTATGAAAACATAGAGTGATAGCTATATGAAGGTACTTCAAAATAAACTTCATGGAAAATGCATATTATAAAAAATTATGCATAGAGTTCAGTATTTTCTCACCAAAAAGAACTTATCTTTTAGTTTCATTTTTCCATGGGCCTTTGAATTACCCCTATATTTTAGGTTATATCTGAAAGCTGATAAGGGACAAGTATTTGGGGTTTTATATTTAATTCCTTTCATGATTATGTGCTTATTTTTCAATTAAAAATGAATCCTAAAGGCCTTCTTATTGGAAAAAAATTGATTTGAATATTAATATATACGCATATACACATGTATATGTATATATGTATATGTATATATACATATATACATGTATGTATATATATTATACAAACATATATGTACTTATAAATGTCCTTCCCTTGATACCACACATTTGTTAATTGTGAGACATTTGTGATGCATTAGTTTTTCTATTATTAAGATGTTAAAAGCCTGCTTTTTCCCCTAAATATTTACTTATTATTTCTTTGAAAGGCAGAGTTACAGAGAAAGGGAGGGAAGGAGGGAGAGAGATCTTCCACTCGCTGGTTTCCTCCCATAATGGTCACAATGGCCAGGGCTGTGCCATGCCAAAGCCAGGAGCCAGAACTTCTTTCAGGTCTCCCATGTGGGTGCAGTGGCCCAAGCACTTGAGCCATCTTCCTGTTTTCCTAGGTGCATTAGCAGGGAGCTGGATAGAAAGTGGAGCAGCCAGATCTTAACCAGCTATGCCACAACACTAGCCCCAAAGTGATGGTTTTTTATCCTTTAAACTAACGAATTGCTTAATATTTAAAAGCCTCTTCAAAACCTAGAACTGTTAACTAAAATTAGGTATAGCTCCATTGGACTTACTGGAAACTTCATTTAAATAATTTCATGGTAACCTACAGTAGGTCTCTAGAAAAAGCAGCTTCTTAGTGTATTCAAATCATATCAGTTTTGGACAAGAACTCCTCTGTGCAACAGACACCATCAAAAGATTCAATTTATTCTACTTTTCTATAGGATTATAAATTGTCAATGAACAGAAAGGCCAGTTCTACCACTCCTAAAATTGCCTGAATGGGTCATGGTGAATTGGAATCAGAATCTTTTGGCCTCTCCCTTTGAGTCACTCTCTGTGATGAGGGAGTAGTGGGAAGTAGCCTGGCCACCAAGCCAGGGACTGGTTAGACGTCGAATTAAGTTGTGATGTACTTAACAAGTTGTCATCAACAAGTTTACCTGTGGCATGTCACCAAGGAGGACATGATTTTAATCAGAAAAAATGTTGCATAAGAGGGTGATGAAGCCCTGTGAATTGACTAGGAGAAGATACCGAGATCAATACTAAGCAGGCTACTTTCCCAGCTCCCAAATACCTAGAATGGGATGGTGGGGTGGGCATAGAAGGGGGTCTATAGCATCATAGCTGAGAAAGAACCATTTTCATTTTTTCCCCTCAATCGTTCTTTATTGAGGCTCTGAATATCAATGGTGGATTTCTAGCTAATCCAAAAAGCTACACACAGCTGACAGTTTGAAGAAAATGTTGCCAGTTGCCTGGAGGAAATAAGAGATGGGCCTGGGGAAAATTCAGGAAGGGCTGAGCCATTGCTGCCAGGACCCATGTAAAGAATGCCCAGGACAGGGAGATATTGGCATCATGGGGAACTTCAGTTTATCATGGTGACAACCTAGTTACCATTATTTATATTTTCCCCAAAAGAGTTTTTTTGGGATTCCTAATAACTTCTGAAAATAGTGATGATAGGAAGATTGGGTAAATTCTTCCTATCCCATCTTTTAGACCTTTTTGGATTGACAGGGTGAAGGTGGGGATAGACAGGGGCTTGCCAAGTAAATGATTACAGCAATCTGTTCCATGAAGCTCATTAACTGGAAACTTGTAGAACATATTTATGTGGTTGTTATAGAAGGATACTGGTTGGCCAAGCTGCCAGAGGAGTGTCATTTCCAGCCCATGCTCAGCAATGCCTTGATTAGGACTGTGAGTGGGTGTGTGCGGGCATTGTGGTACAGCCAATTCAGCACCAGCTTGGGACACCCACATCCCATGTCAGCAACCTAGTTCAAGTTCTGGCTAAGCTGCTTCTGATTCAGCTTCCTGGAGGCAGCAGATGATGGCTCAAATGCTTGGGTCTCTGCCACCCAGATGAGACACCCACTTATAGTTCTGGGCTCCCAACTTTGGCCTGGCCCAACCCAGCACTGGTTGTGGCAGACATTTGGGGAGTAAATCAATGGATGGAAGAGTGATCTTTCTCTCTCCCCACCCCCCAACTCTGCCTTTCAAATAAATAAAATAAATAACTGAACAAATCTTTAAGACATAGATTGTGAATGAGTTGTATGGTTGAAGGAGAAATGGCAGTGAAAAGTAGGCAGGAATGGTAAAAAAGTTCAGAGACTGGGAGAGAGGAAAGAAAGCATGAGACTGTTAGTAATTGCTAGTGGTTATTGAGCACTTACTGTTCTAAGAGCCACACACTGTTCTAAGTGTTTTGCTTCTATTAATACACTTTATTTTATACTAGCAATATACTGTAGAAGACACATGATTTTCATGTTTCATATGCCAAAACCGGCAGAGAGTTTAAGCAATTTGTCATAGTCACACAACTAGTCAGTGATAGAGTCAGGATTAGAAGGCAGGAAATCAGATTTCACAGCACAAGTTCTTTTTTTAATAGAAAACTTTTATTTAATAAATATAAATTTCAAAAGTACAACTTTTGGATTATAGCATTTCTTCCCCCCATAACCATCCTCCCACCTGCAAACCATTCCATTTCCTACTCCCTCTCCCATCCCACTCTTCATTAGGATTCATTTTTAATTATCTTTTTATACAGAAGATCAACTCTATACTGAGTAAAGATTTCAACAGTTTGTACCCACACAGACACACAAAGTATAAAGTACCGTTTGAAGATTAGTTTTAGCATTAATTCTCATAGTACAACACATTAAGGACAGAGGTCCTACATGGAGAGCAAGTGCACAGTGACTCCTGTTGTTGATTTAACAATTGACATTCTTATTTATGACGTCAGTAATCACCCGAGGCTCTTGTCATGAGCTGCCAAGGCTATGGAAGCCTCTTAAGTTCACAAACTCTGACCTTATTTAGATAAGGCCATAATCAAAGTGGAAATTCTCTCCTCCCTTCAGAGAAAGACATCTCCTTCTTTGATGGCCCCTTCTTTCCACTGGGATCTCACTCACAGAGTTCTTTCATTTAGGACTTTTTTTTTTTTTTTTTTTTTTTTTTTTTTTGCCAGAGTGTCTTGGCTTTTCATGCCTGAAATACTCTCATGGGCTTTTTAGCCAGATCCAAATGCCTTAAGGGCTGATTATGAGGCCAGAGTGCTGTTTAGGCAGCCCAAGTTCTTAATGCACTACACTGCTACCATGCAGCAAGGTACAGGTGTGGATGGAAAGTCTCAGCAGTGGATCCATCCTAGGACCAAGGCAATGGAGAATGGAGCCAAACAAGAGTGTGATACATGCCTGTCTTTCTGAGGGGTGTTTTATATATGATTCTTACCCAGGTGACAAACTACATCAGAGCCCCCCCTGCCCAGGTACCTTCTGAGTCTTAGATTCTGGGACCCTATAATGTGTCTATAAATTAAAAGAATGAAATACAAAGTGAAAAGAAGCTGGTGGAATGGGTAGAGAGCATTTTTTTGAGATGTCAAGCTGTGACTCAGTCTGTAATGAGCAAATCATAGGGTTCAGATTGACACAAGACCTATTTTCTTTATCTTGTTCTATGAACAAACCTTTTTTCCACCATCCCTGGCAAGGGGTTAAGAGACACTGCTGAGACTGCCAGCATCAGAGGGAGCTCATTGCTCTCTGTTCTTGTCCCTTTGCATAACCTTTGTGAATACTAAGTTCCTTTTTGACAGTGACTGTAGTTTCTGAAACCTTTATCTGCTGGTTTTGACTCCATCTCGCAGACTTGTTTGCCATATATAGAATTGCTTTTCCACATGGTTCACAAAGCCCTTCAACCTTTCTGATCTTTTTCTTTGGCTAAAGTCTCGCCAGGTTCTTCGGTTTTCTTACCCATGTGAAATGATACAAGATCTTTCATCATCCTAGTAATTTTCTGCGTAGTCTATATTTTGGCAGGAGTCCCTGGGAATGCGACACCTGAGTTGATAAGGTGTGGCTTGACCAACATGAATTAGAGGAAGTGGATTGATGATAGTAAGGAAGCAGCTTAGCAAGGAGGAGCTGAATTTGTCAGCACCTCTCTGTATCCCCACCTGCAGTGCCCCAAACTCCGCCTTCTGTGCAGGGGAATCTTGCAGCTTCCTAAAACCATGACTAAGAACTGGTGATGGCCAAAAATGTCCCCCATGGCTCCCGTATGTCCCTGTGATGACCTTTAGTTCATGTCATTATAATAATCATCATAATAAAATCAGCATGGCTGACACTCCTACTTCCATCACGCACCTGATGTTGTGACACTTCCAAACTTTCTGAAAAAGGGCAAGGAAATGGGCAGCACTCAAACTTACCCCTTGTGAATCTTTCAATTAAACCTCACTTCAGACACCAGATCCAGAAGTTTGCGCATCCCAAACTTCACTGAGTGCAACTCTCTGGAGCATGCCCATACTCCTTCTTGAGTATGTACTTTCTCTCTTTTTTTAATTTATTTTTTATTTAGTAAATATAAATTTCCAAAGTACAGTTAATGGATTACAATGGCTTCCCCCCACCCAATAATTTCCCTCCCACTCACACCTCTCCCATCTCCCGCTCCCTCTCCCATTCCATTCACATCAAGATTCATTTTCAATTACCTTTATATACAGAAGATCTATTTAGTATATATTAAGTAAAGATTTCATCACTTTGCACCCACACAGAAACACAAAGTGTAAAATACTGTTTCAGTACTAGTTATAGCATTACTTCACATTGGACAACACACTAAGGACAGATCCCACATGAGGAGTAAGTACACAGCGACTCCTGTTGTGGAATTAACAAATTGACACTCTTGTTTATGGCGTCAGTAGTCTCCCTAGGCTCTAGTCATGAGTTGCCAAGGCTGTGGAAGCCTGTTGAATTCGCCGACTTCCATCTTATTCTGACAGGGTCATAGTCAAAGTGGAAGTTCTCTCCTCCCTTCAGAGAAAGGATGTACTTTCTCTTTGAATGCAAATGAACCTTGTTTCTCTGCTGACTTGAGCTGCATCTCATCCTTGAATTCCTTCAGGTGTCAGAGACAAGAATCTGGATCCAGCCACCCCAGATTTTATTCTGTCTGATGTTTTATTCATCAATGTTTTCATCTAGATTATTAAAGCAAATGGCAGTTCAGAGTTATGTGGTACGACCCTAGGAGCCTTTCATTAGAAGCAGTTTTCTTCCTTCTGAAGGATGAAGCCCTCCACAAGACAGGACAAACAGTTGTCCAGAATTTTGACTCAGAATAAATCTGGCAGTTGTCTGGAAAAGTCCGCCGGGGATTTTCCGTCGCATTTCTGCACCTGTGTACAGATCCAACTCTGGGGTAGGTCCCCGAGCTGGGTCCTGGGTAAAGTCTCATTACAAGTTTGTTCCTTTGGGCTTCTGGGTTAATAATCCCAAAACATGCCAAACTGGTGGGATCTGGGCCTTCAGTTTTCTTGCCTTTTAGTGAGTCCTCTAATGGTGGATGGGAGGACAGCCCTATAAGTTAATAGTTTTCATTTTTGTCTTTTTTTTTTATAAAAAGATTTAGTTATTTACTTGAAAGGTAGGGTTAGAGAGACAGAGATAGAGAGAGAGAGAGAATTAACTTCCATCTGCTGGTTCAGTCTCCAAATGGCCACAACAGCAAGGGCTGGGCCAGGCCGAATCTAGGAGCCAGGATCTTCATCCTGGCCTCCGATGTGGGTGCAGGGGCCTAAGCCATTGGGCCATCTTCTTCTGCTTTCCCAGGCACATTAGCAGGGAGCTGGATCAGAAGTGGAACAGCCAGGACTCAAACTAGCACCTATATGGGATGCAGGCAGCAGCTTAACCAACTACATCACAGCACCAGCCCCTCATGTTTTTCAAGTGCAGTCTTCCCTTTGGCGTCCCAGTGCTCCAGGGTTTGATTGCTCCTGAGGATACTCAGTTACCTTAAGACCGTCTTAGTCTCGGCCCTTGGGCATTGGCCCTCTTGAGTGCAATCATCAAGAATTTCCCTGCTGCTGGTGCCTGTGGCTGACTTCTCACATTCCTCTTGATGTGACCACCTGGAGGGAGCGCCTCAGCCACAATGACAAAGTGAGTCACACTTTGCTGTGCAGCTTGCCATTTCCCGGCAGCCTAGCTGAAGGTGTTGGGGGAAGAGGAAAGTTTGTTGGGCCTCCAGAGCTCCAAGTGCAGCCCTCCACTGTCCCTTCCCGACATCCTTGCAGTATCTGTACTCCCTGTCGGGTTCAGTTTTGCTTCTCTGTCAAAAGTTTACCATGTCCATTAATTCAACCTGGTAGCCAGTAAACTGTCTTGCAACGTACCATACTTGCCAGCTGTTATCTGATTCTAGCATTCAATGAGATTCAAGCTCTTTTCCCTGGAATCTTTCCCTCCAAGCAAATCAGGAAATGTATATGGACCTCTTTTCAGCACCCCAGGCATTCTGAGACAGGTATAGAGCTTTTTATTTTCCTGAAATATGTGGCGGGTTTCTAGATGTATGCTGTCCAATAGAAGCATAAAATATGGGTCACAATGTAAACCAAGTCAATAATTTTACATTTTCTTTTAGATAAATTAAAAACTTTTATTTGAAAGGAACATAAAGAGAGAGAGAGAGAGAGAGCCAGCTAGAGACAGAAATCTTCCATCTGCTGGTTCACTCCCCAAATACCTGTAAGAGTTAGAGCAGGGCAAGACGGAAGCCAAGAGTCCTTAATCAATTACGAGATTTCATGTGGATGGCAGGGATCTAACCACCTGATCCATCATTAGTTGCCTTCCAGGATGTGCATCATCAGAAGCTGGAATTGGAAGCAGAGCAGTGACTTGAAATCAGGCACTCTGATACGAGATGTGGGTTCCCTAAGTGGCATTTTACTGCATGCACCAAATACCTGTCTCAGGGTTTGTTCCTTCTAATTTTTGTGTGGAAGACTATGTTCCATTTGCAATGACCCTTTCCCTAGATTCTGGTGATTTCTTGGCAATGATCCACATTCTTTTTTTGTTGTTGTTGTTGTTGTTTACTTGTTTTTTTTTTCACCAGAAACATTTTATTTGAGGCATACAAACTTCATGCATTTCACAAATACAAATTTAGAAACATAGTGATTCTTCCTACCCTACTATTCCTGCCACCAATACTCCCACCCTTCTTCCTCCTCCCTCTCCTATTCCCATTCTTATTTTTTACTAAGATCTATTTTCAATTAACTTTATACACACAAATTAACCATACACTAAGAACAGAGTTAAATAAATAATATATAAAATCTGTTCCTCAACAGTTGAGACAAAGGCTGTTCGAAGTCATCACATCTCAAAGTGTCAATTTCACTTCTATGGACTGCCTTTTATGTACTCAAATAGTTACCACAGATAAGAGAGACCATATGGTATTTGTCTTTTTGGACTGGCTTATTTCACTAAGTATGATGTTTTCCATTTTTATACATTTTGTTGCAAATGACAGGAATTCATTGTTTTTTACCACTATGCAGTATTCCATGGTGTACATATCCCATAATTTCTTCATCTAGTCTTCAGTTGATAGGCATGTGGGTTGATTCTAAATCTCAGCTACTTTGACTTGAGCTGCAATAAACATTGGGATACAGATAACTCTTTCATATGCTGCTTTCAATTTCCATGGGTAAATTCCCAAGAGTGGGATGGCTGGGTCACATGGCAAGTCTATATTCAGATTTCTGAGGTATCCCTATACTGCCTTCCACAGTGGCTGTACCAGTTTACATCCCCACCAACAGTGGATTAGGGTACCATTTTCTCCACATCTTCACCAGCATTTGTTGTTTGTTGGTTTCTGTATGAAAGTCATTCTAACTGGGGTGATTGTGGTTTTGATTTGCATTTCCTTTATGGCTAGTGATCCTGAGCATTTTTTCATGTGTCTGCTGGCCGTTTGGATTTCCTCTTTGGAAAATGCCTGTTCAAGTCCTCTGCCCATTTCTTAACTGGATTATTTGTTTTGTTATTGTTAAATTTCTTGATCTTTTTATATGTTCTGATTATTAATCCTTGATCAGTTGCATAGTTTGTAAATAATTTCTCCCATTCTGTTGGTTGCCTCTTCACTTTGCTAAATGTTTCTTTTGCAGTGCAGAAGCTTTGATGTAATTCCATTTGTCAATTTTGGCTTTGATTGCCTGTGCTTCTGGGGTTTTTCCAAGAACTCTTTGCCTACGCCAATGTCTTACAGGGTTTTACCAATGTTTTGTGTTAATTTCATGGTATCAGATCATAGATTTAGGTCTTTGATCAATTTTGAGTGGGTTTCTGTGTAAGGTGTAAGGTAGGGGTCTTGCTTCATACTTCTGCATGTGGAGATCCAGTTTTCCCAGCACCATTTGTTGAAGAGATTGTCCTTGCTCCAGGGATTGATTTTATATCCTTTATCAAAAGTAAGTTGCTTGTAGATGTGTGGATTGATTTCTGGAATATCTACTCTGTTGCATTGATTTATCCATTGTTTTTGTGCCAATACTAAGCCATTTTGATTACAGCTGCCCTGTAGTATGTCTTGAAATCTGGTATTGTGATGCCTCTGGCTTTGTTTTTGTTGTATAAGATTGCTTTAGCAATTGGGGTCTCCTGTGTTTTCATATAATTTCAGCATCATTTTTTTCTATATCTGAGAAGAATGTCTTTGGTATTTTGATTGGTATCACATTGAATCAGTAAATTGCTTTCAGTAGTATGGAAATTTCCATAAAATTGGTTCTTCCAATCCATGAACATGGGAGGTTTTTTTTTTTTGTATTTTTTGTGTCTTCTTCTATTTATTTCTTTAATGTTTTGTTATTCTCATTGTAGAGATCTTTGACATCCTTGGTTAAAGTTATTCCAAGGTATTTGATTTTTTGTAGCTATTGTGAATGGGATTGATTTTAGAAGTTCTTTCTCAGCCATGGCATTGTCTGTACAAAGGCCATTGACTATACAGAGGCTACTGTCTATACAAAGGCTATTGATTTTTGTGTGTTAATTTTATATCTGGCCACTTTACCAAACCCTTCTATGAGTTCCAATAGTCTCTTAGTGGAGTCTGTTGGATCCCTTATATATAGAATCATGTCAAATGCAAATAGGGATAGTTTGACTTTCACCTTCCCATTTTGTATCCCTTTGATTTCTTTTTCTTGCCTAATGACTCTGGTGTTTTGACTAGATAGTGATATGGCCAAGAACTGTGTACAGACTTTAATATTAGAGGCTTGATTCATGAATAAACATCCACATACCCATGAAAGTAGAAAGATAAGATTTAGTTACAAAGACTCCCATCTGTTAGAAACTTACAACCACAGCACTGGAATAAGGCATCATGGGCAATGCATGTAGTATTTGGGAAGCAATCAGTACCATCTTCGTTTGTTTTTCTTTTTACTTTTATATCATTTTTTATGTAATCCCTTACCTGATTTTAACCTTAGCAGTGCTTGTGAATTGGCCATAGGCAAATATTTTAAAAGTTGTCTGTGAACTGGCCTGGCCAGGGCCATATTCCCACACAATTTGATTAGAAATTGTTTGGAAGAACAGAGGGCACCTTCAATTCCCTAAACAGCCTCTGTGTTCACTCAAGGTTGTACAGACTCATCTCCTTATCTTGTTTACTTCTTGTCCTTGAGTCAAACTTTTTAATTCTATTTTTTTTGACAGGCAGAGTTAGACAGAGAGAGAGAGAGAGACAGAGAGACAGGTCTTCCTTCCATTGTTCACCCCCCAAATGGCTGCTATGGCCGCTGTGCTGCAGCCAGCGAGCTAAGCCGATCCGAAGGCAGGAGCCAGGTGCTTCCTCCTGGTCTCCCATGTGGGTGCAGGGCCCAAGCACTTGTGCCATCCTCCACTGCACTCCCAGGCCACAGCAGAGAGCTGGACTGGAAGAGGAGCAACCGGGACAGAATCCAGGGCCTCTTCCTTCTACTTTTAACAGTACTTTTTTATTCTCTTTACATCTGGCTCAAACTACCAGGACTATATTGAATAGCAATGGTGAGAGTGGGCATCCCTGTCTGGTACTAGATCTCAGTGGAAATGCTTCCAACTTTTCCCCATTCAATAGGATGCTGGCTGTGGGTTTGTCATAAATTGCTTTGATTGTGTTGAGGACTATTCCTTCTGTACCCAATTTGCTTAAGTTTTTCATCATGAAAAGGTGTTGTATTTTGTCAAATGATTTCTCTGCATCTATTAAAATAATCGTATAGTTTTTGGTCTTCAATTTGTTAATGTGATGTATCAGATTGATTGATTTGCAAATATTGGAACATCCCTGCATACCAGAGATAAATCCCACTTGGTCTGGGTGAATGATCTTTCTGATGTGTTGTTGGATTTGATTGGCTAGTATTTTTTGAGGATTTTTGCATCTATGTTAATCAGGGAGACTGGTCTGTAGTTCTCTTTCTCTGTTGTATCTTTTTCAATTTAGGAATTAAGGTGATGCTGGCTTCATAGAAGGATTTTGGGAGATGCTTCACATTCTGTTGTGCTAGAAGCATCACCTTGACCTCTGCCTGCATCTATGCATGACATCTTCCTGTGTACATCTGTCTCCAAATTTCCTCTTTTTCAATAAGGAAACTTGAGTTAAGAGCCCATAATACTCCAGTATGACTTCATCTTTTCAAATAGGGTTATATTCTGATGTACTGGAGGTTAGTTATAGGAATTTTTGGGTGGAAACAGTTCAACACACAACATATGGTGAACATATGATGTGCTTCCAGCCTCCTAAAACCTCTGGAGTGTTGCTAGATCAGGATCCGTAGCTGGCAAATCTCTTGGGAATTGCCTCAGCAAAGACCTTGCCCAGCCTCAGGGCTCTTTCCAGAGCACCTGCCTTAGTCAACAGGACAGCAGGGCTATCATTTCCCAGGCCCTAGGTCTCAACTTAGGACAAATCAGATCTGTCCAAGCTCCAGGGTACCCTTCACGGTGAGATGAGGCCTTCGTTGGGACTGTCTCACAGGCCAGTGTCTCCCTCTCCCTTTATCTGACCTTGCTTCCACCCTCTTCTTTCCTCCTGTGGTTGCAAGGCCACTGCCTAAGAGACAGTCCCAAAGTCAGCTTCCAATTTGTAACCCAAGGTAGCACTCATCACAAACTCCCCAAATCTCAGAGTATCTTGCTCATGAGCCATTATGTGAGCATTAATTATAAAGCGAGCCTGGGCCAAAAGGAGTTTTTTTTTGTTTGCCTTTCCTGCTATCTTGCACCACAAATTGCTGGCCATATTAGCTTCTTTTTTTTAAAAAAAGATTTTATTTATTTATTTGAGAGGTAGAGATACATACAGAGAGAGAGAGAGAGAGAGAGAGAGAAAGAAAAGTCTTCCATCTGCTGGTTCACTCCCCAGTAGGCTACAACAGCTGGAGCTGAGCTGATCCGAAGCCAGGAGCCAGGAGCCTCCTCTGTGTCTCCTACATGGGTACAGGGACCCAAGTGCTGGGACCATCCTCCACTGCTTTCCCAGGCCACAGCAGAGAGCTGGATTGGAAGTGGAACAGCTGGGACTAGAACCAGTGCCCATTTGGGATGCTAGCATTGCAGGAGGAGGATTAACCTACTGTGCCACAGTGCTGGCCCCAATATTAGTTTCTTATCTTGCTTTATGGGTCATCCCTAATTCACTTCACAGCACTTAGTTTCATCATGAAGGTGCGTGTACCATTGATTAACAAATGCCATGTGAGGAGAGGAGAGGAAGACTGATGGACCGTGCGGAGGTAGAGAATATCACTGCCAGTTTGTTAAAAATCCATCAGCTGTGTCATGTTAACAAATGCCATTGGTGAAATGAAATCATCATTTTATCATTTCATGATTTAAAAATTTATATTTTACATTGATTTCCTTTCCAAATGAAAAATTAAGCTTTATACTTGGGAGGTTGTACAGTCCCTTTAAAGCTTCCTGTGAGGTGTAGGATTCAGGCTTAGAAGCCAGTGCTGCCCTGACAGCAGCTGCTTCATTTCTCTGATCTTTCTCTCCCTCATCAGAGAATTGTAGGACTATTTGTGCAGGTTAAAGAAAGTGTAAGGCACCTAGTAGAATTTTGGCTCATGCTAATAAATAGTTTTTCTTTAATAATAATATAAATGCTCTTTATATAATAATATAATCATAACTAATTTATACAGAAATATAATGATAATTTCAAGTGGTTCCCATGTGTATTCAAAATGTAAAGTATGAATGTAACAACTTACATATTATTCTAGAAATATGGCAGGTTGTGGTAATTTTTTAAGAGACTTGTTTGAAAGGCAGAGTTTCAGAGAGAGGGAGAGAAAAGAGAGAGAGAGAGAGAGAGAGAGGTTTTTAATCGGCTGATTAACTCCTCCAATGACTGCAAAGTCTAGCATGGACCAGGATGGAACCAGGAGCCAGGAGCCAGGAGCTTCTTCCAGGTAACTCATGTGTGTACTGGGGCCCAAGCACTAGGATCATCTTCTGCTGCTTTCCTAGGTGCATTAGCAGGTAGCTGGATCAGAAGTGGAGCAGCTGGGACTCCAACTGGCAGTGCTCATATGGGAAGGCAGGCGTCATGGGTGGTGGCTTAACCCACTGTGTCACAACGCTGGCCCCTGTGGTCATATTTTAAGATCCTTCTGCTGAAGTCAGTACTGTGCCAGTGATGTCAGGATTGCATTAAAGGATTGGACTTTCTTTTTTTTTTTTTGTAGTGTTTCAAATAACATCATTACATCCATTTTCCTGAATTGTTGTTTCAACAGGATGAATGAAGTAAACTGTCACTTGAAAAGAAAACATTATATAAAATGTATCTCTGAGAAATAGGAATTTATTAAAAGATTCTGCCGAGGCTCAATTTGCTAGCAAAAACCATTATTTTGTGTAAGTGGCTGACTCGAGGACAGCAGCATCTATATTAAGTGCTAAAGGTTTCATAGAACTAACCAGAATATTGAAAAAGGCTTTTAAAAGGGTTTTTGCTTAACCTAAAGGCACCAATGACATGGCTTATTTTACCTGTAGTTTCAGAATTACAGTGATGCTTTTGACATCATTGTCAATGTACTGACATTGTTATTAAAAGTCCTTAACCTCATTAGGGAATGGGAACAGTTGAACAATACTTGTTTATTCATTCCAGCTCTATGTAGGAGAGATAGTTGGGTTTCAAGGTTTTTAGGTTCTTTTTCCTTGGTTAAACTAAAAGTGATGTTAGTAAAGACAAAGAGTGACAGAAGCTGGCAGTACCTGTGCAGATAAGTCCTCATGGTGTCATTAATAGTGAGTAGAGTCTTCAATAAGTGGTGATTTTTTTTCATCCACTATTATCTTTAAGCAAAGCACTTGCTTGAGTTGCTTTTTCGTTTTCCTTTTGGAAGTTACTTACCCTGCAGAATAACCTATTACAAAAACTTCTAATGGGTATTTCAGTAGTTTCCCACATTTTCTCAAGTGAGACACAGTTGGGTTTAATCAAGGGCATTGCTATGTCTGATTATTTTCACATGCTTGCACATGGGGCTCATGTTGTGGTGTAGCAGGCTAAGCCACCACTTGCAAACGCTGGTATCCCACATCAGAGTGTCATTTTCAGTCCCGGCTGAAAATGCTGATCCAGCTTCCTGATAATGCACCTGGGAAGGTAGCAGAAGATGGTCCAAATACTTGTGCCCCTGCTACCTATGTAGGAAACCTGGATGGAGTTTTGGGCTACTGGCATTGGCCTGGCCCAGCCCTGGCTGTTTGTGGCCATTTGGGGAGTGAACCAGTGAATGGAAGATCTCTTTCTGTTTTTCCTTCTCTCTGTCACTCTATCTCTCAAATGAGGGAATGAATGAATGAATAAATAAATAAATAAAACATTTAAAAAAATTTATTTAAAAAGTTTTATTTATTTATTTGAGAGGCAGAGTTATAGACAGAGAGAGGGAGAGAAAAAGATCTGCCATCCGTTGGTTCACTCTCCAAATGACTGTAATGGCTAGAGTTGGGCCGATCCAAAGCCAGGAGCCAGGAGCTTCTTCCAGGTCTCCCACACAGGTGCAGGGGCCCAAGCACTTGGGCCATCTTCTACTGATTTCCCAGGCCATAAGCAGAGAGTTGGATCAGAATAGGAGCAGCCGGGACTAGAACCAGCACCCATAAGGGATGCTGGTTCCACAGGAGGAGGCTTAGCCCACTATGCCACACTGCCAGCCCCTTGAATTGCTTTCTAAAAACAGTGCTTGGAAAATGAGCATTGTTCTATGTCACTATGGTTGACCAAAGAATTCCATCGAATAACTGAGCTTCTGAGGCTGTGATAAATATTTGCTACTGTTTGTCATTTGATGACTTGTGCAGGGAGGCAAACTGCCTAACACTCTAAGGGGATTCTCTTTTAACTCTGAAACATATTGTCTGACATTACATTAAATAACTTCAAAATACTGTTACTATTGATGCATGGTTGTTGTTAAAGCATCTTAGAATCAATGAAAGAAATTAATAAATAGGAAACCCAGTCTTAAGACATATCTTCTCATGGTTTTCTAGTTAAGAAAAAGTAAATTAGCACTCTCAGCAGGGGGAAAGCGATAGCTTGTGTGGGATTCTTTTGAAAAAGAAGAACTTCACTCTCAATGTTAATTTAATTTGCATGCACTTATAGAGAAGCCGTTTATCACCTTATTATGCATATATCTTGGATGATGTTTGTGCTTCTATGTGAATTTTTAATGAAATATGCTACTCTGTCTGGAATACCAAGTTGGAATCAGTATAGGAAACAACGGAAGGAAATTTTGATAAGGATTGGTGGGACTACTTCATCAGTGTTATGATCAAAGTTTGAGAGCAGATTTTGTTGTATTTTATCCTCTCCTTGGGTTATTTGTGATGTCATGAGTTTCTCTTTGATTCACAAAATGCATGCTGTTATCAGTGCCCTGACTCCATTTTCAGCAGTCATGAATTTGGGGAGCTCAGATAACTTAAAAAGATGACAGCTGATTAGCCTTGCACAATCTGAGCAATAGTACTGATGAGAGCATGAGCTAAGGTATAAACAGCTACTGAATGGATGTGCAAATCATTCTATCAAAAATGGAAACCCTCCATGACCTTATGCTGCATCTTCCTCTAGGACTTGCTGTTGTTGGGAAAGATCATCCTTTCTTGCCCTCTTCACGACTTGGTGAGTTCTCAGCTCCACATTGTTCTTGGCTTGAGGACAGAGGGTTTAGTCTTTATGAGAAACCTTAGTGTTTCTGTCTCTCCTCCTATGTAACTTGCATTCCTCTTTCTGCTCCCATGATATCCTGAATTAGTAGATCAGGCTATCAAAACTACTTTGATGTTTCATAAGAAATAGACAAAGGGTCCTGGTGTTGTGGTGCAGTGAGCTAAGCCATCATCTGCAATGCTGGTCTCCCATAACAGAGCACCAGTTCATGTTCTGGCTGCTCCGCTTCCAATAAAGCTCGTTGCTAATGGTGGCCCAAGGGCTTGGGCCCCTGCCACCCATGTGGGAGATCCAGATGGAGCTCTGGGCTCCTGGCTTCAGCCTGGACCAGTCCTAGCTATAGTGGCCATTTGGAGAATTAGGTTTTCTCTCTGTCTCTGTCTCTCTTTCTCTCCCCCATCACTATTCTCTTCAAATAAATATATAAATCTTAAAAAATACAGAAGACCAAATATTTGAAGGCTAAAGGAACTGCAGGTGTTTGCTACATAAGAATATAGCAGAAGAGGCTGGTGCTGTAGTGTGAGTAAAGCTACTGCCTGCCATGCCAGCATGCCATATGGATGCCAGTTCATGTCCTGGCTGCTCTGTTTCTGATCCAGCACCCTGATAATGGCCTAGGAAAAGCAGCAGAAGATGTCCCCCCGCTTGCCACTTGTAAGTGGGAGACCTGGGTGACGCTCTAGGCTCCTGGCCCAGCACTGGCCACTACAGCCATCTGAGGAAAGAACCAGTGGATGGAGTCCCTCCCTCTTTTTCTCTCTCTCATTATCTCTGACTCTGTAACTCTGACTTTCAAATAAATAAATACTTTTTTAAAAAGAAAATACCAGACAACACAAAAGGTGTATTACTTTGCTGCCAGTAGCAAAGTAAAACAGCCAGGAGGGACTGCTTGGATCCCTACTCACCAGCTGCGAGGCTTTGCGGGAGTTGCTTCATCTGTTCATCCTCAGAGATACCATCTATAAAGTAAGATTAACACCCAGTTCTTGGGGACGCTGTAAGGATGACAAGCAATCTAGAGGTACAGTGTTTACTAATTATAGTGCCTGCCACCTAAGTGACCGGTAAGGATATGTGTATTAGCCAGGCATGTATCTTAGTTTGTTTTCTGTTGCTATTATTGAATTTCATATACTGGGTGATTTTAAAGAAATTTATTCCTTATGGTTCTAAAAGCCACCTCTGTTGGGAGCCTTCTTGCTGATGGATGCTCTGTAGAATCGTGAGGGTGTGCATGACATGACATGGGGAGACAGAACAAGTGTGCTAACTCAAGTCTCTCTCACTTTCTGGATCAAGCCACTAATGCAGTCATGGGAGCGCCATCCTCATGGTCTTACCTAATCTTATGTGCTTCCCAAGGCCCCACATCCAATTATCTTTAACGTGATTTGGGGAGTAGGTTTATCATACATGAAATTTGGGCGAAACATTCAAACAATAGCAGTGTGTATGTTTAAAATAGGACTCTTTTTCAAGATATATTTATTTATTTGAAAGGCAGAATGAGAAAGAGACAGAGTTGGGGAGTGGAGAGAGAGAGAGAGAGAGAAAGAGAGAATCTTGAGATCTTCTATCCACTGGTTCTCTACCCCAATGGCTATAACAACTGGGGCTGCACCAGCTGAAGCCAAGAGCCAGGACTCCCATCCTGTCTTCTCCACGTGGGTGGCAGGGGCCCCAAGTACTTGATCCATCTTCTGCTACTTTCCTAGGTGCATTAGCAGGGTGTTGGACAGAAAGTAGGGCAGCTGGGACATGAAAAGACAATTTAATATGGGATGTCAGTGTCCCAAGAAGAGGCTTAGCCTGCTGTGCCTTAATCCACTGTTTCACAACACTGGCCCCTAGAGGCTTTCAGATATCAGTTTAGCACCCCTCCCCCTTCTTCTGGTGCATGACAGAGGCACATGATTCAGGCCCATCTCATCGATGGTCCAGGCTCTGCCACAATGATGAATTTCAGTTGGACAAGTGACTGAGCTGAATCAATTACTCAAGTTCTCCACTGCTCCTCATCCCCACCAATGCAGTTGCTTAATACAGCTTGTTCTTATGATTAAATTCATTTGAATATGTCATAGTGATGAATAATTAACACGCACACATATATATGCAGAAAATTAGAGCAAACTAATTTATCACATTTTATAGGTTAAAGTAGAAGAGACTGGGAAAACAGGCCCAGTAATAAGTGAAAATTAGTTTCTTAATAATGGATATATGAACCCATATATCCCATTTTATTTCCAAAGCTGATCTGAGTAAGAGTTCTGTCACTCAAAGTTTGAATAGTTTCAAGCAATATTAAGAAATTATAGAGGTTAGTAGTGCGTGTATAGAGACAATCCTCAGTAGGCAGTTGGAGCAGTTCCCAAGACAGCTTAACCAAAAGATCTGGGTATAAATAAGCTGTGGGACAGACTTGGGTCTCTAAAAGAAACCACAATATGTTGATGAGTTTGGACAGTTTGGATTGGAATCATGAGTATTTGGAATGCTTTTGTTTGTGAGGGTTTAACAGCTTTTACAAGTCAGATTTGGCAAATCATAAATGCCAGGATGCTTGGATATTGTAGAGGTAAGACAACTTCTTAGCCTTAAGTTCAAAATTCTGCAAACAGTGCTTCCATAAAACCTGATGTCCTTATTTTTATTCATTTATTAGAGAGAGAGAGAGAGAGAGAGAGAGACACTCCATCTGCTGGTTTGTTCCCCAAATGCCTGCAATGTCTAGGGCTGCTCTAGGTCAAAGTCAGGAGCTGCAAATGTAATCTTAGTCTTCCACCTGGTGCTGGGGATCCAATTACTTGACCCATCACCTTCTGCCTCCCGGGATGTGCATTAAAAGGCAGCTTGAATCAGGCGCAGAGCCAGTACTTAAAAATCCCGAGTGGTGTCTTAACTGGCAGTCCAAATGCCCACCACAAACCTCATGTTTTAAGGATAGTAAGACTAGTCAGTGACATTTAGCAATTGTGACTTTACCCTTCATCTCATGTTCTGATTTGGTCCCGCCCATGTGGTTTCACTGGTCATTGCAGTATCTAGTCCATTCATTTTTTTTTCTCCAGGCCAGAAAATTGCCTGCATTAGCAAATGCTGTAAGTAGCAGTGGGCTCTGAGCTTCCTGCTGCCATTTGAGTAAATAATACTTTTTTAATAAAAAGATTAAACAATGTAAAGGTCACATTGTAATGACTCACTTATATGACCAGCCATCAGAGATGGAGTTAGCAGTGAGATCTGAATAAAAAAGATCTGCAATTCTGATTCTCATCTGTTCTCCTTGGCAACACTCTCTGAGAACAGTGTGAAGGAAATTCCAAGACTAAATAGCCAATAGCTTAATACACTTTCCAGCATGCTGAGAACTAGTGAGTGAAGAAAATTAAAGCTTTGATGGTTTCCTAGGAAAGATTTTATAAATTATTTTCTAATACAAAACTGAGGTGGAAAATAGCTGTCATAACATTTTCAATACTTGTACCAGGTTTAGAACTATGACAAGCATCCAAAATTATGAAGGTACTGACACATGGTATGGTATGACTGAGAACAATGTTAATTATAATTAATGTGTATTAAATAGTGACCATTTGCCAGGCCCCAGTCTGGGTGCTTTTATGGGAGTTAGTTCCTTTGATTCTCACTATAGTCCAGGTGTGGCAGGTGTAATGCACTCTGTTTTACGGATGAGAAACGGAGTCTTACAAAGGTCAAGTCCCTGCAGGACAGGAGCCAGGGCTGCATCCCAATTCTGTGGACTTCAGAGCACAGGTTTTCTGTGACAGTGCTGCACAGTTTATTTATTTATTTTTTTCCTCTACAGATATCCATATATAACTATCCACAACTAAGCACAATCTTTCCTCTTTGTTCAATGCAAACATATTTTTAATTTGAAATAATTATAAAGAGGAAGTTGTACCTCAAAAATAGGGAGGCCCTGGGCACCTTTGCCCAACCTCTGCTTTTAAAGATTTATTTGAAGGGCAGAGCAGATTTATTTATTGATTTATTTTAAAGGCAGAACAATAGAGAGGGAGAGAGAAAGAGAGAGAGGGAGAGAGGAAGACATCTTCCGTCCTCTGATTCATCCCCAAATGGCCTCAACACGTAGATTGGGCCAGGTCAAAGGCGGGAAGCAGGAATTCCATCTGGGTCTCCCACCTGCGTGTTAGGGGCCCACCACCTGCTGCCTTCTCAGGCACATTAGCAGGGAGCTGAATCCGAAGCAGAATAGATGGAACTCAATAGGCAGTCTGATACGGCATGCTGGTGTTACAGGTAGTGGCTTAACCTGCTGTGCCAAAACATTGGCCGTTAAAACCAACAGCTGACATTGTCACATTGCACATAGCTTATTCTGATTTCACCAGTATCACAAGCACTCCGTGTACGCCATCAGTTGTTTCAGATTTGCAATACCTACCAACTAATGGAAGCTCCTAATTTTATCTAAACATTTCAGGCTTTTTTCAGAACTATTTCATGACTGCTCACAAAGACTTTACCACCCCCAAATTATTAAGCTTTCCTTTAATATTTTATTTTTGTGTCTTTCTTTTAGAATTTACTTTTGCATATAACTGTCAGGCAGAATCTAATTTATTTTCCCCCCAAATGTACAGCCAGTTGTGATACCACCTTTTGTGAACAGTCGATCCTCACCTAGTGATCAGAATGCCACTTTTATGCTATACAGTTGTTGGTTTTTCTGCTTTCCATTTTGTTCTGCTTTTCCTTTAGTCAGTTACTGTGCCAAGATTGTGCAACTCTGATGTGATTTTCAGAAGTGCATAAATACTGCATTTTTTAAACAGCACTGATGCAAGGCTATGGAGCACGCGTGGCTTCTCTTTCCTGGAAGTTCAGCAAGATCCGGTGTGGAGCTCCCTTGCTCCTGCAGGCCAGGCAGGCATCGTAACCATGCGGTAAGATAAGTAGCGAGCCAATAAAAACTGGCTTACACCATAAAGGGGTGATTACGCGTCTCTCCTAAAAGAATCACAAGTCAATGCTTTGAACACATCTTTCTGTCCAAACACATTTGTAACCTCTCAATGTCCACTTCTTAGTCTGGTGGGGAGAATTCTATATGAAAATTAAAAGCCTCCTCAAGCGTCATAATTTATTAACTGAGGGACTTTGAGCAAATTATTTAACCTCTGTGAACCTCCATTATCTTGTTCTACAAAAGCAGAAGCAGTAATTACCCACAGGGATGGACTAATTATCACATGAAAATACTGTGTATAATGTCTTGAACATGATTTGTACACAATGGATGCTAGTGGTATTTAATTGGTGATTTATTGAGGGAGAGAAGCATATCTTTTGGTTAAAAAAGACCACTTTTGACATATTAAATCTAGGCAGCTAGAAAATTTGTAAGCAAAATTTATTTATGAGCTTTCATGTATATAGCACTATTTTGGGCACTATTGCAGAATACAAAAAATTATTGGATGTAGTCTTTACTCTTGATAACTTTGTAATCTGATTAAGACACAGACATTTAGAACAGGCGTTGTAGCACATGGGGTAAATTGCTGGTGGCATTGCTGGCATTGCATATCAGAGCGCCAGTTCAAGTCCCAGCTGCTCTGCTTCTGATCCAGCTTCCTGGAATACACCTGGGAAAGCAGCAAAGGAGGCTCAATCGCTTGGGTCTCTGCCACACTCATGAAAGACCTTGATGGAAGATCTCTCTGTCTCTCCCTCACTCTTCTCTATAACTCTGCCTTTCAAATAAAATAAATAAATATTAAAAAAATATCCTTAGAGATTGAGGTTCTATGGATTCTCAGGGATAATTAAACCTGAGATTTGATAAAGAGGATTGTCCCTGTTTAGGATTAGCCTGCATTATGTACTCAGCTGTTTCAGCATATTTCATGATAGTTACATCATATTTCCTTGGTGGTGATGGGGTACAGAAATGAAGTTGAATAATAATACATAGCAAGAAAATTAATTTGGTACAAATATTAAGATTTTGGGTGGCAATTTTATAGCACGGCAGGTGGAGTCCTGGGCTGAGAGGAGCTTGCAGAAGGGCCTTCTTCTTGTTTCCCCTGCCTGCCCCCACTGCTTCCTGCCTCTCCCTGGAGATGTTTTTGAGCACTGGAAATCTTTGCCTGCCCAACATAGTTCCCTGTCACAGAGAGTAGTCTCAGCCATCATGGCCACCTTTTCATTCCCAGGTATGTTCACATTGAGACAGTGATATCAGACACAGTAATTATAATCTACTGACTGAATACGTTGTTGACTGTGAAATCAGTTCACAGAGCTTCCCAACCCAGAGCTGAAGCATAGACTTGGCAAACTGCAGTGAGGTCAACAGGCTGGTAGAAACTGGAAAGTGGAGAATCAGTCCTTATGGCCTTTGCTCACCTTAGGGGAAACTCAGAAGAGAGTTATAGAACAAGGGCATTGGGGCTGGTGTTGTGGCATAGTGGGTTAAGTCACTGCCTGTGACACAGGCAGGTAATATGAATGTTGGTTTGAGCCCCAGCTGTTCCACTTCCAATCCAGCTTCCTGCAAATGTGCCTGGGAAAGCAGCGGAAGATGGCTCAAGCATCTGGGAGACCCAGATAGAGTTCCAGGCTGCTGGCTTTGGCTTGGCCGAGCCCTGGCTGTTGTGGCCATTTGGAAAATGAACTAGCAGATTGAAGATCACTCTCTCTCCCTCTCTCTCTCTCTCCCCCTCTGTTACTCTCCCCTTCTCTCTCTCTCTCCCACCTTCCCTCTCTGTCACTCTTTCAAAAATATAAATGATAATCTTAAAAAATAACAAAGGACATTAAAATTAAGCTGGAGCAAGCGTTTGACCCAGTGGTTAAGCCACTGAGTGAGACTTCCATATATCATATCAGAGTGGCTGTATTGGAGTTCTGGCTCCCTATTCCAGTTTCCCGCTAATGTGTACCCTGGGCATCAGGTGATGGTTCAAATACCCAGAATCAGTACCCAAATCTGGGTTTTGGCCTGGCCAAGCTTCTGCTTCTGCAGGCATTTGGGGTGAGAGCCAGCAGATGGAAGATCTGCATTTGTCTATCTCTGCTTCTCAAGTAAATATTTTTTTTTAAATAAAACCAGGGTGCTTTAGATATCTACTAGTTTACTCCCTGAATGGCTGCAATGGCTGGGGCTGGGCCAAGCCATAGCCAGGATCCTGGAACTCCATCTGGGTCTCCCATGTGGGCGACAGGGTTCCAAGTACCCAGATCATCTTATGCTGCCTACCCAGGCACATTAACAGGGAGCTGGATTCTAAACAGTACTCATATGGGATGCCAACATTGCAGGCAGCAGCTTAAGCCACTGGGCTCCTGATTCCAGCTTCCTGCAAGTGTGTGTTCTGGGATGCAGCGGGTGATAACTCTAGGAGTTGGGCCCTCGACGCCCACATAGGAGACTTAGATGGAATTCTGGGCTCCTGGCTTTGGGCTGGCCTAGTCTAGCTGCCACTGGCTGTGAAGGAGGAAGCCAGTGGAAAGAAGGTTGATTCTCTCTTTGCCTTGCAAATAAATTTAAAAAATGCATAAATAAAAATTTTAAAAAGACAATGCATACTCTGAAAGCTATTCATGGATTGTTAAAAATTGTGTGCACTAAGATAAACTTATTTTTAATTCCATTTTCTACAAACTTTTTGAAGGTCACTCACAGGTGCTTTAAGAAAGGACTGTGTTGGGGCCGGCACCGCGGCTCACTAGGCTAATCCTCCGCCTGCGGTGCCAGCACTCTGGGTTCTAGTCCCGGCTGGGGCACCGGATTCTGTCCCGGTTGCTCCTCTTCCAGTCCAGCTCTCTGCTGTGGCCCAGGAAGGCATTGGAGGATGGTCCAAGTGCTTGGGCCCTGCACCCACATGGGAGACCAGGAAGAGGCACCTGGCTCCTGGCTTCAGATCGGCGCAGCGCACCGGCCATAGCGGCCATTTGGGGGTGGACCAATGGAAGGAAGACCTTTCTCTCTGTCTCTTTCTCTCTAACTCTGCCTGTCAAAAATTTTTTTTAAAAAGAAAAAAAGAAAAGAAAGGGCTGTGTTGGAGGAACATGACTTACTCTACAGGGCTGCTTTACCTAGGTCTGTTCTGCTGAGCAGCACTGACCATTTGAGACAGGATTGGGTTTGGGTCCACTGTGCACCACAGTCATTTTAGAGAAGAGTAAGAAAAGAAAATTCTACCCCAGGAAACACTTTAGCTCCTGAAGAACATTCCATGTAATGCAAGGACATTAGCACCAGCCATATTTTTTTCCTTATCATTATAAGTACATAACAGATTATGAACATCAACAGTCTCTGAGGGCTTTATCTGGCTCAAATACATGTACGTTTCTGCTGTTACCAGCTTTTCTCCTTCCGTGAATTACAAATGCTGCATTAGGCACAGCCTGTGCTCAATCACATCACGTTCTGCGGGTCCTCGCAGTCCCCAAACATGCAGATAAAATGTGAAATATTCAGACTGTGGCTTATTACAAAATTCCAAATGTCCACTTCTCTGAAAGCAGTGACTTGTGTTACTATGAAACCGGAATGTTGCTAGAAACGTGAAGTGGATTTTCCACCTTTGTTCTTGGTCAGAAAAACAGCACAAATCCAACCAGAATCAAGATCCTGAGTTCCTCTGAGCCTATTGTCTTCAGGGTCCAGTTGCTTTTCAGAAAAAAAAAAAAAAAAAAAAAAACTCATCAAGGGGCTGGCTCTGTGGTGTAGCAGGTATAGCCACTACCTACAGTGTCGATATTTCATATGGGTGCCAGTTTGAGTACTCGTTGCTCCACTTCTGATCCAGCTCTCTGCTATGGCTTGGGGAAGCAGTAGAAGATGGCTCAAGTCCTTGGGCCCCTGCACCCGTGTGGGAGACCCGGGAGAAGCTCCTGGCTCCCAACTCTGGCCATTGCAGCCATTTGGGGAGTGAACCAGTGGATGAAAGACCCCCCCCCCCCAATTCCTCTGCTTCTCTAACTCTGTCTTTCAAATAAATAAATAAATCTTTATATATTCATCAAAGTACAGCATCAGAGTGAAAGCAACTTTTGGGGTATTGGGGACTTATATTGATGTCTTAAACACCTATTACACATGTAGAGTCTATCAAGTGACCATCATCAGCCACATGGAGACAAGAACCTTTGCTGTGGCCAGGCACGTGAGGGCCTTGTGAAAATTCCTGTAGAACATGAGGAGAACTACAGGGAGGAGAGACTTTCCTAACAAGCAGGTTAGGAAAGACCAGGTGCTTCTTCCTGGTCTCCCACATGACAACAGGGAAACTCAAGGCAATCACCCCAACTTATGTCTCTTATACACAATAGCCCAGCAACTCCGCTTTTAGGACTTTATCTATTGATATAAAGCACAGTTGTAGGCACTAATTTCAGGATATTCTTGGCAGAAATAAACGTTGAAGTCTGTTTCCATGAACTTTTTTGAAGTGCCACAATGTAAGCTAACAAACAAAAAGCAATGGTGGCTACCGAAACATTATTAAAGATTTTGATACAACCTCAATGGCCATATATTGATATGTGGGGTATTGGTTAAGCAATCATAGCAAAAACCTTTCAGTGAATCAGTGTGCTGCAGCTAATAAAGAGTGATTTTAAATCCTGCCACTTTAGCAAACTTTGTATGAGTTCCAATAGTCTTAGTGGAGTCTTTTGGATCCCCTATGTGTAGAATCATGTGATCTGCAAATAGGGATAGTTTTGACTTCCTCTTTCCCAATTTGTATCCCTTTGATTGCTTTTTCTTGCCTAATGGATCTGATAAAAAATTCAAGGATTATGTTGACTAGTAATGGTGAGAGATTGGAATCCTTGTCCTGTTACTGGATATAATTCGGCGGTAGAGTCACTGGGGTCTGCAGAGTGAGAAACAAAGTGGACTCAGGATAATGTCAAGTAATTTTGAGCTGAACAATTGGAGAAAAGCAGTTGTCCAAAAAAACTCCATGTGCTGACTGGCGCTGTGGCTCAATAGGCTAATCCTCCACCTTGCGGCGCCGGCACACCGGGTTCTAGTCCCAGTCAGGGCGCCGGATTCTGTCCCGGTTGCCCCTCTTCCAGGCCAGCTCTCTGCTGTGGCCCGGGAGTGCAGTGGAGGATGGCCCAAGTGCTTGGGCCCTGCACCCCATGGGAGACCAGGAAAAGCATCTGGCTCCTGGCTTCGGATCAGTGCGGTGCGCTGGCCGCGGTGGCCATTGGAGGGTGAACTAACGGCAAAAGGAAGACCTTTCTCTCTGTCTCTCTCTCTCTCTCACTATCCACTCTGCCTGTCAAAAACAAACAAACAAACAAAAACTCCATGTGCTAACTTCTGGCTTTCCTCCTACTCCTATGCACTGTGTGTGTGTGTGCGTGCGTGCGCATGCACGTGTGTGTTGTAGGCACTATGGGAGAAGACTGTTGTCTGGTTGTGTACAATTTTGGATTGAATGTATAAATTACCTTGAGTGAGAAGGAGAAGGAGAAAGCCTGAGTCAGGGACAATTGTATATTAAAGGTTTACTACCTTCAAGAAAAAACCAGTTGAATATGAAAATCCAAAGATGTCATCACTGATAACAGCCAGAAGGAGAAAAGTCACCGATGGCGTGAAACTTCGTCATGAATTCTCAAGGTGGACTGTCCATGCATGCCTCTGGTTATTGTCAGCTTCCTCCAACTTGGATTCATGTAATGGCAGCATTTTTACATTACTTTTTGTGTTTTTGTCTTGGAGTTTCTTAGAGTATGTTGTGACTTGGTATTTAGACAATTTTCCCTTGGATTAATCTAACTTTAGCTTAAACATTCTTGTTGCTATATGCAACTCATTTTGAATCAGCACTTTGGAATTATAATGCCCTTTTATGTACTTAATTTGTTTCTTTAGTAACAAACATGTGGTGCAAGAATGTTGGTTTTCAGCATTGACTTAGGGATTAGGGTGTGTTTTTACCCAATTAAAGTATTTAGTTCTTGACTACCTCCTACAATTTAAATATTTAAGGCTGTACATCAGACTCAGGCGCAAAGGAAAAATGAAAATGTAAAATTTGGTGCCATCCAGTGGCAAAGTTATGAATTGCAGCATAATTACAATAGGAAAACAACTTCAAATAGAAAGTAACTGCAATTCATAAAGATATGGTGGCTAGGTATGGTAGGAAGAATCACCATGTTCCTAAAGCTGTAGTTATGAAATGCATGACGATATTTTATTTTTATTTAAATATTTATTTATTTTTTATTTGAAAGAGTTACAGAGAGGCAGGGGCAGAAGAGAGAGGGGAAGGAGGGTGAGAGGGAAAGGAAGAGAGAGAGAGAGAGAGAGAGAGAGAGAGAGGGAAGGAGGGAGAGAACGAGAAAGGGTGGTTTTCCATCCGCTGGTTCACTCCCCAAATAGCCCCAACCACCGGAGCTGCGCCAATCCAAAGCCAGGAGCCAGGAGCTTCTTCCTGGTCTCCCACACAGGTGTAGAGACCCAAGGACTTGGGCCATCTTCTACTGCTTTCCCAGGCCCTAGCAGGGAGCTGGATTGGAAGTGGAGCAGCCAGGACTCGAACCAGCATCCATATGGGATACTGGCACTGCAGGTAGTGGCTTTACCTGCTACACCACAGTGCTGGCCCCTGCATGAAGTTTTTATTCCTTAAAAAAAAGTTTTCTGAAAAAAAAGATATGGTATCAATGATTATAAAGTAAAAATAGCACAAATTTGAAATTAGTTTAATGTCAACATAATATAATATAGAAAAAAACTGAGTTAAGAGGAGGAAGATCCGTTATGGCGCTAGTACACTGGGTTAAGCCGAGTCCTGGGACTCTGGCACCTGATGTGAGCACCAGTTTGAGTTCATGCTGCTCTGATTCAAATCCAGTTCCTGCTAATGGCCTGGAAAGGCAGCAGAAGATGGCCCTGCACCCACCTGGGAGTCTCAAATGGAGCTCCAGGCTCCTGGCTTCAGCCTGGCTCGGCTGCGTAACTCTGCCTTTCAACTAGATAAATAAGTCTTAAAAAAAAGAGAGAGAGAGAGAGAGAAAGGGAATAAAGACATGTTCTAGAGTTGCCTCATTTATAAAATCAGAATGTGTTAACTACCTGATAGCTAACAGCTGGAAAATATATCGCTTAAATATCTAACAAACACATATCATACTTTTGCATCTACCACATTATATAAACAGTTAATTTAGACTTTATTAAATTACATCTTTAAGTTATGAATTTGAAACACATTTTAAAAAAGATTTATTTACTTGTTATTTGAAAGTCAGAGTTACAGAGAGAGAAGGAGAGACAAACAGAGAGAGAGAGAGAGAGAGAGAGAGATATCTTTCATCTACCAGTTCAATCCACAGATGGCAGCAAAGACCAGAGCTGGGCCAGGCTGGAGCCAGGAGCCAGGAGCTTCATGCAGGCCTCCCATGTGTGTGAAGGGACCCAAGTTCTTGGGCTCTTCTCTGCTTTCCCAGGCACATTAGCAGGGAGCTGGATCAGAAGTGGGGCAGCCAGAACTCAGACCCATGCCCATATGGAATGCTAGCGGTGCAGACGGCGGCTTAACCCTCTATGCTACAGAGCAGGCCTCAGTGCAAATTTCAATGTTTAGTTCAGTTACAGAGTTTGCAAAAGTCTGAACCTCTGAAATTCATTCACAGGATAAAATATGGGGTACAAATGCTTAGGCGCCAAAATTAAAGGTGAAAATCTCCACTGAATAGAGATGGTTGGTTTGCTTGTAGGTTCATTTTGTTGAAGTACTAGGGAGTTTATGGACATCCATGTAGAGTAACAACCATAAGTATCTAAAACATTTTTATAAAGATTATTTGTTTGAAAGAAATAGCTGGGAGCAGTGGGAGAAAACCATGCACTGCTTCATTCTGCAAATGGTCACAACAGCCAGGGTGGGGTGATGCTGAAGCCGGGCCAGGGACTCAATCTAGGTCTCCCACATGGGGGGCAGGAACCCCCATCTGCTGCCTTCCAGCTTTATCAGCACAAAGCTGGACTGGAAACACTGAATAGCAGCTGCTTAAAGTAAGAATTCAAATATGGGATGTGGTGTTCCAACTGGCGACACAACACCCCTCCACTGTTTTTTAAATAGGCGATATGCACGTAGCAAGATTAAATGCTCAGGATATGTATCAGCTATGATATGAGTTTGGCTGTAGAAATAGACCCAATAATAACTGTGGTTTAAACAAAATAGAAGTATGGTCCTCTCTCATGTTAATGTCTGACAATTCAGATGGCTGGGCCCGCTTCAGAATCACCTGAGGCCGAGTCTACTTCTATCTGTGGCTCTGGGGCCTTGGACATGTGGATGCCTTCTCACAGTCCGTGGTGGTGGCGGCTCTGCTCCTCTTCTCTTCACATCTTTCTGTTCACTCATCCATCTTGCAAATCCTATGAGGCAAATGGATTGAGGAAGGTACGCACAGTTGCTTGTTAGGGTTCATGTCATATTCTGCTCCACATTTTTTAAAAGAATATTTATTTATTTGAAAGGTACAGTTACAGAGAGAAGGAGAGAGAGAGAGAGAGAGAGAGCGAGCTTCCACCCACTGGTTCATCCTCAGATGGTCACAATGGCCAGAACTGGGCCAGTTTGAAGCCAGGAGCCAGGAGGTTCTTCCTGATCTCCTACTTGAGTGGTGGGAGTTCAAGGACTTGGGATATCTTCGGCTGCTTTCACCAGGCCACCATCAGGGAGCTGGATCAGAAGTGGAGCTGCTGGGACTCGAACCAGTGCCCATATAGGATTCTGGTGCTGCAGGAGGTGGCTGAACCCACTGTGTCACAGCACTAGACCCTGACCCACATTTTTAAAAATTATGAAATTGGCACTTGAAAGATTTATTTACTTATCTACTTATTTATTTGAAAGACAGAATGACAGAGGGAGAGAAAGAAAATCTTCCATTACTGGTTCACTCACCCAAATGGCTGCAAAGGCTAGGGCTGGGCCAGGCTGAAACCAAGAGCCAGAAACTCCATCTGGGTCTCCCATGTCGGTGGAAGGGACCCGAACACTTAGGCCATCTTCTGCTGCTTTCCCAGGCAAGTTATCAGGGAACTGGATTGGAAGCAGCACAGCAGGCCTGGAGCTGGGGCTCCAGTATGGTATGCTGGCATCACAAGCCCTGGCTTTTCACCTGCTACGTTGCAACACTGGTCTCCCTGCCCTACATTTTTGCCTCTTTTCTGTGAATATTCCACTCTCAATGGAATATCTAGTACAAATGCAATATCAACATATTCGTATAAGTGAACCATACATCATTTTAAAAGGACAAGTGCTTCCTGTTAAAGAAGAGCATGAAATCCATAAGCATGGGTAATCACTACACTTCGTTTGCTGTGAAATGAATCCCTTGGTTTGTTGTGGTATTGTGTGATGATGAATTGCTGCTGTGTAGAATACTATATCATAGTATTTGGGCCAAAGCACTGCAGAAAGGAAGGGGAATCCACATAGAGGGTAAGGACCTACTTTAGTAAGAACAAAGAGGAGAAGCAGACATCTTGTAGTCCATGCATCTCATCATCTTATGGTTGCTGGGCCTGCAACTGCTCTGCCTTATCTGCATCTTCTTTAGCTTTGGAGGTTATGGTCCAGGTGTGTTCATAACACATCTTCTGAACTCTCAATCACTGTAGGCAGGAGCAGCAAGAACTGTCAGAAGGTCATGGCAGAGAAATGCAAATTAAATATCTCATCCCATTTAGAATGGTTATTGTCAAAAAGACAAAAAAGGAACAAATGTAGGTGAGGACGTGGATAAAGGGGAACTCTCATTATACTATGGACATTACAGAAAACAGTATGGAAGTTCTTCAAAAAACTAAAGAGAACTTCCATGTGATCCTGCAATTCTGCTAGTGGGTATATATCCAAAGGAAAGGAAATCAATATGTTGAATAGATATATCTTCTCATGTTTAGTGTAGTAGTATTCACAAATACCCAACATACGGAATTAACTAGTATCTATCAATGGATGAATGGATAATACATATATATATAAAATATTAATTCATCCATAAAAGACAATTAACTTCTGTCACTTATGTCAACATGGATGGAATTGGAGGGATTATTAAGTAACATAAGTCAGGTACTGTCAAGGAACAGTTTTTATTTTTTTCCGTGCAAATTGTTAAACTCTTTACTTAGTATAGAGTTGGTCCTCTGTGTATAAAGTTAATTGAAAATGGAAATAGTGAGGCAGGCGCCGTGGCTCAATAGGCTAATCCTCCGCCTTGCGGCACCAGCACACGGGTTCTAGTCCCGGTCGGGGCGCCGGATTCTGTCCCGGTTGCCCCTCTTCCAGGCCAGCTCTCTGCTATGGCCTGGGAGTGCAGTGGAGGATGGCCCAGGTCCTTGGGCCCTGCACCCACATGGGAGACCAGGAGAAGCACCTGGATCCTGGCTTCGGATCAGCGTGATGTGCCGGCAGCAGCGGCCATTGGAGGGTGAACCAACAGCAAAAAGGAAGACCTTTCTCTCTGTCTCTCTCTCTCTCACTATCCACTCTGCCTGTCAAAAAAAAAAAAAAAAAAAAAGAGAAAAAAAGAAAATGGAAATAGTGGAAAATGGGAGTGGGAATGGGAGAGGGAGGAGGAGGATGGGTGGGAGAGTGGGTGGGAGGGTGGGTATGGTGGGAAGAATCACTATATTCCTTAAGTTATACATTTCAAATGCATGAAGTTTTTATTCTTTAAATAAAAGGTTTCTTTGAGGGGAAAAAAGAAATGTCAGATACAGAAAGAAATATGTTTTATATTTGGGAACATCAAAATGTTTGTAGAAAATAGAGTTATAAAATGTTTGTTTTGGTGCAAAAATCTTTTAAATACATGCCTAGTTCTTTATGCATTTTCCATGAACTTTTTGAAGAGCTATCATTTGTTGAAACTAAAAAAGCTGACCTCAGAGCACTAACAAGTAGAATATTGGTTACCAGAAGCTTGGAAGGGTGGAAGTTGGGGGAATGAAGAAGACGGTTAATGGGTATAGGTATGCAGATGGATAGGAGGAATAAATTCCATATTCTATAGCATAGTAATTATTTCAAAGTAACCAGTACAGAGGACTTTGAATGTTTTTGACAGAGAAAATGATAAGTATTTAAAGTGATGGATATACCAGTTACCCTGATCTGAACATTATGCATTATTAACATGTATAGATATATCACTCTGTACCCTGTAAATATGAGTGATCCATAACAAGTTCGTGGCAAATTCATATTAGGCACTGATTTCAAATGTTTCTGAATAAAAAATAAATTTATCTTTTAATTCCATTTTCTACACATCTTATGAAATTCCCTTGAAGGTATAATGAATAAATCTCAGTGAAAAATGTTTCTGAAAAAAGTGTTGGTATGTCCTGATTGGCTTCAGCTGTGTTTGTAGATTTCAGTTTAATCTTGTTTATCCCTCAGCTTACATCCATCCTCCTGCCCCAAATGCCTGCACTGTGGCATTCAAACTGAAGCATCAGACGTGAAAAAACTGAGAGAGACTGCTTATATGGTCCTCTCAATTGTGTATGATACATTACTGTAACAAGTTCCTTGATAAATAAATTCATTAATTTCTTTTTTTTTAATTTTTAAAAAAATTTATTTGACAGGTAGAATTATAGGCAGTGAGATAGACAGAGAGAAAGGCCTTCCTTCCTTCCGTTGGTTCACCCCCCAAATGGCTGCTACGGCTGTCACTGTGCCAGGAACCAGATGCTTCCTCCTGATCTCCCACGTGGGTACAGGGGCCCAAGCACTTGGGCCATCCTCCACTGCCCTCCCGGGCCACAGCAAAGAGCTGGACTGGAAGAGGAGCAGCTGGGACTGGAACTGGCGCCCATATGGGATGCCAGCGCTGCAGGCAGAGGATTAGCCAAGCGAGCCATGGCGCCGGCCCCAAATTCATTAATTTCTAAAGACCCAGAACATCAAGGTGGTTCACAATTCAAAAAAGGGGTTTATGGGGGGCTGGCACTGTGGTGCAGTGGGTTAAAGTGCTGGCATCCCATATGGGTGCTGGTTTGAGTCCTGGCTGCTCCACTTCCTATCCAGCTCTCTGTTGATATACCTGGGAAATCAGCTGAGGATGGACAAAGTCCTTGATCCCCTGCACCCTGTGGAAGACTCAGAGGAAGCTCCTGGCTCCTGGAGGCTTCGATTGGCTCAGCTCTGGCCATTGTGGACATTTGGGGAATGAACCAGTGGATGGAAGACCTCTCTCTCTCTCTCTCTCTCTGTGTGTCTCTATTGCTCTCTGTAACTCTGTCTTTCAAATAAATAAACAAATATTTAAAAAGGGGGGTAGGTTTATGAAGGTTAGGTGATCATTAGAATTTTAGCTCAGTCTTTTTATTCAAAGTATGTCTTGTGGATCACTAGACCCCTCAATGGTTATTCCTCCAAAATGGAATGTATAATTGGAATAAACTTACTCAGAAACTGGCAGAATACCAGTTCCTTGACTCTCAGAGTAAAGACTTTAGGATAGGGGCCAGCGCTGTGGTACAGTGGGTTAAGGCCCTGGCCTGCAGCACCGGCATCCCATATGGGCGCCAGTTTGAATCTTGGCTGCTCCACTTCCAATCCAGTTCCCTGCTAGTGCCCCTGGGAATGCAGCAGAGGATGGCCAAAGTCCTTGGGCCCCTACACTCATGTGGGAGATCCAGAAGAAGCTCCTGGCTCCTGGCTTCCAATTGGCTCAGTTCTGACCATTGCTGCCATTTCAGCAGTGAACCCATGGATGGAAGACCTCTGTTTCTATCTCTCTCTGTAACTCTGTCTTTCAAATAAATAAAATAAATCTTTTAAAAAAAGACTTTAGTATAAGAAGAAGAGATGGGAACTACCACATGTCCTTAATATAATCCCTTCTTTCCATATCTATTGTTGCTACATGTCCAGATGATCATTCTCTCTCACCTGGTCTATTGCTTTACTTGATTCCTTGCTTTAGCTTAAGGAATTCTGCAAGCAGCCAGAGTAAGCTTTCCTAGGGGTAAATCAATTTATGTCTTTCATCTGCTCTAAATCCTCCAATGAGTTTTAATGAAAGCTAATGCTTCTATCTCCCATCTCATAAAGTTATTATTTCTACCTCCTTACCAAGTAGAATGTAAACTCTGAGTGCAGTGACTTTGATTTGTACACTGTTGAATCCTTAGTGTGTAAAGCAGTATCTAGCTCACAGTTGACAGTTGATAACTACTTATTTACTTTTTAAATGATTTATTTATTTTACTTGAAAGCCTGAGTTACACAGAGAGAGGAAAGGCCCCAATTGGCCCCAATGGCTGGAGCTGCACTTATCTGAAGCCAGGAGTCAGGAGTGTCCTCTGGGACTCCCACGTGGGTGCAGGGGCCCAAGGACTCCCATGCCATAGCAGAGAGCCAGATCGAAAGTGGAGCATCTGGGACTTGAACATACCGTATGGGATGCCAGCACCACAGGTGTCGGCTTTACCCACTACACCACAGTGCTAGTTCCTTGATAACTATTTATTGAGTAAATGAATAAACATCATTGCAGGAGAGGCATCCCTGATTGCCTATGGGTAAATTTAATACCAGTGGGATATGTTACAAGATCCACTGAAGTGGAATAAGTTAGCCACATACTCCATTCTAACTTTCTTCAATTATACAACTTGCACTTTGATCTTTGATGGTTCCTGCATCTGTTGCATTAGGGGAGATGGGATTGTTCTTTACTGTCCCCAAAAGCCACAATCACAAATTCCAGAAAAATGAAATAAATATTCATTTTAAGGTTATACCCAGTCCAAGCAGTGTGAAAATGTTTAGTGTCAGTATTTAAGGAACCATCCATTAGGACTTGTTCTGAGCACACTGAAGTTCTGACTTTTCAGCCCTTGAGCACCAAGCAACTAGTTACACTCTTACAAAGACATGGATCCTGAACACTGATTATCTTAAACCCCCAAACTGCCAGGACTGAAGTTCCAGCTGCATGACTGTAGCTCACTGGGGGCTGATAGGAGTAATCCTTCCTTAGTTTTAACTTATTGTCAAGTGTTTTCTTGTTTTCCACAGTATAAAGAAGGTTGCTCCTAAGTATGTTGTGCAGAGCAGAAAGGTGAGTGGTTAAAAGGAAAAAATAGGTGCAACAGGAGTCCTTTAAATTAGTCTGTAGAGCATTTACTATACCTGAAATATTTTATAATGTCTTTTCTAGTTATGCACATGCTTTCTTCTTTCAGAATACTTTGACAATTGCAGCCAAAGAGACTTAAAGGATGGTAGTTTTATTTTTTTTTTTTTTTTTTTTTTTTTTTTTTTTTTTTTTTGACAGGCAGAGTGGACAGTGAGAGAGAGAGAGACAGAGAGAAAGGTCTTCCTTTTGCCGTTGGTTCACCCTCCAATGGCCGCCGCGGCTGGCGCGCTGCGGCCGGCGCACCGCGCTGATCCGATGGCAGGAGCCAGGAGCCAGGTGCTTTTCCTGGTCTCCCATGGGGTGCAGGGCCCAAGCACCTGGGCCATCCTCCACTGCACTCCCTGGCCACAGCAGAGGGCTGGCCTGGAAGAGGGGCAACCGGGACAGAATCCGGCGCCCCGACCGGGACTAGAACCCGGTGTGCCGGCGCCGCTAGGCGGAGGATTAGCCTAGTGAGCCGCGGCGCCGGCCAAGGATGGTAGTTTTAAAATCAAATTGCATTTATGGATCATTTGTGTCAGAATAGATCTCCACCAAAGTCACTCATTACCTGCATTGTTTCAAAAGCAGCTTCACATTTTAATTGCAGAAGACAAGCTACACAACTGAAAAATAAGAGCATCTAATCCAGTCTGAATTCCTTTCCAAGAGAATAATCAACAGTGTTGTTAAGAAAATTAAATAGATACATGGTTCCCTTGTAGCCATTATTGCATATTCAGTGCTGAGACTTCTGGTTTGGTTGCCATTGAGGGATTTTTCTTTGAACATGTGAAAATCAAGGTAACAGTTTATTGTCAGACTTTTGTTGCTATGGAAGTATTCATTATCTTGGAACATCTAATGTAAAGGAAACAAGCAGAATTAGTGTAGGTATAAATGGAATATGAACTTGTGACCCCCCTGTATTACAGCTAGAGCAAGTTCTCTTCCTTCCTTTCTCAATACTTTGCCCAAAGCTGATCTGTGGAAATATAGGATAGCATTTGGAGAGGATGAGTGTTCTGGAGAGTCAGGGGAGATAAACCAGGACCAGAGTGTCTTACAATGCTCACTCTGGAGAGGTAGAAGCACCAAAGTGAAGTTTGAGTATGTCACTTGGCAATGTCTATAAATACAGAGTTTTGGCTTTGTGTCTTTAGAAACATCAAGTGATTGATACAAGATCCAGTTTCTAGATTCTTCATAAGACCTAAGCAACAAATGTCATACAAGCCTGATTGCTCTCATTAGTAATTTTTTTCCAAAATAATTCAGACAGCATTATATTCATGTCTTCTAACTATCCACATCCTTGCTGTCATCTATCTGACCCTTTCTCCTTGGCTCTGAACACTAATCTCATACACATCTAAGGCCTCTCATCCTGTCTCAAAGGAACCTTTCCGTCAAGCCTTCAGTTATCTCTATGGAGCAAAATTTTGTAGCTTGACTTTTGGCTTCTGTAGTGCCAGAATTTCTATAAGGGAAAGGCATGGAGGTTATAAGAGTGTCGGTGAGCAGGGTCTGGAGATCTGTAGAGAAGTTGTATGGGCAACAGAAAGAGAAAGCACACGTGCTTCTAAAAAACGTTGCCCCCAAAGTGGGAGTCTTCGCTCACATCTCTCTGGTGAGGACTGATCACATGGTCACGTGCAGGGTTAGGAAATCAGGTTCCCAGCCATCTCTGCCTAGGCACTATGCATGCCACAGAGTGAAGAAAAGTGCAAAACTCACAAGCTTCAAAACGGAAAGCTGATTTTTATAGACAGCACACAGCAAACAACAAAAAATTCTAAGAGTTCAAATGATCAGAGGAGATAGATACAATTGAAAAACTTACCATTTTGATGTTGTTTCTGATTTTAATCTCCAGAGTGCTGGGTATATGGTAAATTAAATTCTTTGGCATACAAACATTGCCTGAATCAGAGACTGAAGCTTAGTAAATGCTACACAAAAGTAAAGTTTCTTTGCTCAGGGAAGGCTTTACTTTCTCTGTCCCATGTGCCTAATACAACGGCCAACTCGCAGAAGGTTTATAGTGTCAGTCAGCTCTGGATAGTGTAATGAAGCAAGGGCGATGCTGAGAGACTCCAACAAACACACATACACACATAAACACTCATAGACGTATACACTCGTAAATACACACAGGCATTTTGGGAAGATCTTAATATTTTGAAAACTTAAGATTAAATGATTTTCAGCACCTTTAACAGGAAGAGAATACAAAGTTATAATGTAGAATTATTTATTTATGAAAGGAAATAATTATCTAAAATGAAAAATCACAATTTGCAAATTTTAAAAAGGTGGTAAGTAAAATAAGTGTCACAAAATCAAGAAAATTAACATTGTTATTAATTACCTGACACTTCTCAAATGCTTTCTTGCCCACATTTTTGACTATGTGATTACTTCATATGAAATATTTAGTATAGTGATAAGAAAGATAATTTGGTATTTCCTCGGGAATGATTAATTTTTTTATTACTGACTGTTAAGAATCACAACATATATAACTTTAGGCAATAGTGTTCTGCAAGGTTATACTTCATAATTACAGAGATTCTGTAAGTTCTTTTAAAATAATTTCATCCAAAAAGAAAAAAAAAACTGTATTGGGTATTCGTGATTGTATATAAAATATGTTAGTGAATAACATTTTTAAAATGTTTATTTTTAATATATTTAAAAGGGATAGAGAGAGAGAAAGAAAAAGAGAGAATTTCCATCTACCCATTCACTCCCCAAAATGCCCACAATAGCCAGGGTTAGGCCAGGCTGAAGCCATGAGCTCAAAACTCCAACAAGGTCTCCTACCTGGGTGGCAAGGACCCAGGTTCTTGAGATATCATGTGTTGCCTCTCAGGGTACGTTAACAAGAAGATGGATAAGAAGAGGGGTAGGTAGGACTCAAATCAGCACTTCAATATAGGATGTGAGTCTTCCAAGTTGTGGCTTAACCAGCTGTGCCACAATGCCACCCCTGAATATATTCTTACCAAAAGAGAGTCTCCATCCCATAAGATGTTGATGAGATTTCACCAAGCTTACGTGTCTGACTGTTGGGAGAATTTTCCATTGGTCCACTCCAGCTGCATATTTTACAATCTTTCAAAATATCCTCCACCCGTGATCTGGTCCCAGACATTGGAAACATATCCATGCCTTAAAATGACCTCTCTGTGAGGCTGGTGCCATGCGCCAGCATTCCATATGGATGATGAGTTCTAGTCCTGGTTGCTCCTCTTCCAGTCCAGTTCTCTGCTGTGGCCTGGGATAGCAGTGGAGGATGGTGCAGGTGCTTGGACCCCTGCACCCGCATCCAAGAACAGGAAGAAACTCCTGGCTCCTGGCTTCGGATTGGTGCAGCTTTGGATCAGTGCAGCTCGGGCTGTTGTGGCCATTTGGAGAGTGAACCAATGGAAGGAAGACCTTTCTCTCTGTCTCTCTCTCTGTCTGTAAACTCTACCTGTCAAAAAAAAAAAAAAAAATGACCTCTCTGTGCTTTCACAGTGGTAGTAGGAATAATTCTGAGAGTTGTAGCTAGAAATAACTATTCATGGAAGTGACTGTAAGTGACACATATACTCCACAAACTCAAACTAAATGTATCTTCAACTTACATTTTGAAAAAATCCCCAAAATGTATGTAGCTACCACAGTGCCACAGCCCTAGTGTGAGCGGGGGCAAGTCAGCATGGAAAGAAGTAGCTATCTTGATTCACTGAAATGAAAATATCCAACTTTCATGAATTAAATAAAAGCAGATGCATACATTGTTAGGACCTTTACCATTCAGGGGTCAGCCTGAAAAACAGAACCAGTAGATGGGGCTAGTGCTGTGGCGCAGTGTGTAAAGCTGTCTCCTGCAGTGCTGGCATTCCATATGGGCGCTGGTTCCAGTCCTGCCTGCTCCACTTCTGATCCAGCTCTCTGCCATGGCCTGGGAAAGTAGTAGAAGATGACCCAAGTCCTTGGGCCCCTGCACCCATGTGGGAGACCCAGAAGAAGCTCCTGGATCCTGGCTTCGATTGGTGCAGTTCTAGCTGTTTCAGCCAATTGGGGAGTGAACCAGTGGTTGGAAGACCTCTCTCTGCTTCTCTTCTTCTCTCTGTGTGACTCTCACTTTCAAATAAATAAATAAATCTTAAAAAAAAAAAAAACAGAACCAGTAGAGAATACAGATTAAAAGGTTTATTGAAAGAAATTACTTTACACAACTGTGGCAGGATGGAATATTAGGTATGGAAAAGTCTGCTGTCCTCAGGATTTCATTTTCATTAGGGACGCCTCAGCTCTCCTCTTAAGATCTCTCAAATGATTGAGTCAGACTTCTAGATACTGTCTAGGAAAATCTCCCTTACTTAAAATCAACTTATTATAGGCTTTAATCACACCCACAAAATACTATTACAGAAACACTTAGATTGGTGTTTAATTCAATTTCTGGTGATGGCAGTCTACGCATGTTGACAAATGAAACTCACCATCCCTGGGACGTTTCCAGGCTTTGAAAGTGGCTCATGTGAGTAAGGGTTCCTGAAGCTCACCTTCACACCTAGGGGGCACATAGAGAATGAAGAGGGAAGGGGTGAAGAAGACTCTAGAACTGCTTCACATCTTGGATCAACTGTGTCTTATAGACTCATGTACTCATCCTGGACTCGGTTACCAGGGATTGCTCTAGCTTGAGTTCATAGAAGGAACCACAGTGGATTCTCCAGGTGACTTGGTGTTTGACCCTTGAGGAATGGTAAATTAAGGATCATATTTTGTACGACATCATACAATTGGAGATTGAATAGAGTTATTTGCTTCTATTACTATATACTTGAATATAATAACAGTTGCTATCAATGAAAATCTTAGTTTTGAGAAATTGTGCTAATTTTCAATGCTCACAAAATTACCAACATTGGGCTTTTTTTTTTTTTTTAAGAATAAGGACTTTTAAACATCAAGAAGGCAATAACAATTAATAGGTATTTGAAACTAATTGGCTTTTCAAAATCAATGTAGTTAACTGCATTTTTTCAGACTTGAGAGAAAGATTCTTTTGAAATAAATACGAGAGGCATGAATAATGCTTTTGAAATATTGGACATTGGGGACAAAGCACTTACTAAGTTTTTTCGTTCTTCTTTTTTTCTTTTTTGCAGATAGAATCTACTCAGGGTGATATTTTGTAAGAGTCATTGGTATACTTGTGTCAGTGTTTGATATATTTGGACCTTGGGTTTGAAATGTGGGTAGAAGTGTTCGAAGAATTAAATTTTGTTCCTCTGTTCAAGGATAAGAGCCCCTGAGAATGCTACTGCATGGGATAGAGCAGCTTCATTGTTTTCTACAGCATGCAGTGAATCTTTATGTGCATCTGCGATATCATCAGTTTTTTGTTTGCCAGAGTTTCTTTAGGTTTTGCTTTGATTTACCTCAATCACTGCTATTTTTTAAAGATTATTTATTTATTTGAAAGGCAGAGTTAGAGAGAGGCGGAAGCAGAGAGAGAGGGAGAGAAGTCTTCTATACTCTGGGTTACCCTCCAAATGTCGGCAAAGGCCAGAGCTGGGCTGATCTGAGGCCAGGAGCTTCTTCCAGATCTCCCCTACAGGTGCAGGGGCCCAAGGACTTGGGCCATTTTCTACTGCTTTTCCAGACTGTAGCAAAGAGCTGGATCAGATGCAGAGAAACCAGGACTTGAACTGGTGCCCATATGGGATGCTGGCATTGCAGGTGGTGGTTTTACCTGCTATGCCACAGTGCAGCCCCAATCATTGCTAATTTTTAAGCTCTAGTCTACATGGTCAAGTACTCATAATTGGAGAGGAAAAAATGTGTATACACACATACATCACTAAGTCTACATAAAATCTCTTACTATATCCAGACATATTCTGAATTCTGCCAGGTGAACAGAGAAGGCATTGTCTGTATAGAGGTTAAATCTGTATTGAAACTACCAGGAATTCAGAAGTTCCTAAGGTGCAAAGGTTAGAGAGGAATATAAGTTGCAGTAGTTTCCTGTAAGAAATGCCTTCACTTCATAGTGTTTGTTGTTTTTCATAATGTATTAATATGATCATTGGGAATAGAAAACTCTCAACTCCTAACTATTTAGCAATTAGAACCACAATCACCTCCAATTAGCTTTTGCATACTACTATTCATGTCTTTCTCTAATTAATTCCAGAAACATTTATTGAGTGTCCATTATGTGTTATTCACCATGCTAGATCTTTATTAGAATTAAGATTAGTCAATATGACCTGATTTAACAAGAATTTATCACCAGCTCTCTCTTTTTTAGAATTTGGGATTCAGAACTCAGGAAAAAAATACAGAGCAGCTTCTCATGATTTGGGAAGTTTCTACCAGCTCATGAGTTGGAATGTGGAAACCATCCTTCATAACATTCAAGAAAAAATTGCAATGGACATCTGTATATCTTTTTTTATTTTTCTATCATACACAAATTTCTCAGAAATGCATTTCTGCTGACATTGTTTTTACTGTAAATATACTACTACCCAATAATTCTATTTCCTTGATATTTAAAGTTAGCCTAAGAATCAACTCATACGAGACATTCTTCCTTTACCAGTGTTCTTGTTGAAATACTTGGATTGATATCTGCTGTAAGATAGCATTTTTCCTTCTCACTTGTTTCTGCCTCTGTTCTTAGGCAAGAGAGTTGTACACCACATACCTCACTCCTGCTTCAGAGAAACTTGGAAGTGAGCCCCTCTGACCCTTGTCTTTGCTCACTTTTATACTCATTCCTCTCCATGGGAGGAAGAACTGCAAACTAGATTCACGGGAGTCTGAGTCACTGTACTAAGATCAATGCTTTTGGGCGACAGTCTCTTAAATTCTTCCAACTGTTGGAGTTAGAAAATAATTAGATAAATTGGATAGTGTCCTCACCACAAGCAGAAGACTGGGTAAATGAAGTAAACCTATCATTCTCATTCATGTGACTGGTTGGGTTGGTGAGTTGACTGCTTTTTTTTTCTTTCTTTTTTAAAAATTCTACTTAAGTTATACAAGTTTCATGCATTTTATATATACAGATTTAGGAACATAGGGACACTCCCTCCTTCCCATGCTCCAACTCTTTCATATGCTGATTTTATTTCTCTTGTGTAAGTTTCAAGGGGTGGGATAGCATTGAATCTGTAAATTACTTTGATAGTATGGACATTTTGATGATATAGATTGTTCCAATCCATGAATATGGAATATTTTTCCATTTTTAATATTTTCTTCTATTTCTTTCTTTAGTGTTTTGTAGCTTTCATCGACATCCTTGGTTAAATTTATTCCAAGGTATTTAATTCTTTTTGGAGCTATTGTGGATGAGATTTATCTTAAAAGTTCTGTCTCTTCCTCTCTGTCTCCTGATCTCTCTCCCTCTCTCTGTCTCTCCTTCTCTCTGACTCTTTTCTCTCTGTGTCTCTGTCTCTCTCTCTCAATCTCTTTATTATGCTCTCCTTCTCCCTCTTTTCCTTCTTCACCCCTTCCCTCCGGTCTGTCCTGTTTCCCCCAATAAGCCCTTACCCTTAAAAAAAAATTCTGTCTCAGTTATGACATTGTCTGTGTATACAAAAGCTGTTGATTTTTCTGTGTTGATTTTATATCCTACCACTTTACTAAACACTTTTATGAGTTCCAATACTCTCAGTGGAGTATTTTCAGTGCCCTATGTACAGAATTATGTCATTTGCAAATAGGGATAGTTTGATTTCCTCCTTTCTAATTTGTATACCTTTAATTTCTTTTTCTTGCCTAAAGCTCTGACTAAAACTTCCAGGACTACATTTGAATAGCAATAGTGAGAATGGGCTTTTTTGTCTGGCTTTGATTTTAGGGGGAATGCTTCCAGTTTTTCCCCATTCAATAAGATGCTGGCCATGGGTTTGTCATAAATCACCTTGACTGTATTGAGGAGTGTTCCTTCTATATCTGATTTGCTTAAGAGTTAAAGAATATTGTATTTTATCAAATGGTTTCTTTGCATCTATTGTGATAACCGTATGGTTTTTGTTCTTTAATTTCTTAATGTGATGTATCTGATTGATTTGTGAATGTTGAGCCATCCCTGCATATCAGAGATAAATTCTACTTAGTCTGAGTGAATGATCTTTCTGATGTGCTGTTGGGTTTGATTAGCTAATTTTTTTTAGCATGTTTGCATCTATGCTCATCAGGGAAACTGGTCTGCAATATTTTCTCTGTTGCATCATTTTCAGGTTTAGGAATTAAGGTGGTGCTGGATTCATAGAAGGAGTTTGCGAGGATTCCCTCCCTTTTAATTGTTTTGAGTAGCTTGAGAAGAATTGGAGTTAGTTCTTTAAATGTCTGGTAGAATTCAGCAGTGAAGTCATCTGATCTTGGGCTTTTCTTTGTTGGTAGGGTCTTAATTACTGATTGAATTTCTGTCTTGGTAATTCATCTATTTAGGTTTTCTGTGTCTTCAAAACTCAATTTAGGTAGGTTGTATGTATCTAGGAATCTATCCATTTCTTCCAGGTTTCCCAGTTTGCTCACATATATAGCTCTTTGTAGTAATTCTTGATGATTCTTTTCATTTCTGTGGTATCTTTTTTTACGTTTACCTTTTCATCTCTGATTTTTATTGATTTGGGTTTTTCCCTCTTTTTTTTTTTTTTCTTATTTGGGCTATTAGTGTATCAATTTTGTTTGTTTTTTCAAAAAATCAGCTCTTCATTTCACTGATCTTTTGTATTGTTTTCTTGGATTCAATTTTGTTTATTTTTTTCTAATTTTAGTTATTTCCTTTATCCTACTAATTTTGGATTTGGTTTGTTGTTTCTCTTCGTCCTTGAGATGCATTAATAGATCATTTATTTGGTGCCTTTCCAATTGCTTGATGTAAGCACCAACTGCTATTAAACTTCCCATTTAACACTGCTTTTGCTATATCCCATAAATTTTGATATGTGGATTGTTGTCTTCATTCATTTCCAGAAAATTTTAATTTCTCTTTTGATTTCTTCTATGACCCACTCTTCAATCAGGAACAAAAGTTGTTCAGTCTCCATGTGTTTGCATATGATCTAGAGATTCTTGAGTTATTGATTTCCATCTTCATTCCATTGTTGTCAAAGAAGATGCATAGTATGATTTCAATTTTTTTTTAAGTTTGCTGAGACTTGCTTTATAGCCTAGCTTGTGGTCTATCTTAGGGAAAGTTCCATGCACTGGTGAGAAGACTGTACATTCTGCAACTGTGGGGTGAAAAGTTGTATAGATATCAGTTAGGTCCATTAGGTCAATACCATCGATTAACTGTTGTTATTTTGTTGATTTTCTTTCTAGTTCATTTGTCCATTGATGAAACTGGGGTGTTGAAATCCCCTGTTACTATTGTATTGGAATCTATGCCTCCCTTCAAATCCATTAACATTTCTTTTAAATAGCCAGGCATCCTATAATTGAGTGTATATACATTTATTATAGTTATATCTTCCTGCTGAATTGATCCCTCAATCATTGCATAGTGCCCTTCTTCTATGACTCTTTTATCAATTTTTATGTTAAAGTCTATTTTGTCTGATATTAAGATGGCAACATCTGCCCATTTTTGCTTTCTGTTAGCATGGAATATATTTTTCCATCCTTGCACTTTCAGTCTGCATGTATCTTGGAGGCAGAAAATAGATGGGTCTTGTTTTTTAATTATTCAGCCAGTATGTATCTTTTAACTGGAGAGTTGAGGCCAGTTATTCATTCAAGATGACTATTGTTAAGGAATGACTTGGCCTTGTCATTTTTTTCATAAATATCCCTATTGTTTTCTTTGGATTTCTTTTGTACTTTTACTGGGGGGTCTTCTGCCTTCACATTCTTCTGTAATGATGGCTATCTTTCTGTGTTTCTGTGTGTAGCACATCCTTAAGTATCTTTTGTAAGGCTGATCAAGTGGTGACAAATTCTTTCAGTTTCTGTTTGTAATGGAAGGTCTTTATTTAACCTTCAGTCAAAATGAGAGCTTTGCAGGGTACAGTATTCTGGGTTGACAGTGTTTCTTTTAAAACTTGGACTGTTTCTCACCATTCCCTTCTAGTCTATAAGGGTTTCTGATGAGAAGCCTGCTGTGAATCTAATTAGAGATCCTCTGAAAGTAATGTAGAGTTTCTCTTGTGCAAATTTTAGAAACTTTTCTTTATGTTTTACTGTAGAGAGTTTGACTAGAATGTGTCATGATGAAGATCTTTTCTGGTCACATCTGTTAGGAGTTCTATGTGCACCCTCTACATAGATGCCCCTTTCTTTCTCCAAATTGGGGACGTTTTCTGTAATTATTTCACTAAATAGGTCTTCTAGTCTATTCTCTCTTTCTACCTCTTCAGGAGCTCTTAAGGCCCCATATGTTAGTTCATTTGTTAGTATCCCATAAACCTCCAACACTGTTTTTAAGTTTTCTATTTTTTTCTTTTTTTTTTTGTCTGAGTGTAAGATTTCCAAAGATTTGTCTTCTAGTTCAGATATTTTTTCTTCTGCCTTGCCAAGTCTGCTGTTAAGGATTTCCATTGCATTTTTATTTGATCTATTTACTTCTTCATTTATAATATTTCACTTTTGTTTCTATTTAAAATCTCAATTTCATGGGAAAAATTTTCATTGATGTCATGTGTAGTTTTCTTTAGTTCGTTGATTTGCTCCTGATTGCTTTTGAGTAATCCTATGATTAATTTTTTGAATTCCATTTCCAGTATTTCCTCAACCTCTTCATCTTCACATTCTAATATTGAAATATTATTGTGTTCCTTTAGGGAGTTCATGGTGTCTTCCTTAGTCTTGTTTCTTGATTTTCTGCATATGTTTTTAGGCATTTGTAGACTTGTTTTTTTTTTCTCTGATGGCATTTTTCTTTGAGCTATGCCTTTGTGGCTTAGTAGAATGTGTGCACTTTCAGTGAATACTAAGGTGTGTGGTGAGTGTGACCAGGGAGCTCTGGTCAGTGCACCAGGGTGGGACAAGTATCAGGGTAACACCCAAGTTGGGCATGGTAGATCTCAATGCCAGGGTGTTACCCCCAGTGTGTTTTGCACCACCGTATGAACTGCACAAATGATTTGTGCAGTCTTCATTGTGAGCGCAGTTCCCACTGTAATGACCTGCTGTAGCCAACCAAGGAGCTCTGAGTGTGTGGAGTTGCACCCAGTGATCACTGAGATCCAGCTATCATCTGTACCTTCTTTTGTAATCTCCAAGTCCCCATGGTCTCAGCACACAAGGCTCTCACAGTCACTGGTTGCAGAGGTTTCTCTCTGCTCTACCAGCATGTCCAGTCAATAGACAGGCACATGTTCTCCAAGACAACTCCACCTAGGTGTCTTGATCCTGGGAGGCTGCGGGCGCCTCACTGTCCTACGTGGTTGCTCAGCCACCTCTCAGTCAGGCTCAAAGTCAGTGGGGACGGTGGATTGTTCTCTTTGCTACACCCTCTGGATCACATGCATACACAAGAGCCACTGATGAAATGTTGCTCTCTCTGCCACTGATGCCAGCACTGCTGGGAAGATGGCATCCTGTCTCAACCAGTTGCGATGCGCATGCACAAAGGCTTCCATAGCTCTTGACCAAACCCAAAATGGCACCTGCCCTTTCTCAGCTGGGCAGCAGGTGCTGTTGTGGGCAAGTTGGAGAGAAATAAATGTTCCCCCTCTGTTTCCATTGGGTCCACAGGCAACCACTAGCAACCACTAGCCCCCAGGGCTCCAGTCTGGACTCATGCCATGATTTCCCTCCGGCTGTATCACCATGGGTTGCTGCAGTCTGGTCTCACCTCCATCTCTAAGTGGCACCTGCTCGGACTCTTGACAGCTGAAGTTGTGTGTTGTGTTCATGTTCGTGCTGTGCGTCTGCATTCTCCACACAGGTTCCCAGTGTTCCTCTTCCTCTTGTAGGATTTCCAGTGTAGTTTTCCTCTCCAATTCTCCCCTGAGAATGCCCTTCCTACACTTCTTTTTTATTGTTTATCCCTAGCCTAGCAAAGTATGTTGTTCCCTAATCTGCCATCTTGGAATCTTCTCTGTCTGCTATTCAAATCACTCCACCCTTAAATGTCCTTTCCTTAAAAGAGTAGGAAATCTTACTTCAACTTTGAACATATACAGCACTTTCTTTTTTCATTTTTTATATATTTGAGAGGTAGAGTTACAGACAGTGAGAGGGAGAGAAAGAGAGAAAGGTCTTCCACCAGTTGGTTCACTCCCCAAATGGTCGCAACAGTCGGAGCTGTGCTGATCTGAAGCCAGGAGCCAGGTGCTTCCTCCTGGTCTCCCATGTGGGTGCAGGGGCCCAAGGACTTGAGCCATCTTCTACTGTTTTCCCAGGCCACAGCAGAGAGCGGGACTGAAAGAGGAGCAGCCGGGACTAGAACCAGCGCCCATATGGGATGCTGGCACCGCAGGCAGAGGATTAACCTGCTGAGCCATGGCACCAGCCCCTTCAACATATACAGCATTTTCTAATCCTTCTTTTATTATTTAAATGTAAGTATATGGTGTTAATAACATTGACAAAAACACGTACTTAGCTATCAATTTTTAGAAAATATTCACGGATATATATATATATGCAGATAGTTTAAAATGTTCACTTAAAATCTATTAAGAGGATAAATATCATGGCATGTGTTTTGGCACAATGACACAGTGACAAAAGAAAGTGTGAACCTGATTAGGCTAGTTTGTATGATTTTATTTTATATGTATATATTGAACAAAAGTGGGTTAGCTAAAGATATTATCCTTGGATATCCAGGAAAGAGATTGGCTATGGAGGCAAGAATGATTTTGAATTGAAAAGACTAAAGTGAAAAAATGTCCCCATGACCTGAGTGTGGAAGAGGCAGAGTTTTCACATTAGGGTCAAGGTGACTGGCACTGGTATTGACCATGTAGACTTAATCTATGCCCTTATGTTGTGGGTTGGTACCTGTAATACTTTGACCAATCATTGGAGCTTCTTTGCTGCATTACCTGCTCCAATTAGCTTATTCCTTATGCAAAAACACACCCAGAGCCACCTGCATGCCTCTTCAATTTTCAACATTTGTATCAGGCCTTGAACAACAAGAAGCAGAATTCCCCCACCTCTTCCACATGTTCTCCTACCTCTTCATTCACATTTACTCTATTCTTTTGCTTAGTAACATTATTTGTATTAGTATCTTCTGTCTGGACTAATTGCTATATTTCACCAGTGTTTCTCATGGACTTTAATATTTGCAACTCAGTTCTACCTATATGATTTCTCATAATCAATATGAAATACCATGATATTTATTAATCTTTCTAGTTTTGCGTTGACTACAACCACATCTTGGGTTTTATTATTAGAAAAGATTTTGTCTCCTTCAAGATTTTCAACTTTTAAATAACCCAAGGAAAGTGGAAAACACGGGAAAATTCACAGAGAAAGGAAACTTGAGAGTGAAAACCCATAAAATTTTGCTGGGCTTAGATCTAAGTTGAGTGTGTTGGACTTTGATCTTAAATAGCATGTCAAAGATGTTGAGAACTGGACTGAGATAGACCACTGCTCATATCCTGGACTAGCCACTGGGTGGCACACATGCGATTTTGAGAATAAAACTGACACTGAAACCACAACGTGCATGGATTGCAAGTCTGAACTTGCAATCCCAGCCCACCTGGGTCCACTGCTTAATAAAATAAAACTTCCACTTTGACTATGACCTTGTCAAAAATAAATAAATAAATAAATAGAGCATGCAGAATCAGGGCTCAGTTCCAAGGATGAACTGAGGAAAGTATCAGATGGCACAGAGACTCACGAACTTGAGAATGAAGAGACAACTCCACACAAAATGGCCTATAAAAGAAGTGAAGGAACTTTGGCTCCATGTACCAGGCAACCACTGGCCCTACAGCAGGCAAGTGCCCACAAAACTAATCTAAACTCCATTGCACTAATTATTTTTCTTTCCAAGAAGACTCTTAGTGTAGTGGTTAGGAGCACAAGCTTCAGAATGAATGCACAGGGCTTTAACCTCAGTTTAGCCTCTCAGCAGGAGTGCAAAGGTCATCACTTGGCCGGCGCCGCGGCTCACTAGGCTAATCCTCCGCCTTGCAGCGCTGGCACACCGGGTTCTAGTCCCGGTCGGGGCACCGGATTCTGTCCCGGTTGCCCCTCTTCCAGGCCATCTCTCTGCTGTGGCCAGGGAGTGCAGTGGAGGATGGCCCAGGTGCTTGGGCCCTGCACCCCATGGGAGACCAGGAAAAGCACCTGGCTCCTGGCTCCTGCCATTGGATCAGTGCGGTGCACTGGCCACAGCACGCCGGCCGCGGCGGCCATTGGAGGGTGAACCAACGGCAAAAGGAAGACCTTCCTCTCTGTCTCTCTCTCTCACTGTCCACTCTGCCTGTCAAAAAAATTTAAAAAAATTAAAAAAAAAAGGTCATCACTTAATCTTTTTTTTTTTAAACTTTTATTTAATGAATATAAATTTCCAAAGTACAGCTTATGGATTACAATGGCTCCCCCCCCATAACTTCCCTCCCACCTGCAACCCTCCCCTTTCCCACTCCCTCTCCCCTTCCATTCACATCAAGATTCATTTTTGTTTCTCTTTATATACAGAAGATTAGTTTATCATACATTAAGTAAAGATTTCAACAGTTTGCTCCCACACAGAAACATAAAGTGAAAAATACAGTTCAGGTGAAGAGTTTCTATGATTTTTTCAGAGAAGGCATTCCATACAAAACAGCTACTCAGCATAGTGGATTAGCACTTGTTTTCTGGGGCAGATTCAAGCCCTGTCAAATATGAGTTTGGATAATATATTTAATCCGTCTGTTTGGATAATAATAGGATCTTCCTCAGAAGGTTTTTTTCATCTTATTTTCATCTTTATTTTTAACTCTTAGGAGAGCTTTATTTATTTTTTTATCTTTTTAAGCTGCAGTTTCCTCCCATCAATGGAGGCTACTAGAAACTATCCACTGGGTTTCTTTATAGACTTCATGAGATAGTGTAGGTTTAGCACTGGACACCTGGCATATGGATATTCAAATGTGGTCAGGTTTCTTATTATCACTTTATCAATATGCAATTATCTCATTGTTTGTTTTCTTGCCATTTTATCACTATACTCTTTTATACTTCTAAATTTATTTTCTAGAACTTTCTAAAATATATATTATATTCTTAGATTCTGATCTATACTTTTTTAACTTTTATTTAATGAATATACATTTCCAAAGTACAGCTTATGGATTACAATGCCCCCCCCCCATAACTTCCCTCCCACCTGCAACCCTCCCCTTTCCCAATCCCTCTCCCCTTCCATTCACATCAAGATTCATCTTCAATTATCTTTATATAAAGAATATTTGTTTAGTATATACTAAGTAAAGATTTCAACAGTTTGCACCCACATAGAAATAAAAAGTGAAAAATACTGTTTGAGTACTAGTTAGAGCATTAATTCACATTGTACAACACATTAAGGACAGAGATCCTACATGAGGAATAAGTGCACAGTGACTCCTTTTGTTGACCTAACAAATTGATACTCTTGTTTATGGCATCAGTAATCACCCTAGGCTCTTGTCATGAGTTGCCAAGGCTGTGGAAGCCTTTTGAGTTCACTGACTCTTATCATATTTAGACAAGGTCATAGTCAAAGTGGAAGTTCTCTCCTCCCTTCAGAGAAAGGTACCTCCTTCTTTGATGACCCATTCTTTCCACTGGGATCTCACTCGCTGAGATCTTTCATTTAGGTCATTTTTTTTTTTTTTGCCAGAGTGTCTTGGCTTTTCATGCCTGAAATACTCTCATGGGCTTTTCAGCCAGATCCGCATGCCTTAAGGGCTGATTCTGAGGCCAGAGTGCTGTTTAGGACTGATCTATACTTTTGCCCTTTATATTTCACCTCACTCTGTTCTTCATACTTTTTTCACCATGGAAACTCTTAGGATTATGATTTTAATGTATTTCATGATCATTTCAGTATATTTTTTACTGATGTTCTGTGGGAAACTTTTAGGAGCTGATTGATTTTCTATAAAATATTCATATGTGTGTATGTGTGCATATGTAAGCAATAATTATATAAATCATATTTATATGTAATTTAAAAATGCATATGTATACACATATACATATATATTTATAGATATTATGTATAAATATAAGTACATATGTATATATATTATATTTACATTTATTATATTATATTTAGCATATGTATATATTTATACTTTGAAAACTTCAGCATATGAGTCAATCTTTCCCATGGAATGAAAATAAAAAGCAATCATCAAAATATTTTTAGAAAAACTATGAAAGAATTAAGGTAATTCAAATTATCATTTTATATTAAGGTATTTATACAACTATATATGTTCTTCATCATGTCTGAATTTCCAGAATCAGATCATGAAGTTAATCACAGTTGACTTGTGTTTATCTAAGCCTTTCAAACTGAAGAGGTGGCTATTAAACAAAGATGTGGACATAGTAAAATCCTGTCTTGGTGCTAACAAGTCTCTGTAGTACCCTTTTTATTTCCCAACATTCCTCTTCTGAAGTCTTTCATTCCCTTATCCTGAACTCTACTTTTATACTAACTAGAATTAGTGCTGTTAAACCTAATTTTCACGGGCTGGTGCTGATACTGGCATTCCAGCTGGATGCTGGTTCCAGTCCTGGCTGCTCCACTTCCAATCCAACTCCCTGCTAATGGCCTGGGAAAGCAGTGGAAGATGGCCCAAGTGCTTGGGCCTCTGTACCCACTTGGGAGATCTGGAAAAAGTTCCTGGCTCCTGGCTTTGGATCACCCAGATCAGGCCTCTCTGTTTATCTCTTCCCCTCTTTATAACTCTGCCTCTCAAATAATAAATAAATAAATCTTAAAAAAAAACCACCTAATTTCCATCCATCAGTAAAAGAGACCTATAAACTCTCCACATAAAACATATTAACATCCATAACTATTCTTTTTTTATTTTTTTTTTATTTTTACTGTTCCCGCCTTACTTATGTTTGAACTGTCCAGTCAGGGTGGGTAGGAGGGTATTGCCCAGAGCACCATCATAACTATTCTTTAGTGTTCACATTCCTTTCTATTTTTGTTCTAAGTCTGTGTTATTTACATGAGCAAACCACATATTGGTTTCCAGTTTTCATGCCACCATGATAGCTACCCAAAATGTGATGAAAAGAAGAATACCAATGCTAAGGCCTGCTACCAGCATAAGGATAACACTTGAGTATTTGTTTCTGTCACAAAATTTAAAAAACCCTATGTGCTATAATAATTTTGTTTGCTTCAAATTATATTAGCAAATATGTTAAAATTGGGTCAAATATAATTTATAATAAATTATATTCTAGAACTGATAAATTCCATTTAACAAAACTGCATTGGCAAATTATTTCAACTAATTAAAACCCAAAAGGAAAATACAATCAAAGTAAAATAATTACAAGACATTTGGCATTTGCTTAGTAATCTTTTCATTTAGAAGAAGATTTCAATGATGACGTATTAGGGTGCTACAACACAGTCTTACATACAGATACTCATGCAGTATTTTGTATTACTTCACTTAGATGGACTAATCTTGCTCTTTTCACACTTTTTTTTTTTTTTTTTTTTTTTTGACAGGCAGAGTGGACAGTGAGAGAGAGAGAGAGACAGAGAGAAAGGTCTTCTTTGCCATTGGTTCACCCTCCAATGGCCGCCGCGGTCAGCACACCGCACTGATCCGAAGCCAGGAGCCAGGAGCCAGGTGCTTCTCCTGGTCTCCCATGGGGTGCAGGGCCCAGGTACTTGGGCCAACCTCCACTGCACTCCCGGGCCACAGCAGAGAGCTGGCCTGGAAGAGGGGCAACCGGGACAGAATCTGGCGCCCCAACTGGGACTAGAACCTGTTGTGCCGGCGCCGCAGGCGGAGGATTAGCCTAGTGAGCCGCGGCTCCAGCTCTTTTCACACTTAAAGGGAAATTTAGGTCTTTTAAATTTTAAATTTGATTCAGGAGTCATAAAGTCAAAAACAAGCTTTGTGATGTCATTGTGACCAAATATGCTTATTATCTCAGTGTTCCCTCACATCCACTCCCCAGGATTCTTGGCTTTGTTCTTTGCCCCAAGAGCTGACATCTAGGCATGCTATCCTTAGAATTTCCTGTTGAGATGGGTCAGTAGGATGCTATGGCCAAATTTTTAATATGGGAAGAACAGATGCCAAGGGGCCTTTAGAATAAGCCATATTTTTTTTTTTTTTTTGACAGGCAGAGTGGACAGTGAGAGAGAGAGACAGAGAGAAAGGTCTTCCTTTGCCATTGGTTCACCCTCCAATGGCCTCCGTGGCCGGCGCACCGCGCTGATCCGATGGCAGGAGCCAGGTGCTTTTCCTGGTCTCCCATGGGGTGCAGGGCCCAAGCACCTGGGCCATCCTCCACTGCACTCCCTGGCCACAGCAGAGGGCTGGCCTGGAAGAGGGGCAACTGGGACAGAATCCGGTGCCCCGACCGGGACTAGAACCCCGTGTGCCGGCGCCGCTAGGCGGAGGATTAGCCTAGTGAGCCGCGGCGCCGGCCTTTTTTTTTTTTTTTTTTTTTTTTTTAGAATAAGCCATATTTTTATGTGGAGATCCTGGGTCCCACAAGTGGCCTCAGGAAGCAGAGCCTCAAAATGAGATTCCAGGATTGGGATGTTCACATATTTGAGAACAAGGATAACTTCCTTGCTGGACAAGAAATGGCATCACTTTATTTACATTATGGTGTGCCATGAGGTTCAGGGAGAAGGACAAGTGGTGAGAGCTCAAATGGCTGTGGTGTCTCGTTTTTATAGCAACAATGAGGTGGATTGTGGTGGTAGACCAGTTAGCTCTAGCTGCTCTTGGAGGTTTACACAAAGAAAGGGATATATTTAGAAGTCTAGAATCTCAGCTCAAAGCACTAGTTGATAGCAAATAGTAAGATCTGGGTAGAGTCAAACACAATAAGCACTCAATTTTTGTAGGAAAGAAGGCTTAGATAACTCTATCAAAGAATTCTGTTTAGTTAAGTTTCAGGCAGAGTGAGGCAATGACTAAAAGGAATCTGTTATTATTATTAATCAGTTTATGCCTTGTGACTAGTCACAGAGCAGTCATTTCTAAGTTAATTGTTTTTACCTCTATCCACTTTGCATTTTATGAAAAGGACTAGTGGTGGCCAGTGTTACAAATTAGTTTCCAGCTGCAGGCATGACAGAACTGACATCACTCAACGATGATACTGTGACTGATGAGAGCTCATTTCTTCTGTGTGGAGGATGAAAAGTTCTTAATACAGATAAAGGTCAGGTGGATGCTGAGTGGTGACAGAGGTGGCTGTGCTGGTTACTCTCTGTTTGCTCCCCCGACACGTGCTTTGATCCATACCCTGGCCTTTACTCTGTGTGCCCCAGAACACTGACCTCTATGAATTCCACTATCAGGGTTCTCTTGCTCATTGTCAGTTGGTTTGGTCATAGCAAAGCAGCAGCATGACATTGGGAGGTGTGAAGAGAAAGGGGTTGGGCTAGGTTTTTCCTTTTCTGCTACCTTTTTGCAACCAGTTTTGGTAGGAGCTGCATTTTATATCCAGCTTCCAGCAATTCTTCTGTGGCTACGGCCTTTTCTCAGGTTCTGAAAACACTATTCCTGGTTATTGCCCCTTCAGTTGTGGGGTGGCAGTGATTGCCCACTATTGCTGGTCCCCGGGTATTATAGCAAGATGGTTTTGTTCCGTCACCTTGCAAATACTTCTTTAGATAATACTTTGATTTAGCTCACTCAGTTACAGCCTTTGTATTAGCTGTTTTTTCCCTCCAGCTATTGAATGATACACCATAGAAGGAAGGAGAAATTGAGAGGGTTGAGGTAATGGCAGTCATTGACATTGGGATGTGGCTGTAACCACTAAGAAAGAGGCTTCTAGGAAAGAAGAACCTAGAATTCAGGAAATATCAGCACAGCCAACAAGTGCCATGCCAGATAACCAATCGTCGTCATTACAGAGCAATGGGGGAGGGGCCGGTGCTGTGGCACAGTGGGCTAAAGCCCTGGCCTGAAGTGCCGGCATCCCATATGGGCGCCGGTTCTAGTCTCGGCTGCTCCTCTTCTGATTCAGCTCTCTGCTTTGGCCTGGGAAAGTAGTAGAAGATGGCCCAGGTCCTTGGGCCCCTGCACCTACATGGGAGACACGGAAGAAGCTCCTGGCTCCTGGCTTCGAATCGGTGCAGCTTCGGCCATTGCAGTCATCTGGGGAGTGAACCAGAGGATGGAAGACCTCTCTCTCTCTCTCTGTCTCCACCTCTCTCTGTAACTCTGTCTTTCAAATAAATAAAATAAATCTTAAAAAAAAAAAAAACAACAACAACAGAGTAATGGGGAAGAAGTAGGAGTGTGAATTGACAGAAAAATTGGAGTATTTAGGGAGCCAAGATTCCAGGGGAATGTGGTCTTTGGGAGATCCTAGTATCCAGGTAAACAGATGAGAGAATTAAGGTTTCCAGGATTTCAGGGCTTCAGATTAGAATTCCAGTCTCTGGCACTTGGCAAATGCATGAAATGTCCCTTCTAGATCATTCCATGTCTGAACAGATTATCAACCACTGGTCACCTGCTCCCATATTTGTTTGCTTATTCTTACATTTATCAAGTATTTACTGAGCCTTTTCTGTATTATAGGCCCTGGACCAACCTCCAGGATAAGATACATACCCTGATCTCATGGGGCTCATAACCTACCAGGAGGTGACGGCAGGTATGAATGTAACTGCAATCATTGTTACTTGACATTTTTATCTGTGTATATTCTGCAGATACTGCCAACCAAATATGGCTGGAACTCAATCTATTTTAAAAGACATATCTTCTTCTCCTCCTCTCCACCTCATGATTAGCACTGCTGTGTCCTTGTCCCAAGGAAAAATGATGTGAATCCCTTTAATAACAGGCCCTGGTTCGTTCCTTGATCTGACAGAGTTGATCATCCCTCTTTTTATCTACTTTATATATTATATTATATATTAGAGAGCATTTTTCTTCTTTTTTCTTTTTGCAAACTGAAGGGAGAGCACTTTTCTCGCTTATGATTCTGATGCACATTCAAGGCTGGCGACTGATATATTAGGTATAAATTCATCTTCAGCTGAGGTCAGACTTTGTTCTTAGATAATGGAGTAAGCAAATCTATCTTGTTAAGTGGTGTAAGGCGTGGCAGCCAGGTGGTCTTTGATAGAGATGTCAAAGATACAGTGAGGCTGGCTATTCAGGGGGGGATTCTCCCTGATTGTTATCAGATTTTTACTCCTTAGGGACTGACTTGCAAACCGAGCTCAAAAGAGATTGACAAGACCAAATGCAAATTTGTTATTTGTTTGCACTAAGAGGCACGTGCACTACTTGCAATGCATCCTATCCTGTGTGCAAATGTCTGTTTTAGCCAGATGCAACCATTTCTTGAGAAGTAGATATAGCATCAAGTGAAAACAGTTCAGCTGTGGCCCCTCCTTTGCAAGGGCATTGTGGGCACTAGAAGCAGCAGGGAACCTTAGTGTGTTCTAAGTAGAACACGGAAAATCACACTTGCAACCAGGAAGAATTTCTGTGTAAGCGCTTTAGGAAAGTTACCTAAACAGATATCAGAAGCATGGGGCCTGTATTTCCAGGTCTCTAACAAGTTATTACTGTGTATCTTTACTGCTGATTTGAAATTCACAGCTTTGTATACTTGATTAAAGAAGATCTTCCAGGTAGTGTTTGAGGCATTCCAGATTTTAATGTGCCCCTGTATCTCTCATGTAGTGACGTGGCTACTCTGTTGGCCTGGCAGAGGATTCGCTGTCCTGGGCAAGGCTATGTTCACTGATTTTTAGATTTCATGCATTTCAGTGCTTCTGTGGTTATATTATTGCTTCAAGCAAGAAATAAGCAATTATTTTACAGTCCTTTACCCCATAGAAGTCTTCTTGAGGAGACAAAGGAGTCTCCTGGTGGAGTCCCAGGAAATTCTCTTTAGCATCTTCAGTGATTCATTCAAAACATTGTCTGTCGTTGGCCACTCCTGCATTCCATTTCACCTGTTTCATTTCTGAGTGACATTTTCCAACTTTTTCTCACATTCTTGCAGTTGGCATGCCCAATGTACCCTGTAACATAACAATAATATCATTTTCAGTGTGATAGTCACCAGTTCTCTGATCAGCTTTTTGTATGTCTACTTAACAAGCGATCATGTGTTACAGACAGGGATCAAGCAGTAAAAAACAAGTTTGTTTCCACCACATTATTTTCACATGCTTTTGTAAGTGAGATACTCCTATTAAATGGGCCTTTAGGAGTTACCGGCTCTTTCTCCAAAACCTATAGGCATAATAACTGTATGCTGCGGCTTGGAACAGAGGCCTTGTGAAAGTAGAATCTAATGGCTGCAGTGTTATCTGCAGTCCAGATGGATTTCATAGCTCCCAGTGAGGCTGTGCTCAGCTTCAGCTTTTCCAGATGTTTAACACAAACGATCTTCTGAAGATCAATCTTGAGAGGTAATCTTGACTTTGTATTCCTGCCTATATAGTTTTTGAATGTTTCCACCTCTTTGTTCATTGTGTGCTTTTATTTTATTTTGTGCCCTTAGACAGTGATACATGAACTATCACCCCAGCATTTGAGGACAGTTATTGTATTTTGAGACCATTTAGTCTGCTAGGGCTGCTGAGACAAAAAACCACCAATTGTGTGGCTTCAACAACAGAAATTTCTAGTTCTGGGCATTAGAAGTCCAAAATCAAGGTGTGCTCTGTGGGAGGATCCTTCCTTGCCTCTTCCAGCTCCTGGTGGTGTCTGACATCCCTTGGTTTGTGCCAGCATAACTCCAGTCTCCATCTCTGTCTTCTCATGGCTTTCATCTCTATCTTTGTGTGTACTTTTCTCTTACATGTTTAGTTTAAATGGATAGAGAGCCTACTCAAAGTCCACATAGTCTTATCTTGACGCTTACCTGAATAATATCTGCAAAGATTTTATTTCCAAATAAGGTCACTTCACAGGTTCTTGGTGGACATATTTTGGGGGCAAACTATTAACTCATTATGAGGCCTTTGAACTCCATTAGGTGCTAGAAACAGTTTCCTTCCTGTTGAGAGCTGGTATACCAGTGTTTTCAGCTGGTGATATGACCATGCCTGCAAAAACTATGGAGCTTCCCCAGCAGCAGAGAAGTAAGGACTTTAGCAGAGTGCTTAGAGGCCAGGAATGTTGCTAAACGTTCTACAACATATAGGAACCCCCATCCCCAACAAAGAATGTTGAGAACCAAAACTTCAGTGGTGCCAAGATTGAGAACTCCTGCCTTTTCTTCCCCTTGGTCTTGCCAGTCACCAGGTCTTCCTTCTTTCTGGCCTGTGATGCCCACGTGGTTTGGTACATATTCTCTCTCTCTCTCTCTCTCTCTCTCCCAACTCCTGCCCTGTCCCATGTCTTGCAACTCTTTCATTGTATCATCTGGGATTCAAGGTCCATCATCAGTAAAGCAGTCTGTTTCTTCACTATCTTATCTGCATGGTTTCTTCACTTTCCTGCTTTCACCTAACCTGGCTTCCCCAGACAACATGTTTTCCCCTGCAACCAATTAAACTAGTGGATTTTTTTTTTCTCTGCCATATTCATGATATTATGAGGAATGGGGCAGTACCATGTGTTTGACTTGCTCTTCTCTGATGCTTCCAAACCCATACCACTCTTTCTCTAGTATTTTGGTTTCAACTACTCTATGAGGACAAAAAGTCTCCATCTTTAATTTTCCACAGGTTCATACTTCCTTGTGTCTGGTTTTCAGTCAGTCATTGAAATATGCCCTTGTTTCTTCCCATTTTCTGTTCATATCCGTGTTCTGCTTTCAGTTACTTTAAAAAAAAAACCCACAATTGAAGTTCACCTTTACCTACTCTGGGTCTTACCTTTGAGAAACTGAACATGGCTGGTGAAAAGCATGCTGCCCTATCTCACCTTTAATGTCATAGAAATACCTCCATTGGACCCCAGAAAGCTTTCCATTAATTTTGTTGTGTGTTTAATTCTTTTTCCTGTACTCCTCGATGAGTGAGTCTCAAGGTATGGTTCTTACTTGTAGCATCAAATTTACCTGGGAGGAATGTTAGAATGTGCAATCTTGTTCCCTGTCCCAGATTCACCAAACCAGAGACTCTGGGAATGAGGCCAGAGTGCACAACCCTTCTGGCTATTCCAGTGCACACTCAGACTGGAAAACCTGGGTTCCAGCCACTGCTGAACAGTTAAATATGGTTCACTGGTTTTTAAACAACTTATTTGATACATAACTCAAATGCCAGACAATTTACCCATTTAAAGTGTACAACTCATGAGCTTCCAGTATATTCACAGATTTGTGTAATCATCACCACGAACAATTTTAGGACATTTTTGTGACCAAAATAAGAAATTCCATGCCCCTTATCAGCATCTCTCAGTCCCTTTAGCTCTTCTTCCCTCTGGCAATCACTAATCTACTTTCTCGTTGTGTACACTTGTCTATGCTGGAAATTTCATATAAATGAAATTGTATAATATGTGGCTTTTTTCCCCAAGAAGGACCCCCTAAATATGACTAGTAGCAGAGGAACTGACACAATTTTCTCTGCTTATTTCTGCTTATTTCATCTTATCATGGCAGGCTCTAGGGTGTAAAGGTGCCGGGGTTGTGGGGAGAGGTGGTTGAGCAATCCTCTAGGACATCACTATTTACACCCAGAATCTGGTGGCAGGAATTCCACTTTAGATTTGCAGGGGTATGGTTCCTGCTCTTCCTTACCTGAAAGGATTTTTAAACTCCTTGAAGATCAATAGGGTATGTTTCGATCCCAACATACTTTGGGAATTAGGCAACATCAGCAGTTGCATTTAAAAACTTTTCTTTCCTAAAGTAATTCTTATTTTATATAACACTTGAATTTGTATTTTCTGTCAAAGAAAAAGTTCTATTATAATAAAAACAATAATTTACTAGGGCAGGTAGATGATAGGCGATATTGTAACATTCATGCAACTTTTAGAGAAACAGAACAAATTTAGGAATTTGAATTTGAATTGAATTTGAAGTTGAATTCTTTTTCCTACTTCTCCCAAGTAACTACTTCTTTTCCATTATGCTTCCGAGTGCAATGAAAGGTGAGGGGCAGATGAAACAGAATAAAATAGTAAGCCCCAAGTTCACCTCATATATGCTGAGAACATCATTTAGTCTTTTAACAACCTTGTACATTCCCCACTATCCTGATAGGAGAAAGTGAGGTGAAGAGACCAAGAGACGTGGTAGTGAGTGGCAAAGGAAAGATTAACTCTGGGTCCCGTTTACTGCAGTGCTCAGGTGCCTGGCTCTTCCTCTCCAGGACCTCTCAGGAATAACAGGAGAAAATAAGGAACAACTAAGGAAGAGAGAAGGAAAGCAGGCAGGAGACAGAGAAGAGCTTGAGCAGCCTAGACTCAGCTTCCCAACTTTAGCATCCTGTGTGGGTGGAAGTGGTCTCCTGTATTGAAGGGAACTGGGGGCTTGAATGTAGGAACTGACTGGGGGTGTATCCAAGGCTTTTTCCCTTTCTCATTCATTGTCTATTTTCATTGTGAAGAAATTTCTGAGTCTTGTGACTCTTATTACACTACAACGAAAAAATGGTTTAAACTCCCCAAATGAAAGAACATTATTTCTAATGCATGTATTTTGCAAAATTCCTAAACACCACGAGCTTTTGAATGATATGTTAGTATTTAACAGAGGAAGGATTTGGACCAAGTTAATGCTTCAGTGAGATGGTAGCAGGCCAGAATTGCACGAGATTCTGAAATAAAACAAGAGGCATGAGCCTCATTGGTCCTTGCTGGAGTCACCAAGGTCTAGTGCCCTTCCTCAGCTGTGCTCATATAGGAATCCAATTTTGGCAGTTTTCCCAAAAGTGTAAAACCACTTGCAGTGGAATTCACAGTGACCAGTCACATGATTCACTCATCTTAAAAGGCAGTTGCTGATAATCTTTTGTGCTGGATATTCTCCTTTGAACACTCCATAATTTCTACTCTTCTACCTGCTCCGCCCTTGAGGGGTCACCTTTATGAACTGCATTCTGGCTCTTCTTGCATTGAGTTTCTAGAAGCTAGTAGCAGGAGGAGGATAAAGTCAGATTATTTATTCCTTAGGCCAGGGATCTGCAGATTAGGTCCCAGAGCTGTGCAACCTCTTAAAAATTACATTTTATTAGGATACAGTCACACTTATCCATTTGAATACTGTCTATAGAAGCTTTCACACACCAACCAGCAGAGCTGAGTAATCATGTTACAGAGAGTATGGCCTGAAAAACCTACAGTATTTATATTCCAACTGTTTAAGGAAATTATCTTATTGATCCCAGCCTTAAATACATCCCTCTTTGGGCAGAGTTACTGATTCCTTAGGCAGCTTCATCCATGCCCGAATCCATTGTTGTTGGATAGCACTCCCTAAAGCTCTTTCTAAGGTCTGGAACCAGCTCTTCCTGAGTCCTGTATAGGCCCCTGGGTAGCTCTCCCTGTTGCTAGTCCAAGGCTGTGTCACTGTACTTTTCCTGCCTTCCTTCAGCTCCACATATACTTACTTACCTCATGCCTTCTGATTTACCTAGTTGAATTACAGTACCTATTTCTGGTGAGACATTGACCTCCCTCATACATGCATAGCATCGTACTAACAATAATGACAAAAAAAAAAAAAAAAAAAAGAGGGAGACGAAGTATATTAGTTCATTTGGTGTTACCTGAGGCTGGAAGCCTGTAAAGAAAAGAGGCTTATTTAGCTCACAGTTTTAGAGGCTGAAAGGCAAAACCGCAGTGACAACTCTCTCTCTCTCTCTTTTTTTTTTTTTTTTGACAGGTAGAGTGGACAGTGAGAGAGAGAGAGACAGAGAGAAAGGTCTTCCTTTGCCATTGGTTCACCCTCCAATGGCCGCCGCGGCCGGCGCGCTGCGGCCAGCGCACCTCACTGATCCGAAGGCAGGAGCCAGGTACTTATCCCGGTCTCCCGTGGGGTGCAGGGCCCAAGGACTTGGGCCATCCTCCACTGCACTCCCGGGCCAGGCAGAGAGCTGGCCTGGAAGAGGGGCAACCGGGACAGAATCTGGTGCCCCGACTGGGACTAGAACCCGGTGTGCCGGCACCGCTAGGTGGAGGATTAGCCTACGGAGCCGCGGCGCTGGCTGACGACTCTCTTGAAAGAACTAACCAAGGGTCTATATAAAGCTCTTCCAAGGTGGTATCCCCAGTGATCTAAACACCTACCACTAGGGCCCACCTCCTAAAGGTTCCCTCACCTCCCACATCTCCACTCCGGGCATCACGTTTCCAATAGCTGAACTGTTGTGAGACAAACTGCATCCAAATAATAACACCAAAGAAATATTCTCATTCTATGATCTAATGGTGATGACAAGCAGAGCTTGCAGATTAGAAAAACAAAAACAACTGCTCAAGGCCGGTGCCACGGCTCAATAGGCTAATCCTCCGCCTGTGGCGCCGGGGCGCTGGATTCTGTCCCGGTTGCCCCTCTTCCAGGCCAGCTCTCTGCTGTGGCCAGGGAGTGCAGTGGAGGATGGCCCAAGTGCTTGGGCCCTGCACCTGTGGGAGACGAGGAGAAGCACCTGGCTCCTGCCTTCGGAAGAGCGTGGTGCACCGGCTGCAGTGCACCGGCTGCAGCGGCCATTGGAGGGTGAACCAACGGCAAAGGAAGACCTTTCTCTCTGTCTCTCTCTCTCACTGTCCACTCTGCCTGTCAAAAAATAAATAAATAAATAACTTCTCATAAAGGGAGTCTGTACAGCAAGAGAAGCAAATACATCAAAGAGGGAAATCACATGTGGCAGAAATATTCAGTCTTAGATGCAGCAGCTTTTGAGCTGAGCCTAAAGGAAGAGTTAGTTTTAGAGAGTTGGACATTTTTATATATCAGAATTACAGAGAAGTTTACAGCTTGAGATATTTGGGGGAAAAAATCCAATTTCCTTAGCTGTACACTTAGCAGAACACTTTGGCCATTGTGTCATTTTGTTATCATAGCAAACCAATGAAGTAATTCCTATTATAATCCTGTTAGCAGATAAGAGAACAGGGACTTTTTGAAAATTTAGTCCAGATGGTGTATAAAAGGCAGTAGATGGCAGTAGGGTTTTATTTTATTTTTTAACTTTTATTTAATAAATATAAATTCCAAAGTACAACTTTTGGATTATAGCTGCTTTATCCCCCCTTAACCTCCCTCCCACCCACAACCATCTCATCTCCCGTTCCCTCTCCCATCCCATTCACATCAAGATTCATCTTCAATTATATTTATATACAGAAGATCAGTTTAGCATATATTAAGTAAAGATTTCAACAGTTGGCACCCACACAGAAACACAAAGTATAAAGTACTGTTTGAGTACTAGTTATACCGTTAATTCACATAGTACAACCCATTAAGGACAGAGATCCTACATGAGGAGTAAGTGCACAGTGACTCCTGTTGTTGACTTAACAAATTGACACTCTTGTTTATGGCATCAGTAATCACCCTAGGCTCTTGTCATGAGTTGCCAAGGCTATGGAAGCCTTTTGAGTTCGCTGACTCTGATCTTTTTTAGACAAGGCCATGGTCAAAGTGGAAGTTCTCTCCTCCCTTCAGAGAAAGGTACCTCCTTCTTTGATGGCCCATTCTTTCCACTGGGATCTCACTCACAGAGATCTTTCATTTAGGTCATTCATTTTGCCTTTTTGGCACAGTATCTTGGCTTTCCATGCCTGAAATACTCTCATGGGCTTTTTAGCTGGATCCAAATGCCTTAAGGGCTGATTCTGAGGCCAGAGTGCTGTTTAGGACATCAGGGCAGTAGGATTTTTAAAGACCAGCGTTAACACCATGGGTAAGGGTAATGGGCCAAGGGAAGAACACAAAGCTTGCTTGCTTGCTTGAGTTCCCTAGGGGTTTATTTGGGCAGACTCAGGATGGGCGGACTCTGTGCCTAGAAGGTGCTGGGCTTCTTGGTGACGACGCAGGGTCTAGTGGGGGCAACAGGAATTTGATCCTGGAGTTGTGGGACTTCCGGGCCCTTGCGTGGTGGAGTGGCCTAGCCGGGTGAAGATGCCAGAATCGCAGATTTGTTGGAGGAGCCTGAGATGGACAGTCCCGGGATTCCTGGCACTTGTTTTGGGCACAAATGCGGGAGTCTTAGGGCAGCCAGGAGCCAACGTTCTTCTCCAACGCCTGTGTGCAGTAGACAACTTCCCCAAAGGACTGCTTCAACTCTGGCTGAGACAAAGGCCCAGCGGCAGGACCTGGTGACATGATTAAGCGTAGCTGTTCCCCGGGGGTGGGGGTTTGCGGGGAGAGGGCAAGAGGCGTTTGGGGCTGCGCCCCTCCCGCACCCTCACCGTGTGCCTAAGGCCCTCGCCGCCATTCCACAAAAGCCAGAAGGCGATGAGGAATCTGGTTTTGGACACCTGAGGCTGAAGATACAGAGGAGCATTCCCTTTACTTCCAGAGAAAATTTTCTTTGCAACTGCAGGGAGGTAGGATTGGAATTTCTGGAACGTTCTAGGCTCCATAGCTAAACACGGCTGTAGCAGGTACGAGAGAAGTCTCCATGGTGGAGAAGGTTGTGAAAACACAAGGGTAGACTCTCTTCTACTCATTATCTTCTTGGGAGCTCACAGTCCGGCTTCGGGCGGTCCTGCGGCTCCAGCTTTCAGATTTTCCAGAATATTGGACTTGGTCATCCGCACATGGCCTCTTACTTTCCATTGAATTTGAGCACAGTACGTTGACTTTCTCAGATTCTCAGTTTGCTGGTTTCTGAAACTGCCCTACGAAGCGTCCTGTAGCTTTGGTCGCTCGTGGCAAGGCTGGGAGATCGCAGCGTGCTGATCGCTAGATGGACACCCTAGGTGGACACAGTCGCAGCTTTTCCCCAGCAGATAGGCACACCTGCTTAGCGTGCAGTGCCCCGTTTTGGCCCTTCTCCGCCCTCGCTGGTCTTCTGTCATCACGGAACCGCTTTCCGCAACCGGACTGGGGTAGGGCGAGATGCCCCAGGGTCTGAGATCCCAGCCGCCGCAGGATTTTCGGGGAGGAGCAGGGGTAGGGCATGACCTAGCACCTGGCAGCGCCGCCGATTGGCGGAGGAGAAGGTTGTTCCCGCAGCGCGGCCGCTGATTGGCTGCGGGAGGCAGAGGCGTGACGTCCTCAGAAGTTGAGCAAACACCTCCTCCTTCCCAGGCCCCCGCTCCGAATTGCTGCCGGGACGCGCGGGAGCTCGGAGGCGGCGGGGGGACCTGCCGGCGCCCGGGAGCGGACGAGGTGAGCCTGAGAAGCGGGAAGGGCCGGAGCTGGGGTGCACTCAGCCTGCGAGATGCGCGCGGAGGTGGCCGGCGGGACTCGGGCCGTCAGCCGAGAAGGGGGCCCGCGAGCTCGGCCTCCCTGTCCCAGCGCCGCGGGGCGACCCAGGAGCGCCGCGGGCCCTGGGGCGGCCGGGCCCGTTCCGTGCGGTGGAGGGCGGCCCCGGAATTCCTGAAGAGGAAGGCGAGGGGCCTGGGAATCTGCGTTTCTCTTCTTGGCGAGGGTGGTGGTGCTGTCGTTGGGGAGTTGGGGTCGGTGTTGAACGTCACGAACGCCTTGCAGAGTCTTGGGGGCGGGCGTGATGGGGTTGCTTTCTGCGGGGCGTAGGTTCCAGTCCCTCGCGGGTTAACCCAACTCGGAACACAAACTTCTCACGCCGTCCGTCCCTGGCGGGCAGTGCTTTCTGAGATGCGGGACCCCCGAGCAAGCCACCGTGCAGACCCGGGGGCGAGAACGCTGGGCACTGCGCGTGCCAGGGGTCCGCGGAACTCCTGGGACCCCCAGGGTCGCCGGCCAGTGAGAGAGCTGGCGCCGGCGCGGCAGGGATCAGCAGTTCCTCATCTACCCTGCTTAGCTGAAGGGGCTGCAAGTCTTGACAGCTGCCACAAAGTGCGCTTTGCAGACTGATTTCAGCGGGGTGGGGGAAGGGAAAGAGGGGAGAGAGAGACCTGATGAGGATTAACTTTTTTTTTTCCACTTTGGGGGTCATCACTTACTGGAATGTGAAGAAGGTGCAGCTATGATTATGCCGGTGTAACTGTGCACAGGACCGGATGGTGGCTTTCCGGTATTTCCATTAAAACAAAATAAACCACCAGCTGGCACTGGGGTAGATCTGTGTTGTGTATTTTGTCACTTGGACTCTCCTCCCAGCTTTCCCCAGGAAGATGTGTTGACCTTCTGGCTAGGTAACCTGGTGACCATTCTGTAAAGTGAGTTAGGAGGACTAAAACTGGAGCCAGTTTGCTGGAGTAATTTTTCCATTGTCCCAAGAACAATATTTACAACTGTCACTGGTGACAGTGTGATGACAACTTTGGGTTTTAATTATTATTTGATTAGACATGCAGGTCTGTGCTCAGTACTTTAGCTCAATTAAACTTCACAACCGCCCTGAGAGGTGAATGTTCTGATGATGCTCATTTTGCAGCTGACGTCAGGTTAGGGACCAAGGTCACAGAGTGAGTTTGAGTGCCATGAACTCAGGCCATCTGTGGAGGAGAGGAGCCAGTCCTCCTCTGGTGGGATCTGTCTTCTGGTCATGGTAGTTCATGTAGCTGGCTGAAGTGAGTGTCTAATTTCCTTCCACAATGTTTTGTTTTTCTGTTTAGTGTATTTCACTAAACATTTCCCTTGGTGCTGAATAATCAAAAGTCAGAGTGCCTATTTGTGTTTTCAACTTTTAGTACTTCTGTCATCCATAGTACCCAGTCACTGCTATTCTTAATAGAATCAGAATATTGCAACTTAAAGGGATTTTCATTTTTCAAAAATATTTATTTATTTGAAAGTCAAGAGTTACAGAGAGAGCGAGCGAGCGAGCGAGCTTCCATCTGCTGGTTCACTCTCCAGATGGCTGCAATAGCCAGAACTGAACTATGTCAGGAGCCAGGAACTTCTTCCTGGTCTCTTACAGGGGTAGCAGGAGCCCAAGCACTTGGGCCATCTTCTGTTATTTTTCTCAGGCCATTAGCAGGGAGCTGGATCAGAAGTGGAGCAGCCAGGGCCCAAACCTGCACCCATATGGGATGCTGACATTACAGGCGGTGGCTTACCCACTACACCACAACACTGGCCAGGGTATTTTTGTATTGTATTCCAGTCTAAATGAGGAGGCCAATGTCAAGAAGGACCCCCCACAGTTCCGAAGTCTGGGTTTTCCCACCACTATACTACATTTCAAGGCATTCATTGGCCTAGGAGATCTTGGCAGAGAATAGAGCTTCTTTTGGGAAGGGGGTTGTGGACCCTATATTTAGCTTGCGTCCCCTCTTCAGAGGTCTTAGTGATGTTTATTCAAATTTGCTCATTCATTCGTTCAGTCATTCATAGAATGTGACATTTTCTTATGCATCAGTCACTAGGAATACAGAGATGAATAAAACATAATCCATATTTTAAAAACATTCATTAATTTTCATTTTATTTGAAAGGCAAAGAGACAGAGGTAGAAATCTCCCAGAAGTTCACTCCTCAAATGCTTGCAAGAGCCAAGGTTTGGCCATGCTGAAGCAGTATTTCCGGAACTCAGTCTGGGTCTCCCACATGGGTAGCAGGAATCAGAGTACTTGGGCCATCATTTGCTCCTGTCCAGGCTGTGCATTAGCAAGAACCTAGATCCAAAGCAGAGCAGCAGGCACTCCCAATATTGGATGTGGGCATCGTTAGTCACTATGCCAAATGCTCCCCCAGGTATTCATACTCTTTTACAGTTTAGCAAAGAAACAGACAGACAGTTAAACAGATAGGAATTTTAGTGTAAATCAGAACTAGCTTTATATGCCATCTCCATGAAGCTAACTTTGTGAGATAGAGACAAGGCACGGGTCTTTTATCTTTGTATAACTGAGTAGCTGATAGGCTAGAAAACTACAACTATTCTCAGACCAAATTAATCAACACTAATTGACCTCCTCCCAAGGTTTGTTTTATTTAATTAGTTAACTAATTCAGTTTTACTTCTGGGTAAATAGGTTAAAGAGTTTTACGTGGAGGCATTAGGAGAACAAGCCCAAGCCTTGTTTCAGCAAGCCTTGGCGTAGGGAGGGGTTTGGATTACTGCTAGGCCATCACCACCTGGTGCTCTGTTAATTCTGAAACCCTTTTCAACCTCTCAAGGAATGTTATGGTCTGGATAGCAACTATGTAACGTGGGCGAAGGCTCCTAGCCATAGAGCAGCTCATGCTTATTTGTAGGAAGCAGGCCTTTATGAGAAATCGTTTTTAAAATACACTTGCATGCTTTGAATGAACTGGAAGAGCAAATATAAATCATTTGCATTTCTCATCTATCTACCTCTTCATCTCAGGGCTAATATTAACTCATTCTTAGCCTCTCAATATTTAATCAAAAATGCATGACTGATTACTACATATAATTTAGCCGTGAGAAATCTTCCCATGTGATCTGATAGAGTTGGTTTGAATCACTGAATTAGGTTGAAGTGAAATTGTTTTTAAAGAGCTGAGATAAAGGACAAAGAGCACATTCCTGAGTTTGAGGCTGGAGATGGAACATTTGGACCTGATTTATTCAATAGTGAATGTGTAATCTTTTATATATGCCCTAGTGGAAATTACAGAAATTAAGAGTAACCATGCCTGGCCCTCTTCATTTTTCGGTGCTGCACTCTGATCTGGGATGTGGGCAGCCTCAGTGGCATTTTAACTGCTGTGCCAAACACTCTTCTCCTAGTGACCATCTTATATTAGTATATAGAATCGGTCAAAAGAGCAATCTGCTCACCATCTGAAAGGAAATTCCTTCCCACATATGAGATCCTGACACTTGAGGGTAGCTTTTTTTTCCCCAGATATGATCTTTTGTTGAAGAAACCAGACAAAATCTGCTTTGGTTCCTTCATGTGATTTCAGATGATGATGAACTCAATGATCAATATGTGGTTGATGATCACTTAAAGAAAACAGCTGTATACATATGGAGTGCCAGGCCTGATCCATCTTTCTCTTTCTCTCTTTTTCTGTTTGTGTGTCTCTCTTAATTATAAACATGTTTTTCCTTCTCTGTGGTTCTCATGTGTGCATTGCAGAATTATGTAACTCATAAATTAAAAAAAAAAATTTAAATCTCCCTCCTCCTCCAGTATGAAGAAAGAGATAAAGTGGTACCATATGGAAGTTTTCCTGTTGCTCTGAGAGAGCCCACCCACTGATCGTCTTCTTGTCTCAGTGCATCACTGTGCAATTCTCTAGGATACATTTCCATGAATTTTCAGGACATTTGAAATTCATGATGAGTCCTAGATAGGTGAAAATGTAGTTGTAGAAGGAATGTTTTAAATTTCTTTGGACATTTGAAGTGTTAACCTTCAAAGGGGCTCATTTCCCACCTCTGCCCATGTCAAAACTCTTTCTCCTCCTTATTCTTCCTAGCTTTTCCCTATTCTTCCTCTCCCCTCCCCTTGCTTTTTCTGTGTCTTCCTCCAAATCATTGCCAGTACTTGGCAGTGTCAAGTAATCTCACTAGAGCTAGTGTGTAAGCTAGAATCTTCCTCTCTGGCTTTATTGAAAACATATTGAGAAATAAAAGGACATTTTAGTTTCTTCCTTTGAAAAAAGACTGCAAAATCCAGAGCAGGAAAAGCAAGAACAGCCTACCTAGGGATCAGTGAAACACCAGACACCTGCAGTGTAAATCAGAAATCCTCACTATTACCAATTCTTGACGACCATAGATGATCAGAAAGTTCTGCGCTGAGACCAACTTTCAAGGTTCAGGAGGTTACTGAAAGTAATTTCTGCTATAATCAAGCTTTTCTTTTCCTATGCACTTAGAAATCAGAATTTACCTTGGCAAGGGTTCAGTGATAATTTTCTATGCAACACAGGAAAAGGGGTCAGGAGAGGCACAGATACATTGTGGGGGAGGTGATAATTTACAGCTATTACGGTTGGTGTCATATGCACTTGATTTCTTTCTGCAACATGAGCTGGCTGGAATAACAGCACACAGCAGATCTACATGGTGTGACCACCAGGTTTTGGTAAAGAAGAAAAAATCCAGGTGTTGAACATTAACCTGTGAATCCTGCTTCTGGTTCGAAGCAACAGATCCAGGCAGACTCCATTCAGTTCAGTTTCTTCATCTGTAAAGTGGGGGATGATAGCATCTACTTGAGATTTCTGCAAGGAGAAAAGGAGACAGTGTTTGCAGAGGCTTAGCTGATGTGTGGCATATAATGTTTAATCAATGGTCACTGTTGCATTTCCTTAAAAGCAAAAGTTACAGAAATAATGATTTAAGAATTCCTTAAAAAAAGAAAGTGAAAGTAGCTTCCCAAACGAATCCCAAAAGTTCAGTCTACTCCATGTCTGCTGTCTTCCTAGTCTCCCTAAAGTCTGCCTTTGGAAATAGTGTGTGCAGGTGTCTCATCTGCTGCCCCACCCCCTACCCAAACAAGGGAAATGAGTTGGGGAGTGGGATAGTCACTGAGCGGAGGGTGGCTGTGTTTGTAAATCAAGCTTGGGCTGAGGAGAGAGATTGGATTTTCTGAAGAAGTTCTCTCATTTAGGACCAAGACTGTCATTCAGAATAGAAGGTACCAGCTCATGCAGTCACCTGTGAGTTCATGAGATAAAGCCCCTACTGAGACGATAAGACCATGTCTGGACATGGTCAGAGGAATCACTAGTGTTTGAAGGAATTACTATCTTGGGAACTGATTTTATTTGGGAACAAAAGTATTGAAGTTCTATGGGACATTGTAGTTTGTCCTTTGGCTCACAGGAGAGACAAAATGGGCTTAGGTTTGGGTTTAATGTAGTCCCTTTTAAAACACAAACTATATGAACACAACAAATATTAGATGCAGCATCTGACAGCCTTTGACTGAAGTGTTAATCATCTATGACCATTTGGGCATCTGGACTCTGGCCCCAGCAAAATCCTGAGCAAATCATCAGCATTTCCTCTTGCTGCAGGCATCTTTTTTTCTTTTTTATCCTATTATTATATAATTGTATTATATATAATATATTTATACTATATAATATATACCCTATTATAGTATATTAAAATATTATTTTAATATTATTCCTGAAGCTTCCTTTTTTGTTTTCATTTTCAATTATCTTTATGTACAGAAGATCAATTTAGTATATAGTAAGTAAAGATTTCAACAGTTTGCACCCACACAGAAACACAAAGTGTAAAGTACTGTTTGAGTACTAATTATACCGTTAATTCACATAGTAAAACACATTAAGGACAGAGATCCTACATGGGGAGTAAGTGCACAGTGACTCCTGTTGTTGATTTAACAATTGACACTCTTATTTATGGCATCAGTAATCACCCGAGGCTCTTGTCATGGGCTGCCAAGGCTATGGAAGCCTCTTGAGTTCACCAACTCCGATCTTATTTAGACAAGGCCATAGTCAAAGTGGAAGTTCTCCCCCAGCCCTGAAGCTTTTTTAACTGGACTATATTGTTGGCCCTGCTTTCCGATTCTATTTTGGATGCCTATATATTTACTGTATTTGCTCTCAGCAAATGTACTTGTATGCTTAAATGTTTGGTTCAAACTTTCCCATCTATGAGGGTATTTCAGAAAGTTTACACAAAATGGAATTAAGAGATATATTTATTTTCATGCCAAAATTTTTGAAATCTGTGTAATTTTTTTGAAATATGTATGTTTACAAGCTTTTTGAAGGCCCCTAAGGTGGATGCTCGTCAGAAGCTACAGTTTGTTGTAACAGAAATGTGTTTCAGAAAAGCCTTCTTGTTTGCTTGCAACAAGAAAGTAGGAAACTTCTTGAGTAGGAAACTTCTAGGAGACATAAAATCATTTGTCCCTGTATTTCGCTGCCAATCTTATGCAGAAAGCTAAGTTGGCATCCAAATGATACTTCAGATTCTATCTGAAATGACATTTAGCCACTAAATATATGTAACCATTTGAAAAAGCATAGGATACCATGACTTAGATATTTATGCTGTAAAATTTTATATAAAGTTTCCTGTGCATAATACACATGGCAAGTCTTTTGTAAGTATTTATGGAATGACTGAATGGAGTTGTACTATCTACTTCCAGCACCTGGGACAGGTTGGTTTGATTTTCCAAAGCTTCCAGTCTTTTGAGGGTCAATGCTTTTGTGACATTCAGTTAACTATGGATGATTAGGAAAATGATCATGTTTTCTAAATCCTTACTTTCTGTTTCTATTTATGTCTCTTTAAGGACCAGTAAAAATAATGGTTCACTGATGGACACTAGATGGCAGACTACATCAAGTTGCACTTAGAGGGGATGGTTAGAACTGAAACTGGAAAGATGAGCTTGGAGGGGAGGAAGAGTAGGGTGGGTAGTATCAATATGTTCCTCAATCTGCACACATGAAATGCATGTCATTTGTATACCTTAAATAAAATTTTTAAAAGATGTTATGTTGTTATTCAGTTGTGAAGTCTTCTTTACCATTCTAAGAAAGTTAAACTTTGTGCCATCAAAACGGAGACTAGTCTGAAAGGGCTGCTTGCTGTTGTCTTCCTGGCTTTGCATTGTGGATTAACTTGTTCAAAACTTCTGTGCTGATTAAATGTTTGATCATACTTGTATTTATGGCACTATTTCAGCTTTGAAGCTATTGGTATGTCACATAAGTTGTTCTATACTTTTTTTTTTTTTTTTTGGTATTAGGTAATCTTGTTTTTAGAAACTTGACTTTCTATGGGTTAAGGACCACTTTGCGTATAGATTGCCAATCCCCTCTTCTCTATATTGTGTTTGTTGCCGTTTGGGTTGGTCCCATTTTACAGCAGATTTCTAAGAGACCAGAATTGATCTGTAAGCCTCCTGCCTTTTGCTGTCCTGTCTCACACTGCCTTTCCAGTCACCAGGTTGCAAGATGCTACGAGGACGTAGAACCAAACTGGGCAGGCTGGGGGTCAGCCTCTCCAGAGGACTTCACCACAAGGCTGTGATGGCCCTCAGGCGGGAGGATGTGAATGCCTGGGAGAGAAGGGCACCTCTGGCTCCCAAACACATCAAAGGGATCACCAACCTGGGATACAAGGTCTTGATACAGCCTTCAAATCGGCGGGCCATTCATGATAAGGTAAATATGTCCCATTTTTAAAATAGGTGGGAATAAGATAAAGTTACGTATGAAAATTAAGTACCTCCTGAGTAAAAATAAAATTTTTATTAATATGACTTTACTTTCTTTACCTTGATAAAAGTATTATTTTTTTAATCACATTCCGTGCTTTCTCCAGGTGAGGAATAAAGAACGTGATATTTTTCAGTCATTTTTTTCTTACTACGTGGCCCTGTTTCTGGGACTAGGGAGAGAAAAGCCAATAAAGACATCATTCTTGCATGTCTTTCCTTTTCTAAAAATATTTATTTTTTATTATTTGAAAGGCAGAGTTAGAGAGGAGAGAGAAAGAGGGAGAATCTTCAGTTTGCTGATTCACTCCCCAAATGGCCAGGCCATTTGGCTGGGCCAGGCCAAAGCTCAGAGCCAGGAGCTTCTTCTGTGTCTCCCACTTGGGTGCAGGGGCCCAAGCACTTGGGCCAAATTTTTGTTTCTCAAGCAACTGATGATGATAGCGTCCATTGATAACCTTCACCTGAATCTGTTTTCATGTCAAGTTCTACAAAATGATGATTTTCTGATTTTAGTGTCCCTCTGAGTTACAGAGAGAGAATCTTTCATCTACTGTTTCACTCCCCAAATGGATGCAATGGCCAGGGCTGGGTCAGGCTGAAGCCAGGAACCAGGAATTCCATCCACGTTTTTCACACGGGTAGCAGAGGCCCAAGCAACTGAGCCGCCGCTGCTGCATTAGCAGGGAGCTGGATTGGAAGTGGAGCAGCCAGGATGGGCACTGGTGCCCATATGTGATACCGGTGTCACAGAGGCAGCAGCTCAACTGCTACACCACAGCCCAGGGCCCTGCTGGCTGCCATTCTGCTTAAGAGAGGAATCTTCTCTTTGTTTTCCCCTTCTCTTTTGCCCTTTTGAATATCATTATGGAATCATGGACATTTTTCATTCAAATCCACTAACCATGATTCTTTTTAATGTCCTAATTATCTTAAATTTGGTTAGGGAAGAGTCCCTTCAAGGTGGCGCCTATGTTCTTTGGACACGTGTCCATTTTTCTTTGAGCTTTCTTGTTTTCTGGAATAACATACTATCCTATCCTCCCTTGTACTAGTCCTGCCCTTTACAGGAAATTAACCATTTCACCAAGGAGCCCTGGTTTATTTTAGGTATAGAAACCAAGATCTGCTACCCAGTGTACTTATTCCTATGGAGAATAAGTAGTGTTTTTAGTCCCTTTTAGTACACAGAGCTTATAAATAAACAGAAGCGGAAACACAACCCCCCCCCCACATCATTTAATCATGAGTCAATACTGATATTTCTAATTAAAAATTAACATAGATTTTTCTTACCTTTAAAATTTTATATTTGTATCTATTTTATTCAACAGTAATTATCTTATTTCTCCATAATATTAATGCCTATTTTTTAGCTTTATCCTGTATGTTTAAAATAGTTTCAGAATCACAGTGCTAGTATTAAAACTAACAAGTCTGTTAAAGTTTAATATTTCTTGCCAATAGAATGTATCTCACAAAGAATACTAGAGTGCTATGTTCAAAAAGTTGTTTGAACTTTTTTTTTTTTTTAAAAAAGATTTATTCATTTATTTGAAAGAGTTACACAGAGAAGGGGAGAGAGAGAGGTCTTGCATCTTCCATCCGCTGGTTCACTACCCAATTGGCCACAATGGCCGGAGCTGCGCTGATCCAAAGGCAAGAGCCAGGAGCTTCTTCCGGGTCTCCCACGAGGGTGCAAGGACCCAAGGACTTAGGCCATCTTCTTCTGCTTTCCCAGGCCATAGCAGAGAGCTGGATCAGAAGAGGAGCAGCCAGGACTTGAACTGATGCCCATATAGGATGCAGCGGCTTTACCCGCTACACCACAGTGCCGGCCTGTGTTTGAACTATTTTTATGTGTGGTGACATTATTATTCTCATATTCATCTAGATCCACCCATATATTATTGTTCTTGTTCAGTTTTAATGTTTGCTTTTAACTTTTTAATTTAATTTTTTTAATAAGTATAGCATTTACAAACTCTAGAGGTTAAATCTTGCTCTCATTTTAATACCCTGAATTTCATTCCAACCTACCTCAAAAGTTACTTTAGGGCCGGCACCGCGGCTCAGTAGGCTAATCCTCCGCCTTGCGGCGCCGGCACACCGGGTTCTAGTCCCGGTTGGGGCACCGGATTCTGTCCTGGTTGCCCCTCTTCCAGGCCAGCTCTCTGCTGTGGCCAGGGAGTGCAGTGGAGGATGGCCCAAGTGCTTGGGCCCTGCACCCCGTGGGAGATCAGGATAAGCACCTGGCTCCTGCCTTTGGATAGGCGCAGTGTGCCGGCCATGCCGGCCATTGGAGGGTGAACTAACGGCAAAGGAAGACCTTTCTCTCTGTCTCTCTCTCTCTCTCACTGTCCACTCTGCCTGTCAAAAAAAAAAAAAAAAGTTACTTTAGTTTTTGACCTCATTCTCATTTTCTTTTTTTTTGAAAATAAACATTTGTGTGTGTATGTATGAGTGTGTGTGCATATTCTTATTTTTCCTTGTCTGTTTATAGAAAACTGCATACTATATATATTCTTTCTCCCCTAGTTTTGTTTAGTCAGGTACATATCTTGGACATCACTCCGTGTCATTTCAAAGACATGTGTTTCATTCTTTTTAATTCCCCTGTGCTAATCATTCCATTCCATGGATTTATCATGGTTTATTTAAGCAGTCTACTAGGAATGAGCAAAATGGACTGTTTTCAAAGAAACCAGGTAGAAAGTATATGTTCATTTTTTTTTTTTTTACTGTCTCTTCTATCCATTTCTACTTTCTTTTGAAGTAGATTCCTAACCAACTTACCTTCATTTTATTCAACTGCTACCATAGTAGTTCTTTTAATTCTGCCTGGGTCATGCTGTCCCTTATTCAACAATCATACAGGACTGTCCTATGCCTGTGTAGCAGCTATGCAGTCTCACTTACATGTGTCAGACTTGGGTTTCCCATTGGTAGAATTGTATCTACCTCATGGGAATTTTAGGAGAATTGAGTAAGACAAGTCACACAAAGAGCTTAGCAAAGCACACATTAATTTGTTAATAAATATAAATGATGATGATGATTATTATCTGATGGAACTCATATAACCTCTGATGATATTCAATCTACTTTTACAAATCAATTTACTCATGTTCCCTAAACATTGCCTCATTTTCCTGCCTCTACATTTGTGTAGATCCTTCATTGCCTCTTGTATTTCCCATCTCAATCTCTCCAAATCCCACCCAACCTTTTAGATTAATTTTAATTTCCATATTTCTATGATCATTCCACTTAGGAATTCTAAATATTTATTAAACTAATGCATCATCTACATTCTGTTATTCACAATGTTCTTTTGAATTTGGCTTCATTTACTGTGCTCTTGACTTATTTTTACTATATTTTGTGAGCCCCTTGTAGCAAGGATCTTGTCTTTGTGTTTTATCATCTCATCAATAGCATAGTCTCCTGTGCAGATTAGAACAATAATAAATAATAATTGAGCAAATAAATAATAAACTTTGGAGATGCATCTTATCTTTCAAAAACCCAGTCGAGTAAGAAATCAATATTTGACATTGACTACTCCAGTGTATTGTTGTAGGACATACACATTTTTTAAAGATTTATTTATTTCGAAAGTCAGAATTACAGAGAGAGAGGGAGAAACTCAGAGAGAGAGAGAGAGAGAGAGAGAGAGAGAGAGAGAGAGATCGATCGATCTTCCACCTGCTGGTTCACTCCCCTGGTGGTCACAGTGGCCAGCATTGGGCCAGGCCAAAGCCTGGAGCCAGGAACTTCATCCGGGTCTCTCATGTGAGTGGCAGGAGGATTAGTAGGGATCTGGATCAGAAGTGGAGCAACCAGGACATGAACTGAAGGCTATATGGAATTTTGGCATTACTATCAGCAGCTTTACCCACCATGCCACAAGAGAGGCCTCTAAATATACATTTTATAAGAATGTTTCAATAACATGTTAGTGGTTATGACCAAACTATAAAGTGTTCGTTAAGTGTTTGTATACGTTGAGTTTTCTAATTTTTTTCACTATAAAAGTCAAACATGATATATTTATCTTTAGCCAGTAAGTCCAAAATTAGAAGTTGTTGTTCTGTTTTTTTGTTCTAATCCACACAGATTTTATGCCTTCAAAATTGTGTCTTTATTTTCTACACATTTTGTTAAAGAGAATATGAATACTACAAATCAGGAAATAACCTTTAAAATTACATTCCCAGGAATATGTCAAAGCTGGTGGGATTCTTCAGGAGGATATTTCTGAAGCTTGCTTAATTCTGGGAGTTAAAAGACCTCCAGAGGAAAAGTTAATGTCCAAGAAGACTTATGCATTCTTCTCCCACACGATAAAAGCTCAGGAGGCCAATATGAGCTTATTGGATGAGATTCTGAAACAGGTAATCAGTGACTAAGATTCATAAAAACCTAGCATGCATATTTTAATTCTCAAATAGAGTTTTTATTTTCTTTCAGCATCTAGGAAATGCATCAAGTTACTGACCTCAATAGGTGAGGTGATCCACGAATTAGTCTTTAATATTCTGCTGCTCTTTAGGGCCCCTCTGCTATGAGGGTTTGGAGTTTGTAAAAAGAAGAAACAAATGTATTTTGTTTCTATTATAATCTGAAATGGAAAAAATCATAAAATGTTTTTCCATGAACATTTGCTAATTTATAAAGGCCAATTGGTCAGATACTACCACATATAATTTTATTGATGAAAAGGACTTCAGGGATTGTGTTAATCTACCAATGCTATTTTTCAGAGGGAGCTCAGAGAGGTGAAGTGACTTGACTGAGGTTGCACAGCTCTGTAGTGCTAGAACTGGACTGGAGATGATTTTTACATTTAGTATTCATAAGGGGATCATGAATAGTATTCATTAAAATTCAATAGCATGCATTAGTATTCATAAGGGAGAAAACTTTCTGCAGATGTAAATACCCTGGAAAAACTAGAGTTCATGGTACAGACTATTTGTTAGGCAATGTTTTCTGAGGGCCTACAGTGTGTCTAACGCTATTCACTGCCATGAAAGAACAAAATAACAAACTAACCCTGTCTTCCCAGAGCTTACATTCCAGTGGGAGGAGATGGTTGAGAAATGCACAGTGTACCTCCCATGCACTTGGTGACATGCATAATGAGGAGGACTCTAATACTGGTGTGAAAAGGAGCCCTGGGCTGGTTTAAATGGAGTTTAAGTGAAGTGGTCAGGCTGGACTCATGGTGAAGATGGTGTCTTAGCGGTCACTTGAGGAAGGTGAAGCACCGAGTCAAGTCCATCCGGGGAGAGCTTTCCAAACACAAAGAATAGTGGTGCAAAGGCCTGCGGGTCCTTTGAGTGGGGGGTGGAGTAGATCATGTACTAAAATGCTTACTCTTCCTGAAGTGCAGATAATGGTGGTGGGAAGAGAAATGCAAAACTGATCAAAAGACTGTCACTCTAGACCCAGTCCAGATCATAGACTCCAGATGAGGGTGTTGCACCTGAATAGTGGAAGTAGACGTTGTGATACATGGATGAATCCTGCATGTGTTTTGAGATGAATCCTACAAATTTCACTGGTGAAATGCAGGTGGCATATGAGAAAAGCTGAAGAAGCAGGGATGACTGAGGTGTCAGCCTGAGCCATTTGGAGGAGTTGCCGTAAATGGAGACGGTGCTGCTGTAGAAGGAGCGGACTTTGTTGGGAAGAGCAGAGTTGAGGTTAGGGCCTGTAAAATTAATGTGCCATTAGGTATTCAAAGGAGCCAACTGGGCTATTGGATAGGAGTCCACAGCACAGAAAGGCAGTTTCTCCTGACATATATTTTGTAGCTGTAAAGTATAGGTGGTACAGGAAGCTATGAGATTGGGTGTGTGTAGACAGAGAAGTCATCCAAGGTCAGTTTCCTAGGGTAAGAATAGAAGGTATTAGAAAAGTAGTCTGGAATTTGAGAAAAAGGTGTAGGATGGGAGAGTTCACAAACAGCAAGAGAAACAAAGGAACATATATGTTTAAAGCAATAAAGATTGCTTTCCTAACAATTTCCAGTCCACTAGACCTAGGCAGTAGTTAATTTGTAGTATTTCTGAGGAGTGGATTAAAAAATGATTAGTGGAGGCCGGCGCCGTGGCTCACTATGCTAATCCTCCACCTGCGGCACTGGCACTCTGGGTTCTAGTCCTGGTTGGGGCGCCGGTTCTGTCCCGGTTGCTCCTCTTCCAGTCTAGCTCTCTGCTGTGGCCCAGGAAGGCAGTGGAGGATGGCCCAAGTGCTTGGGCCCTGCACCCCATAGGAGACCAGGAGAAGTACCTGGCTCCTGCCATCGGATCGGCGCGGTGCGCCGGCTGTAGCAGCCATTTGGAGCGTGAACCAACGGAAGAAAGACCTTTCTCTCTCTCTGTCTCTCTCACTGTCTAACTCTGCCTGTCAAAAAAAAAAAAAAAAAAAAAAGATTAGTGGAACTAATATGATGAGATGAATGTTCTACCTTAAGCAAAAATATCTTTTAAAACTAATTAACCCCTCCGTGCCTTCTTTTTTTTTTTCAAATTTTTATTTAATAAATATAAATTTCCAAAGTACAACTTTTGAATTATAGCGGCTTTTCCCCCCATAACCTCCCTCTCACCCACAACCATCCTATCTCCTGCTCCTTCTCACATCCCATTCTTCATCAAGATTCACTTTCAATTATCTTTATATACAGAAGATCAACTTAGTATATACTAAGTAAAGATTTCAACAGACTGCACCCACACAGACACACAAAGTATAGAGTACTGTAAAACTAATCTTTTTGTTATATGCAATTTTATTCTTACATTCAAGAAAATTGATAAAAACAAACTGGACAGGGATGATTTGTGATAGCATTTGTAGCTAATTACTCAGAGTTGGATGAATGTTAATATTCATAATTTATGAACATGGTAAAACTTGAATGTTCTTTGTGGAAATAAACATTAACAATAACATAAACTTAAAACATTCTATAATTACAGTGTATGAATAGCTTATAAGCATAAATTAAGTAGGCTTTCTCAAGAGAAAAGAAAGATATCCAAAAAAAGAGGAAGAATGTTACTTCTGGGAAGGCAAGGAAGAGACATGCAGGCAGCATGTGCTACTTTAAATTTTTTTTTTTTCATTTTATTTGAAAGAGAGAGAGAAGCTCTTATCCACTGGTTCACCAAATGCCCACAATTACCAGTACAAGGTTGACCTGAGCCAGGAGCCAAGAACTCCCTCCATGTCTCCCAGATGGGTGGCAGGGACTCAGGTACCTGAACTGTCGTCCACTGCCTCCCAGGGTGTGCTTAGTGGGAACCTGGATTGGAAGTGGAGGAGCTGGTACTTGAATCAGGAACTCTGATAAGGAATGCAGGTATTTCCAAGTGGTACCTTTTTTTTTTTTTTTTTTTGTTTTGTTTTGTTTTTTTTTTTTTTTGACAGGCAAAGTGGACAGTGAGAGAGAGACAGAGAGAAAGGTCTTCCTTTGCCGTTGGTTCACCCTCCAATGGCCGCTGCGGTCCACTGATCCAAAGGCAGGAGCCAGGTACTTATCCTGGTCTCCCATGGGGTGCAGGGCCCAAGCACTTGGGCCATCCTCCACGGCACTCCCAGGCCATAGCAGAGAGCTGGCCTGGAAGAGGGGCAACCGGGACAGAATCCGGTACCCCGACCGGGACTAGAACCCGGTGTGCTGGCGCCACTATAGGCAGAGGATTAGCCTATTGAGCCGCAGCGCCGGCCCCAAGTGGTAGCTTAAATACTCTGTCAAATGTTCACCCAAACATATGCTATTTTTTAAAAAAAATTAAAAAAAATTTTATAATAATAATATATTTATATTTATAATAATAAATATTTATTTATTTATTTGAGAGGTCTTCCGTCCATTGGTTCACTTCCCAATGGCCGCAATGGTCAGAGCTGTGTTGATCCGAAGCCAGGAGCCAGGAGCCAGGAGCCCCTTCTGGGTCTTTTACATGGGTGCAGGGGCCAAGGGCTTGGGCCATCTTCTGCTTTTCCAGGCCATAGCAGAGAGCTGGACTGGAAGTGGAGCAGCCTGGACTAGAACCGGTGTCCAAATAGGATGCCAGTGCTGCACGTGGAGTATTAACCTACTGCGCCACAGCACCGGCCCCATCGTGTGCTATTTTTTAAAGTGAAGCTTACTTGCAAAAGGATGGAGTGAGAGCAGGAGCAAGCAAGCAAGAGAGAGAGAGGTGCAGACAGAGATTTCTTTTTTCAGGTAGAAGAGACCTGGGTGTCCTTAGAATGGCTGTGGGGCAATGCCAAGAGGGAGGCTGCAGCATGGAGGTAATAGTTCAAAAAGAGTGGTCTTGGAGGATGTGGTAAAAAACTGAGATTGTCTCACAGGGATCACTTTGGGGAGGGGTCTATTTTCTTTGAGACAACGAGGAAGAATAGGAGGATGCATGTGGCAGCAGATATAGTTCTGGTTGTGTGGGAGGAGGGTGAAAAGGGAAATCCTGCCTTTATTGACTCATTGGCTGCGATCAAGGGGTGTTTATCTACCAGGACTGTTCTTTCATCTCTAACTGTAAGCCTACAATTGATTTGTGACCTAGAATTTTTTAGTTATTTCATGGTGTACCTGATAGGTTAGCAAGTCGAGATGTAATTTTTTTAAAGAGGGAAAACACGCAGAATACTAAGAAGCTTGTATGTGTGGTTTACACATTGAAATTTAACTCAATGGATCTGGTTGGAAAATTTGTCTTCCCTTCTCCAGGAAATCCGACTTGTTGATTATGAGAAAATGGTGGACCACAGAGGAACACGGGTGGTGGCGTTTGGACAGTGGGCAGGGGTTGCAGGTAGGTGCGCCAAGGCTTTTGCATCGTGTCACTCACCTTCTAGTTTGCCTGGGGAGTAACTGGGATTCTTCCTTTGTGAGTCAAGGGACTGGAAATGTTTATTTTCACAGATAAAAATGGGAATGTGTTGAAGGGTGATGCATATAAGAGGAAGAGATGTAGCAGTTAAATCATTAAAATATTTTATTACAAAAAGTGGAAAAAGAGCAGGAGGAAGGATAGAATTGTGAGCAGGCTCTGACTTTTTGGTAGTTCCATGTGGAAGGCTAGGTCAACTCGGTAATGAGACATTGTAAAGTAGAAGGCAGGGAAGAAGAGAAAGGGGAGAAAAAGTACAAGGGCAGGAATCGACAAAGGAACAGTCTACAAGGGAAAAAAGCTGGAGTTTGGGGAAAAAAAAAGAACTGCCTGACTATTGTCTCAGACTGTACTTTGAACCTTCCTTAGTTGAGAAACACCGCAAAAGGTTATATCTCTGTATCCAATTAAACTACTTGAGGTCTTATAAAGGAGGTAGAGATCTTCACATTATCTGTTGGCCTTGTTACGTAGAAGTGGAAGGTTTCTCATTGTGATTACTTCATGGTTGTCTCATCTTAACCAGCTTGCTTTTGCCTCCTTTGGAATAAATGCTTAGTAAATGACATTTCTCAATAACTATGGGTAATAGTATCATATCATTTAGTTGTATAAAACATTAGATTATTTGGAATCCTAAGGTACTTGTGCAAATTCCGCTCTTTCTCTTTCTATCATTTGCTCAAAAATTTTCACTCAAATATGTTGGAAAACTTTTAGTATTATATGCTTTTGGAAATGATAATTTCAGAAAATTCATATATTTTAGTTATTATACTTTAATCCACCTGCTACAGCGATAGTAAAGGCATCTAAGTAACATCTAAGTAAACTTTTTTTTTTTTTTTTTTTTTGACAGGCAGAGTGGACAGTGAGAGAGAGAGAGAAAGGTCTTCCTTTTGCCGTTGGTTCACCCTCCAATGGCTGCCGCGGCTGGCACGCTGCGGCCGGCGCACTGCGCTGATCCGATGGCAGGAGCCAGGTGCTTCTCCTGGTCTCCCATGGGGTGCAGGGCCCAAGCACTTGGGCCATCCTCCACTGCACTCCCTGGCCACAGCAGAGAGCTGGCCTGGAAGAGGGGCAACCGGGACAGAATCCGGCACCCCGAATGGGACTAGAACCTGGTGTGCTGGCACCGCAAGGCAGAGGATTAACTTAGTGAGCCGCGGCGCCGGCCCTAAGTAAACTTTTGAAACATAAAACTTTTTTATGGGGCTGGCGCTGTGTCTCACTTGGTTAATCCTCTGCCAGCGGCACCAGCACCCATATGGGTGCCGGGTTCTAGTCCCCGTTGCTCCTCTTCCAGTCCAGCTCCTTGCTGTGGCCCTGGAGGGCAGTGGAGGATGACCCAAGTGCTTGGGCCCTGCACCCGCATGGGAGACCAGGAAGAGGCACCTGGCTCCTGGTTTCAGATCGGCGCAGCGCCAGCCAGAGCGGCCATTTGGGGGGTGAACCAGCGGAAAGAAGGCCTTTCTCTCTGTCTCTCTCTCACTGTCTATAACTCTACCTGTCAAATAAAAAAAAAAAAAAACAAACTTTTTTTATGTAAAGCCAAAGTTATTTAACTCCCACTCTATAGCTTTTTAAAAACTAACCATAAGTCAGCTCTCTTAAAGTAAAAGAAATAAATTTCTTAGTATGGAATGAAAAGCCACCACAAAACACACCAAACACTGGCATAAGGGAACAGGTTTATTGTTGGGGGTGGGGGGGATCTGAGAGACTGGAGAGACAGGGCAAGAGAGAGAGCCTGTGTAGAAAAACAGGTCTTATTATAGCCTTGCAGAGATAAGGAAGCAAGAGCCGCAAATCCCATTAGGGTGGGGGTGGAATTGACACTTGTGGTTGGGTTATTTGGTCACCTGACTTCTAGTAAGCCAGGCTGGACTTAGGAACTGAGACTAAAACTTATTGTACAAGCTGGCAACTGGGCCAGAGCCTAAAATGGCACCCAAGGTTTAAGATGGTGCCTCAGATAAGAGGGCACCATTTTCACTGACATTCCCCCCTTTTATTTCTTATAAAGCAAGCCTTGTATAGAATTACATTGGGCCCAAGAGCCCAGGCAGGGGTGGAGGGATGATGATCTATCTTCTGGAGCTACTTTCTACTGGCAGGAGGCAGTGAGTTACTCTCCACTGGCATGGGGTGTTGTCTCAAGCCGCAATCTCCTGGACAGGGAGCTGAGTATATCCCTGTAGCAGCATTTATTTGTTTCTTTATCACTTCCTGTAAACATTTAAACAGACAGGGTTATATAAAGGCCAGGGTGAATAGAACGGCAAGTGGCCCTAGGAGGGGCATCAATCAAATAATGAGAGGATTCCATCGTGGAGAGGAAATGAGGGGGTCCCTGGACCCTAGTGAAGACTGTCTGATGGATGTGGTGATTTGTTGAAGGGTTTTAACATGTTGTTTCACCTGGTCTTATTGGCTAACGTAATAACAACACTGTTTTCCCAGAAAGATACAAGTTTCCGCTTTCTTAGCTGTTATAAGGTTTAAGGCCTATTTATTCTGTTGTACTACACCTACTTGTGAGGTGATTTGGTTTTGGAGAACTTGGATGGTGTCAGCTGAGGTCTCAATGGACCTAGTGACCTCCTCTTGGAACTGTTGGAGTTGTTTTTGGAGTCAGTTGGTCAAAATAGCGTTGTGGCCCAAAACTGTTCCTAAGATCACTACTGAGAAGGAAGCTGTGAAGCTGATTCCAACCAAAACCAGGAAAAAGGCTGCTTGTCTCTTGTGGGTAGAGGGGTTTGTCTGCAGAAAAAATTCTGAATAATCATACAACGTTAAGTGGGGGAGAGGACCACCAATACACACAATACACCAATACACAAGCTGGGAATAGAGTCCTGGATATAAGAGTAGAGGGTATGATTGCAAAAGTATGAGGTCCTAAGCAAATTAGACAGTCTAAAACAAAGGACAGAGTCATTGTTAGAAGACCTAAGAAAGGTGTTGTCTGAAACATGAGCAACTTTTCTCATTGAGAGGCAAATAGAAACTGAGAGAAGGGGCTTGATAATAATCAGGTGGGCTTTAAGGCCTTGACAATTATGAGGCCCAGACCTATCTATCTCTTCACATGGGGTACATGACAAGGGAGGTGTGCACCTCCTTACAGGAGGCAACTTGTTGGCTTTCATTACCTAACTGGCCTGGGAGGAGAGCTGGCCAGGTGAAGGCAGGTGGCATCTCTAACAGGAAATTTACAGTTCTGTCTGCAATGCTGCTGACCCTACTTGGCCGTCCCTCAACAGCAGTGGTCACTTTGGAAGCTGGGCAGAGTGGAGGGCTTTTAAGCTTGGAGCTAACAAGGTCTGTGGCTCTGACCCGGGAGTCCTTCAACTCCAGCACAGTTTCATTTCCAGTGACCTAACTCTTGGCTTGGCAGCAGCCCCGTATAAGCTGACTTCTGCTGAAGCCCTGACTTCCCACCTTGAAAACCAATGCAGTGGACTGGCCTGTTGGGTCTCCTTGATGGCAGATCACTGTGTAGAGCAGCCATTAATTTTTTATATTGACAATTTATAAAAACATGTTAGTAAACCCAAATAGCCTTTTCATAGAATATAAGGTGCTAAGAATACATTTAGACACATTTATCATTTGCCTTTACCCAATTTATATTTAATAGTTATACCTAGATTACTGAAGATGCTGATATATCATAACTCCATCTGAATTAAGGTAAAAATTGCATTTGTATGAAATTCTACTCTTTTTATAAAACTCTAACTATAAATCAATGACATCAAACCAAAGATTGCAAAATCCATTTTAGGGGGCTATCATAAGCACTGATTATCCATTGCTATAAGAAACCTGTTAAACCAAGTTGCAAAACAAGCTTGGCAATTTTTTGTTCACTATTATGTTAGGTTTAATGGGAGAAGGTATCCATCATAGCAGATGGGCAACCCTCCAGAGATTCCTAAGGAGAATCTGATAGGTGGCAGAATAGGGGCAATTATGGAAAAGGACATATGTCTAGAAGTAGTAATTAACCTGGTGAGCCTGCTGATTTGAAGGGCCAGTAGTCTTGATCATTATTTCACATAGGTTGAGAGAGAGATCTCTCAGAGTAATGTTGTAATAGGAGTGGGACCTCCTTTTTTTTTTTTTTTTAATTTTTGCTCTCTATGTGGTAGAGGACTTTATGGGTATAGAATTTCTGAAATTTCTCTCAGGACTTTATGGCCCTTTTAGTGCAGGGTGGGAGAGATGCCAAGGTGGCTAGGTTAAAAGAGAGGGTGGCAGAATGGAGGAAGAAGGTTTAAGGAGAGGCAGTTTTGGAAATTAACCCAGCTAGGAAATAACCACTAATGGGAGGAGGAAATTGAGTTTGTTGGAACTGAGGCGACCTGGTGAGGTACAAAAAGCATTTAGAGGAGTGGAGAGAGTCAGAGATCTTGTTGGGATTTGGGATCTGGAGTAAAAGAAAAACTCATTGAGGCATGGACTCCAAAACGCATGGCCTTGATCCTGTCTTACCTCAGGGTTTTGGAGGGCTAGTGTGTGGATGGAAATCACAGAGAATTTGGTGGTGAAGAAAGAGGTCTGGGGCTGTGTTTTATGGTTGGCAGGACTCCAGGATCCCAAAGCAGCTCAGATTCCCAAGGGAAGAGCAAGGTTGATGGAAAAGCCTGGATCCGAGTCACAGCACCAATGAAAGGCCACCACAAAACACACCAAACACCAGAGTAAGGGAAAAGTGTTATTTTGGGAAGGGGGTGCCCAACAAGCTGGAGAGAGAGGGCAAGAGAGAGAGCCTGTGCAAAAAAACAGGTCTTATTATAGCCTTGCAGAGATAAGGAAGTTGGAGCAGCAAATCCCCTTAGGGTGGGGGTAGAGTTGACATTTGTGGTTGTACCTTACTTCTAGTAAGCCAGGCTGGACTTAGGGCTGAGGCTGAAACTTACTGTACAAGATGGCGACCAGGCCAGAACCTAAAATGGTGCATGAGATTTAAGATGGTGCTTCAGGTAAGATAGCACTAACATGGAAGAAGTGATAAGATAGACCTTTAAGGTTACTCTTCCAAAGGCCTTTTAGGACTCACTCAAATAAGGGATTTGATTAGCTGGAGAGAATTAATATATCTGAAATAAGAAATAAGTTTGTTCAGAAATAAGTTGGTTATCAGAAATAAGTTGGTTCAGGAACCTGACAGCTGATGTCAGATTGGACATCCATATTTCATATTGGAGTACCTGAGTTTGAATCTTGGCTCTTGCTCCTGATTCCAGCTTCCTGCTAGTACAGATACTGGGAGGCAACAGTGAAAGCCTAAATGATTGGGTTCCTGCTATCCACATGAGAGACTTGGATTACATTCTAGCTTCCAGCTTTAGCCTTGGCCTAGCCCTAGCTATTGTGGGCATTTGGGAGTGAACTAGTGGATGAGAGCTCTCTCTTTGCCTATCTGGCCCTCTCTCTATCTTTGTCTCTTTGCCACTCAAATAAATAATTAGATAAAAATAAAAAAGTAAGGTAATGCGTTCAGAAATCAGCAAATTTAGAAGTAGCACCACATCTGTGAATAAGGTGTGGCTTTTATTCTTAGATGTGTATTCAGATAAGTAAAAACACAGTACAATGCCAATGCAAATTGCTATGGGTAGGACAACTAAGTGGACTGAGCTATTGGAAAGATTTCATTTAAACGTCCCTTTAAGCTGAGATTCTGGAAATAATTAAAGGCTATTCAAAGAAGTAGGGGAGGAAAAGTGAAATGCTTGAAACACAGAGGGAAGGATATAAAGAGCAATTTTTCAGAGTAGAAATAAGTTTAGTATAGTCAGCATGTATGGAGAGAGGGATATGTGGATTTGGAGAATATCTGGGTGTTGTAATTCACAGGTTCTGGTAATTGGTTGGATGTATGGGTGGGAGAAACATTGAAGATGATTTACAGGTTACTAACTTGAATAAAAAAATCAGTTTTCCTAGTACCTATATGAATGGAATAAGAAATGTAAATGAATTCAGCAAAAGGCAATAGATTAGTTGCTAAGTTGCTCTATTGAAGAGACACCATGAAACTGTAGCTTGAAGAAGATGGGAGTCCAGAGGTGAAAAGTCTAGGGCTGGTACAGTGAGGGGAAAACTCTGCTGCTGTCAGCACATGGTTTTCCATTTCTAGGTGACTGGTCTGGTTGTTGCTGTTTCCCAGTCAGGGAAATCAAAGCCAAGACAAGTTATTGCCATAGAAGTAATATTACATAAAGTTTTTAGCCAGAAGGAAAATGAAACCAGTTGGAAATATGGAACTAACAGAAGGAATAAGTATACTAGAAATGATCAAGTGTAAAGAAATATTAAAGATTTCCTATTTTTAAATTTTTCTTTAAAAGATAATTGAGAGTTTAGAAGAAACAGTATGTTGTGACATGTATAGCATTTGTAGAAATAAAACTTACATCATAAATAGGGCAAATTATTCCCCAAATGGCATGATATTATTTGATAGTAGACTATGATAAGTTGAAGAAGCATATTGTAACCTAGAAGAATCACTAAAACCAAAATAAAATGTTGGAGATGTTTTAATACTATAAAGTAAAAAATTCATGCAAATATACAAGAAAAGATAAAAGGTAACAAAGAACAAATGGGAGTAAGAAGAACACAAATAACAATGTGTAACTATGGTAATTTTTTTTGAAAAATTATTTTTATTTATTTGAAGGAATTGAGGCAGAGAGAAAGAGTGTATATGAGTGTTATCTCCCATGGGTAGTTTACTTCACTTCTAAAATTCCTACATCAGTCAGGACTGGGTTGGACCAGGGCCAGAGCCAGAGCCAGGAGCCATGAATGAAATCCAGGTCTCCCATGTGGGAAGCAGGAACCCAATTACTTGAGCCATCACTGCTGCCTTCCAGGGTCTACTGCTTCCTCCCAGAGCCAGGAATCTAACCCAAGCACCCTCTAGGGCACAAACATTTTAACCACTAAGCTGAACACCCACTCCTGCAATGTGGTGATTTAAAATTCAACTATATCAATAGTTATATCAATGGCCTAAAAACTCCAATTGAAATTGATTTATGTACTTGATCAAGTCACTGTTTCTCATAGTGTCCATTTCACTTCAACAGGTTTCCTTTTTGGTGCTCGGTTAGTTGTCACCAATCAGGGAGAACATATGATATTTGTCCCTTTGGGACTAGCTTATTTCACTCAGCATGATGTTTTCCAGATTCCTCCATTTTGTTGCAAATGACTGGATTTCACTGTTTTTACTGCTGTATAGTATTCAATAGAGTACATGTCTCATAATTTCTTTATCCAGTCTACTGTTGATGGGCATTTGGGCTGATTCCAGGTCTTAGCTATTGTGAATTGAGCTGCAATAAACATTAGGGTGCAGACCGCTTTTTTGTTTGCCAATTTAATTTCCTTTGGGTAAATTCCAAGGAGTGGGATGGCTGGGTTGTATGGTAGGGTTATATTCAGGTTTCTGAGGAATCTCCAGACTGACTTCCATAGTGGCTTAACCAATTTGCATTCCCACCAACAGTGGGTTAGTGTCCCTTTTTCCCCACATCCTCTCCAGCATCTGTTGTTGGTAGATTTCTGTATGTGAGCCATTCTCACCCGGGTGAAGTGAAACCTCATTGTGGTCTTGATCAGCCCTTGTCCAGACTGTTGATGAACAACTTAATACTTTATCTCTTTTATTATTTTTTTGTTCTACTTGATACTATTGGTTTAACTCTGTAATTAACACATAATTATTCTTAAGTGTTTAAATTTAACTGAAAAGTGATCTCTGTTAAATATAAGAGTGGGAATAAGAGAGGGAGGTGATATACAATTTGGGACATGCCCAATCTGACTTTCTCTAAATGGTAGAGTTAGAAACATGCCAGGGGATTCCAATTCAATCCTATCAAGGTGGCATGTACCAATGCCATCTCACTAATCCAAGTGATCAGTTTCACTTCACAATTGATCATAATGATAGGTCTAAGAGTCAAAGGGATCACATAAACAAGACTAGTGTCTGCAAATACTAACTGATAGAATAAAAAACGGAGAGAACGATCCAATATGGGAAGTGGGATACACAGCAGACTCATAGAATGGCAGATGTCCTAGACAGCACTCTGGCCTCAGAATCAGCTCTTAAGGCATTCGGATCTGGCTGAAGAGCCCATGAGAGTATTTTAGGCATGGAAAGCCAAGACACTCTGGCAAAACAAACAAACAAACAAACAAAAAAACCAAAACCACAAACCCTAAATGAAAGATCTCGGTGAGTGAGATCCCAGTGGAAAGAACAGGTCATCAAAGAAGGAGGTATCTTTCTCTGAAGGGATGAGACAGCTTCCACTTTGACTATGACCTTGTCTAAATAAGATCAGAGTCAGCGAACTCAAAAGGCTTCCGTAGCCTTGGCAACTCATGACAAGAGCCTAGGGTGATTACTGAGGCCATAAACAAGAGTGTCAATTTGTTAAGTCAACAACAAGAGTCACTGTGCACTTACTCCTCATGTAGGATCTCTGTCCTTAATGTGTTGTACAATGTGAATTAATGCTATAACTAGTACTCAAACAGTACTTTACACTTTGTGTTTCTGTGTGGGTGTGAACTGTTGAAATCTTTACTTAATATATGCTAAATTGATCATCTGTATATAAAGATAATTGAAAATGAATCTTGATGTGAATGGAATGGGGGAGAGAGCGGGAGAGGGGAGGGTTGCGGGTGGGAGGGAAGTTATGGGGAGGGACCATTGTAATCCATAAGCTGTACTTTGGAAATTTATATTTATTAAATAAAAGTTAATAAATTGATTTATGTATTTGAGAGAGAGAGAGAGATTGATTGATTGATTAACTGTGAACTGGGCCAGGGCTGGCCTACGCCTGATGAGGAGAGCTGGGAACTCAATCCAGGTCTCCCATGTGGGTGGCAGAAGCTCAACTACTTGAGCCATCACCACAGCCTCCAAGAGGCAGGTATGGGAACCAGAGGCAGGTATAGAACCCACGCACTATGATGTGAGATGGGGCCTCTTCAGCATCTTAACCAGCAGAACAAATGACTGCCTTGGAACTCCAATTTTTCAAAGAATAATGAGGTAAGATCCTATAATATTTTGTTTATAAGTTGTTCAATTTAAGTATAAAGATACAAGTAGAGGCTGGCACTGTGGCGTAGCAGGTAAAGCCAATGCCTACAATGCCTGCATTCCATATGGGCACCAGTTCGAGTTCCTGCTGCTCCACTTCCAATCCAGCTCTCTGCTGTGGCCTGGGAAAGCAGTGGGGGATGGCCCAAGTTCTTGGGAGAACCAGAAGATGCTCCTAGCTCCTGGCTTCAGATTGGTGCAGCTCCAGCCATTGTGCCCATCTGGGGAGTGAACCAGCATATGGAAGAACCCCTTCTCTCTCTCTGCCTTTGCCTCTCTGTAACTCTGTCTTCCAAATAAATAAATCTTTAAAAAAAGATACAAGTAAGTTAAGAAAAAAATGTTGAGGAAAGATATACTGTAAAAACACTAACTGTAAACAAGCTAGGATTGCTACATTGCTGTATTAGAGGAGGAACTGAATCAAGAGTACATTCTTAGTCTCCATTGGGGTGCCGGTTCTGTCCTGGTTGCTCCTCTTCCAGTCCAGCTCTCTGCTGTGACCCGGGAGTGCAGTGGAGGATGGCCCAGGTCCTTGGGCCCTGCACCCGCATGGGAGACCAGGAGGAAGCACCTGGCTCCTGCCATCGGATCAGCACAGCGTGCCGGCTGCAACGCACTGGCTGTAGAGGCCATTTAGGGGGTGAACCAACGGAAAGGAAGACCTTTCTCTCTCTCTCTCTCACTGTCTAACTCTGCCTGTCAAAAAAAAAAAAAAAAAAAAAAAGTACATTCCTTAAGGAGACAGGAAGTGAAGGGATCTGGAGCCAAGGTGGAGAGTCAAGTCTATAAAGAAGAAATTAACTTTGCCATTTGTCAAGATGAAAAGTGGAAGGAATACTTGGGGATGCAGCTGGGTTAGTGCATGTGATGGCAGAAAATAGAGGGCATGGATATGGTCTGCCATTGTGTAGTCCAAATCCCAGATGTAGAGATCTGTGCTTCCTCAGGACACTGAGCAGGTTGGAGAGTGTTCAGAGAGACAGTTTTAACTCCTCTCAACTAATGGTCTTTCTATTGGTCTGATTCTGCAATAGGGATGATAAACATTCTACATGGAATGGGTTTAAGGCTCCTTGCTCTGGGACATCACACTCCTTTTATGGTGAGATATGTTTAGTTTTTGAAAATGCGTAACATATTTTGTGAATGGAAAATATATCAGACGATGGACTAACTTGAATTGTGTGTGCTTGCTTTCAGCACATCGGCATGGCTCATAACTACAGGAACAGCAGTCAGGCTGTGCAAGCTGTCCGTGATGCTGGTTACGAAATCTCTCTGGGTTTGATGCCAAAGTCAATAGGTCCCCTAACATTTGTGTTCACAGGGACTGGAAATGTATCTAAGGTAAATTCCACCTTTCTTTTTACTGTAAAGCAGTCTGAAGCTCTGAAACAAACCTAAGTGATGTGGGCATTTGGTGGATATTTAAAATTGAAAGAAGGGTATTCTATTTCAGGCATTTTTCTTACCTATGAATTTTCCTCTTAGTGAAGAGCAATAATGGTCCAAACATTTTAATTGTTTTCAGTTAATTCTAAGCTACCACATGCTTGGGATGCTATACTTCTCTCTCTCCCTTTCTCCCTCTCCTTTTCTCTCTTTTTCAGTTTGAGTCATTATTAACAGTGTATAGGTTATCTTAGGCTAATGTGTTTTACCTCTATTACTGAGATGTCCAAATGTTTGGAAGTGACTCCAGGAGTTGCCAATAAGATACTAGGAAGATTAATTCAAGGCTGGAACTATACTTTCTTCCTCCTAAGGTGGTTTTGAGAATACACATGTAATCTTCCATATAAACTTGTAATTACCAAATAGATCTTTCTTCAAAGGAAATATTTCACAAACAGGATATCTTTGTTAGTTGTATATTGTGAAGTAGGCATCTTATTTTTTATCTTCCAGGAAACAGTGTCCTCATTTGGAGTAATTTTTGCAATGGGTTAAAAGTAAATATTTTTATATCCTCATTGCTAAACACTCTTGTTGCTAATTTGAGTAAGTTAGGTTAAAAAAAAAATAAAGCCCCCATAGCAATCGTGTTTTGGTTACACTGGAATGAAAGGTGACTCACGGCGGGCCATGTGCAAGCAGCTTGTCTAGAATTCTGTGTGTCTGCCTTGGCTACAGGGCGGAATGTGAAGTTATATAATTGTAGGGAAAATAGTGGGATATTTGCAGGAAATGGTGTTACCTTTTTCCCTGTTGTTGTTTAGATTTTTACTGATATATTACTTACAGGGAGCCCAAGAAATCTTTAATGAACTACCCTGTGAATATGTGGAACCCCATGAATTAAGAGAAGTTTCCCAAACTGGAGGTAAGGGGAGGAGAATGTAGCTGCATTTTTTACTGTTTTTAATAGTCCTATGTTGTAATATTTTATCATAGTGTATCCTTATCATTTGTCACCCACTATACTAATTTCTTTCTTCTCTGCAAGACCTCAGAAAGGTGTATGGGACAGTGTTAAGTCGCCATCATCATCTTGTCAGGAAAACAGATGGTGTCTATGATCCTGTAGAGTATGACAAATACCCTGAGCGTTACATAAGTCGCTTTAATACTGACGTGAGTATCCTATTTGAGACACTGTAGTTGGGCTATTAGGGAGAGAGATTATGCATGCGTATGTTGGTTCTCATTTCCTCATCTGGACTTGTGAATGCTTTGGATATCATGAGTTGGTCTTGGGAGATGCTGGTTTTTCACTAGAGCTTGGAATACTTGCTAGTGGCTTCGGTGGGTTCTGTGGGTTTGCCTCTACTTCATAGTCTCTTTTTTCACCTCAGTTCTGCATGTGCACAATTGGTCTAAACCTTTTCCTGTGGATATTTTCCGTATCATCTCAGTCTAATCAGTACTATTGGTGAAGAACAATGTCTGTGAGGTTTGATCTCAGCATCGGTTTCTCCTTTCCATGGCCAGAAATTGCGATCATGACTTCAGCCAGCCATCTTGAAATGCATGTGACTGAGTGCCTGGGGCCAGAGTGAAATAGTGTAGTTGTATAAGGACAGACTCATCTTCACTGTACCTATTTGTGAGTCAAATCACTGTGATGGGGCATGCTGGCCTTATCTTTCAAGAGTACAATTTATTTGTGTGTTCTTTAGTCATTGATCTTGTGGCAGTCCTCCAACAAAACAAACAATAAACACAAAAATGCCTATATTCCTTGTGAAATGAATGATTTAAGTAATTTTAACTATGTTTGAATAACAGCATTTTTAGGTTCTGGCCTACAATTTAGCTGTTTAAGTATGTACAGCACATTGCAAGGATTCTTTCCTTGAGCTTGAGGATGCTTGAGCTGCTTGAGGAACAAAAATTAGGAAACTAGAAATTTTTGAATCTAGTAAATTTCCATCCCTTCTTTTTTCCCCAATCACAGAAGTATTGGTGATTGGATGCATCCTAACACTTGTAATACATAGTTACCATGTATACATATGCATATCTATAGCACATTTCTCCATGGAGCTTACAGATGTTATCTGACTTAATCTTCATAGCATTCCTTGGAGGAATGGGGTACGTATTATCCCCATCTGGCAGGTAAGGAAAATAGAGCCCAGAGAAGTCAAGGTAGCATGATTTCAATCACACAGTATGTGTTTTTGAGTTGGAAATAGAATTTTAGGTCACTTGACTCTGTTCTTCCCTTTTCTATTAAATACATGATAAAATAAAAATGATAATATAGTATTTACTATGTTCATATATTTATTTCTCCTGGGGTAATTCCACAATGAAATATGGGTGGGTCTTTAATATCTTCCTTCAAAGATGACCACTGACTTGGAAAATAAGAAAGTCCTGTTAATTATTTCTCATGGACTTTGCTGGTACCTCTCATTCAGCAGGCTGTATTGAAAGAGAAAGCCATTTTCTATTTTGTTGAACTGGGAATTTGCTTTACAGATTGCACCCTATACAACTTGTTTAATTAATGGGATCTACTGGGAACAAAACACCCCTCGCCTACTAACCCGCCAAGATGCCCAGAGTCTCCTAGCCCCAGGCAAGTTCTCAGTGACTGGAGTTGAAGGCTGCCCTGCATTACCACACAAGTAAGGAGATTACTTCAGTGACAATGGCACTTTTTAATCGGCAGCATCTGTTATTAAGAGATCAGAGAATATGTTATACCGACACATCACAGGGCTTCACTGTTCTTTTAGATTTTATTTGTTGGGGCCGGCACAGTATGTTAAGCTTCCACCTTCAGCACCAGCGTCCGGTATGGGAGCCAGTTTGTGTCCCGGCTGCTCCACTTCCAATCCAACTCTCTGCTAATGGCCTAGGAAAGCAATGGAAGATGGTCCAAGTGCTTGGGCTCCTGCACCCCCATGGGAGACCCAGAAGAAGCTCCTGGATCCTGGCTTTGGATCGGCCCAGCTGCAAAGTGGGGAATGAACCAGTGGATGGAGGACCTCTCTCTATGCCTCTCCCTCTCTGTGTCTGTAACTCTGCTTCTCAAATAAGTAAATCTTCAAAAAATTAAATTTTATTTGTTTATTTATTTGAAAGGCAGGGAGAGAGAGAGAAAGAGGTCCTTGATTTGTTGGTTTACTCCCCAAGAATCGACAACAGCCAGGGCTCAGTCAGGATGAAACTAGGACCGTAGAGCTCAACTGGGGTCTCCCACATGAGTGGCAGGAACTCAAGTACTTGAACCTTCACCCACTGCCTCCTTAAGAGTTCATTATCATAAAGCTGGAATTTGGAGCTGAGCTGGGACTTGAACCCAGGCACACTGACATGGGATTCAGGTGTCCCAGGCAGCATCCTAACTGCTGTACCAAATGCCTGCCCCAGGCTTGATTTTTAATGACTACCTGTCTGCTTTATCTTATTCAGCCTCCTTGCAGCACTTGACACATTCCTGTCCCTGCTTGGAACTCTCTGCTTTTGCCTTCTGTGACTCCACACGCAGCTCCAAATCAACCTCCTCAGAGACAACTTCTCTGAATCCTCATTCCCTATCTATTCTGTTTCTCTCTTCTTTTCTATTCATGATCATTTATTTTCTTGTGTCTGTGATTTTTCACTCTCCTAATAGAGCTTAGTCTCTGGATCCTTGTTTACCTTAGCTATAAACACCAGGACTTAGCTGATGTATAAAGGGCATTCATATAATTAATAATCAATCAGTTAGTACTTGTGGAACACCTGGTCTATCTGGAATTTTTTTTTGCTAAGCTGAAGGATAGAGAAGAGTAAAAGATAATGTTTGCTGCCCTCAGGCATGCAGCTGGCATCACATAAATGCCAAGGGAATGTCAAGAGCAACCATATCACAGGAGTTTAGCCCAAAGTGGGAGCACTGGGCTCAACAAAGTCTGCAAATGGAGGAGTGGGGAGAAGGAGAATTTCAGGTGATAGGATTGATGCTTGATAAATACCTGCCTCCAAAATACAGTTTAAGACTGTGACAGTCTAGTTCTCTTGTAGATTCTTGTAGGCTGGTGGTGATTAGAAGTTGGCAGCAGAATTGTCATCTAGCTTATAAGACTTTTGAATGTTGGGCTCAGACTTTTGCTCATATTTTAAAGAATCCTATGTACTTACATGAAATTTTGTAGTACTAAACACAGTAAGATAGTGTAGCTGAACATTTCTGAGTTATTTAGAGATGGTTAACTAGGTTAACTTTAGTTTTTTTGTTAATGATTTCTATAGGGAAGGGATTTTTCATTTTTGCTTCATTTTTTTTCACCCTCTACCTGCCTCTCTTAATTTTTCTTTTTATTTTCTCTCCTCTCCTCTCCTCTCCTCTCCTCTCCTCTCCTCTCCTCTCCTCTCCTCTCCTCTCCTCTCCTCTCCTCTCCTCTCCTCTCCTCTCCTCTTCTCTCCCTCCCTCCCTCCCTCCCTCCCTCCCTCCCTCCCTCCCTCCCTCCAACTCCTCTTGTGGTGACTCAAACTCATATGGGAAGGTTTCTATGTCCCAGAATAACACAGTGTCCTGAAGAATGAGCTGAAGGAAAGAGCCCAAGGGATTTGGCATTCACATTGAAAACTGTTACAAGAACATTTCATTTTTATTAATTTTTAGTCTTGTTAGAAGCTTCAGAATTCCATCCTCTTATCTAAGCACTGACGTTGTTTTCAGACTTGTGGCAATATGTGACATTTCAGCAGACACAGGAGGATCTATAGAGTTTATGACTGAGTGTACCACAATAGAGCGTCCCTTTTGCATGTATGATGCTGACCAGCATATTATTCATGACAGGTGAGTTTGCCAAATCTGTTAGGTGGTGAGTGATGTGTCACTTATTTGGGTACACTCATCTAAAATACTCAATATTTCACATCTTTATGAAGGTCTGTAAATTTTGGATAAACTCGAACATATTTAAAAGTCTGGTTGAAATATCACATGCAGATTTGTACACTTAAGCACATATAATATGTTTAAATGGGAGGTGGGTTGTAAAAGAAGGGAAAAGTTTTGTCTGAATGCCAGTTATTTTCTTATATTCTTTTGCACAAAATTACAAGTGCCAATGAAGCAAATATAACGGAGTAGACATCTGGGAGAATTAATACTTCCAAATAACATTTTGTACATCTGATTAAAGCATATTGCCTTTCCTAGTGTTGAAGGCTCTGGGATTCTGATGTGTTCCATTGACAATTTGCCTGCACAGCTTCCGATCGAAGCTACAGAATACTTTGGAGACATGCTTTACCCGTATGTTGAAGAAATGGTAAGCAGACTGGTACAGCAGCAACAACTCTGACTTTAACTATAATTCTGGGGGGATCTTATGAATGTTCTGGTCTTCTGTATCCAAGAAATCTGTTGTAAAATGAAATGCCAGCCCTTCCCCAAAGTGCTTCCTGATACATTTTATTCTGCCTCACAGGGGATGTGATTATATCACTGCCTTCATGCTTAATTACAATATTTGTCTCTTGTTGTACATGCTTTTACTAAGAATGCTGATGACATGTGAGATAAGCCTTGTTTTGTTTTCATTTTTTGCTATCTGGGTCAATTTATATTGGGACATTCTTAATGTGCTGTGATAAATAGGTTTGACAAATCAGAAGTAGAGAAAATGTTATTGGATTTTAGTCACGAAGGCTTAGTTAAGTGGCAGCGTGTGTTAAGATTGTGTATTTTTCTTCTGTCATCAGTGACTGACTACTGCAATACTGTATTATTTAAATTCCATTTTATTTATTAGAAAAACACAGAATACTTGTCTGATTGATCCTAAGTGTTATTACATGTCCTGCTTTACATTGCTTTTGCTAATGGTTGTTTCTTTTTTTTTTTTTTTTTATTTTATTTTTTTTATTTTTTTGACAGGCAGAGTGGACAGTGAGAGAGAGAGACAGAGAGAAAGGTCTTCCTTTGCCGTTGGTTCACCCTCCAATGGCCGCCGCGGCCGGCGCGCTGCGGCCGGCGCACCGCGCTGATCCGATGGCAGGAGCCAGGAGCCAGGTGCTTTTCCTGGTCTCCCATGGGGTGCAGGGCCCAAGCACCTGGGCCATCCTCCACTGCACTCCCTGGCCACAGCAGAGGGCTGGCCTGGAAGAGGGGCAACTGGGACAGAATCCGGCGCCCCGACCGGGACTAGAACCTGGTGTGCCGGCGCCGCTAGGCGGAGGATTAGCCTAGTGAGCCGCGGCGCCGGCCCTGCTAATGGTTGTTTCTGATTCCAAAGGTATGAGGATTGGCTTTTTTTCTTTTCATAATTTCACCAGGAATTCTCACACTACAATGAGACAGTAGTTAGTGGAGCAAGAATAAATGAGACTTCCAGACTGTGATCTTCTCTTCTTTCTAACCTTATTCCATTTTGCCCCATTGTTTTTCATCTTGGAATAAGTCAGCAGAGGGATATAGCCAGGCTTTAGAAAATGCAAGCAGAAGGCATTCTCATTGGTTGGGTGCAATATTGCACCTTGGAGGAGCCAGGCTGTACTTTCTGTATTTTGATTTCAAAATCTCATGAGAACCCTATCAGGCAGATACAACTATAAACCAATTGTGTAGATTAAAAAACTGAAGCATAGAGAAGTTACAGTTCAGAAGGGTTGCTAATACAGTCAGTTCTGGATCTGCAGTGTGTCTGCGGTTGGTGCTGAGAGGTTGACATAGCATGACAGAGTAGAGATGCTAGGCTTTGCTGGGGACATCAGCTTGCTTCATGGCCTTGAGCAGGGTGCTCACTTCTTTTTTGGAGCCTCACATGTTTCATCTGTAAAATGAAGTGGCTGTGATATATGATCTTAATTCTCTCTCCAGGTTTAATATTCTGCAATTGCTAAATGTCTAAGGGGCCAAATGGTACATATATTTAAAAAAGGCAATAGTGAATTTCCAGATGCTGTTTCTTGTGTTGTTCATTGTGTGTGTGTGCGCGTGTGCGTGTGTGTGTGTGTGGTGTGTGTGTTATTCTCCTGTGGAGTGAATGTCTAAATTTAACATTTCATATAGTATAGATTTGCTGGTGACAGATTTCCTTTGTTGTCCTTTATCTGAAAATGTCTTCATGTTCTCTATTCTACCAATAAGCCCTTTTTGTGACATTATTTTGTCTGTTTGTTTCAGGGTTATATTTCTATATAATCTATATTTTCAATTTTAGCAGTTATTTTTAATCATTATTTTGGAAGAGCTGTTATCTCTTTCTTTGCTAAGAGTTTATTTTTTCATTGATTGTAAAGTAGATTTCTTTAGAACATGTAACATAACTATAGGGCCACTTTACAGCCTTGATAGTGGTCTCCAATTATCCAGGGGGATACTTTCCAAGACCCCCGATGAAACCATACATAGTATTAAACCCTGTATATATTATAGTTTTTCTTTTACATCCATGATAAAGTATAATTTATTTAATTATCTGCAGTAAGAGATTAGCAACAATAATGAAAAATAAAACAATTATCAAAATACACTATAATACAAGTTATGTGAAGGTGGTCTCTCTCAAGATATCTTATCGGACTGTATATACCCATTCTTCTTGTTGTGATGATGTAAGATGATGCATGTTTATGTGATGAGATGAGCTGAGGTGAACGAGATAGTCATTGAGACCTATCATTGTGCTACTATCTAAAAGTTACTTGAACACCAGCACTGAGATACTATGACAGTTATTGATAACTGAGACATCCACCTAGTGACTAGCAGGCAGGTAGCATACACAGTGTGATATGTTGGACAAAGGAATGACTCACGTCCTGGATCTGATGGAGTAAGAAGACGTGAAATTTCGTCCTGCTACTCAGAATGATGTGTGGTTTAAAACTGGTGACTAGTTATGTCTGGGTTTTTCCATTTAATATTTTCAGATTTTGGTTGATCATGGAAAACTGAAATGGGAAAAAGCTAAAATGTCGATAAGAAACTGGAAATCATCCTTCCTACATTCTGGGTCAAATAAAGGTTGAACTTTATTGATTGTCTTTTCATGTAAGAATGAGTCATCATTTTCTTGTTTTCATAAACTGGATAATTTGGAGTCATGTGCTGGATGTTGTAAATGTTATGCTGTGGAGATTCTGGATTGTTGTATTTCTCTGGAAAATGTTGGTGTTTTGTTTTAACTTAAAACAAATGTCAGTTGGTCAGACTCACACTGATACTAACTCGGTTCGTCTCGATGGAAAATCGTGCATCATCTGTACAGCGAGGGGAGAAGAGGAGTAGCTCAGACAAAAGTCCAGCTTTTTTTTCCTCTTTATTTGGGCTGAAGGAAGTCTACCTGTATCTCCTTAGTTAGGAGCAAAGTTTATAAAATGTTAGACTTCCCTTTTTCTGAGTCTGCGCTTAGTGGCATTTTCTCCTAACACTCACCTAGTTCTGGTTGCTCTGAGTTGCAACCCTGTTTGCTTCAGCTGGGCAGTTGGTGGAACCTCCTCATACCGCAGAGCAATGCAGAAAGCGTGGGGCACTCAGCCGCTGTTTTCCCAAGCTCTGACACTTCTCCCCAGACTGCTCTCTGTTGTTCTTTCTCTGAAGCTCTCATGCAGTTTGTTATTGCTTGTATGTTGTCCAGAGTCTATAGCTGTGGTCTGCATGAGGGACAGTTAGAGCTTAGGCTTTCATACCTAAAATGTAACTTTCTAGTTGTAATACATGGATTCAGTCTAGCAGAATTTTGGAGTAGCTCAAAGAACTATTGATGTACCATTGGCTGTAAATAATCCTTTTTGAGGGCTAAAGTTATGTATTTCAGTGCAACTTTTACCTTATCAGGCTAAGATGTAGAAAATATTCCCTCATGCGGCCAGCTCTGTGGCACAGAGCCTGCAATGTGGACATCCATATGGGTGCTGGTTCAAGCACCATGCTCCACTTCTGATCAAGCTCCTTGCTATTACACCTGGGAAAAGCAGTGGAAGACAGCCCAAATCCTTGTGCCCCTGCATTCATGTGGGAGATGGGAGATTTTCTGATTGTTTTTAGTACTGATATATGAATCATAGTGTTGGTAGTATATTCTGTATGATTTCAGTCCTTACAGTTTTATTGAGATTTGCTTGATAACTAGACATGTGGTCAGTTTTTGGCAAAATTTTTCATATGCAGTTGAGAACTATAAGGTGGGGTGTCTGTGTGTTGAGTTGTCAAGTCTGAGTAAAGTTTTATATGTTAGTTCCATGCTGGAAAGATTCTTAACACCGGGATGAATAGCTTGTAATTAATCTAGGAAATAGTGATGAGCTATCAAAAGTGTTACATGTGAAAGTGATTGGCATACAGATGATTAAGTAACCTATGCTTGTTGTTTTGTTCTGGTTTAATTTTTAAAAAGGAGACAGCTGAATTCAGTAATTGAGCAGACATCCTTTTTTTTTTTTTTTTTTACTTGCATGTATCTCATAAATACAACATCAGGAACATAGTAATTCTTCTTCTTCTTCTTCTTCTTCTTCTTCTTCTTCTTTTTTTTTTTTTTGACAGGCAGAGTTAGACAGAGAGAGAAAGACAGAGAGAAAGGTCTTCCTTTTCTGTTGGTTCACCCCCAAATGGCTGCTATGGCCTGCACGCTGCACCGATCTGAAGTCAGGAGCCAGGTGCTTCCTCCTGATCTCCCATGCGGGTGCAGGGCCCAAGCACTTGGGCCATCCTCCACTGCCTCCCCCGGCCACAGTAGAGAGCTGGACTGAAAGAGAGACAACCAGGACAGAATCCAGCGCCCCAGCTGGGACTAGAACCCGGGGTGCTGGCACTACAGGTGGAGGATTAGCCAAGTGAGCCATGGCGCTGGCCTGGAACATAGTAATTCTTCCCACCTACTCTCCCACCCTTCTTCTTCTTCCCTTTCCTGTTCCCTGTCCTGTTCTTCACCAAGATCTGTTTTCATTTAGCTTTATATACAGGGGACTAACTCTGTTCTAGGTGAAGAGTTCAACACTTAATCTGAGAAAGATAAAGAAAAAGAAAGAAAGAACGGAAAAAAAAGAAAAAAAAAACAACAAAAAAAAAAACCTGTTCCTCAACAGTCCAGACAAAGGCTGTTCAAAATTATTGCGTCTGGAAGATGATTTTGCTTTTTTCCCCTTCTTCCCTCCCCCTTCTTTCCTTTTAGAAACTTAATTATTTTTAAAGAAGAATCCAAGAATGATACATCTTTTGTGAGCTCTTAGACACAATTATAATTTATGAGACATACGAATACCCTCCCCTTAATACATCAAAAGGAAGTGATTCTTAGGAACAAGTTTTACTATTAAGTTTCATGATACAACACTTTGGGGACAGAGTTTCTGCATGGGAAGATAGTACACAGAGACTCTGTTGTTTATTTAACAATTAATACTCTTATGTATAATGTCAGTGATTACCCAAGGTTCTTGCTTGAGCTGCCTAGGCGATGGAAGCCTTTGGTTCCATTAGCTTGACAAGGTCATAAACAAAGTGGAAGTTCTCTCCTCCCTTCAGAGAAAAGTATATCCTTCTTTGGTGGCCACTTCTTTCCACTGGGGTCTCACCCACAGATGTTCTTTATGTGAAACAGTTTTTTTTGCTAGAATGTCTTGGCTTTCCATGTCTGAAATGTTCCCCTGGGCTTTTCAGCCAGACCAGAATGCCTTAAGGGCTGATTCTGAGGTCTGAGTGCTACTTAAAGCGATTGTCATTCTATGAGTCTGTGGTATGGACTGCTTCCCTTGTTGGAGCATTCACTCCTTTTTAATTCTGTCCATTATTATTTCCAAACAGTCCTATTTACATGATCACCTTAACATTTGAACCTATCTATCTAGTCACTTTACCACATAATCCTATCCATTTGATCTTTATAACACATAAGCTGCTATTTTTACCAACCAGCTTATGGGAATTTGGGGTCCCATGGCAAGTTTTTAAACTGTACCCTTATAACTAAGTCCATAGGAATGTATACAGAACTATACTTCTTTGCAGTTGCAGGCTTCATACATTTCACAATTACAACTTTCAAGATCTTCGTAAATCTTCCTACCATGCCCACCCTCCCACTCATACTCCCATCTTCCTTCCTCTTCCCTTTCTTGTCTCACTTTTATTTTTTTTACTAAGATCTATTTTCAATTAACTTTACAACTTTAGTCCATTTTGTGTGATTTTAGTGAAAGGTGTAAGGTAAAGGTCTTGCTTCATGTTTCTGCATGTGGTGATCTACTTTTTCCAGAACCATTTGTTGAAGATACTGACCTTGCTCTAGGGATTGATTTTAGCTCCTTTGTCAAAGGTAAGTTGGTTGTAGATGCTTGGATTGATTTCTGGTGTTTATATTCTATTCCATGCATCTATCCATCTGTTTTTTTTTTTTTTTAAACCAGTGCCAGGCTGGTTTGATTATAATTATCCTGTAGTATATCTTGAAATCTAGCATTGTGATGCCTCCAGCTTTGTTTTTGTTGTAGGCCTGGGTGGGTAGTGACAAATTCTTTCAGTTTGTAATGGAACATCTTTATTTTAACTACATTCATAAATATGAGCTTTGCAGGGTACAGTATTCTTGGTTGACAAATTTTTTTTTTAAGACTTGGCATGTATCTCAGCATTCTCCCCTAGCCTGTAGGGTTTCTGATGAGAAATCTGCAGTGAGTATAATTGGGGTCCCTCTGAAAGTAATCTGACATTTCTCTCATGCACATTTTAGAATCTTTTCGTTAAGTTTTACTCTGGAGAGTTCTACTACAATGTACTATGGTGAAGATATTTTCTGGTCATGTATACTGGGAGTTCTATGTGCTTCCTGTACTTGGATGTCCCTTTCTTTCCAAGTTGGGGAAGTTTTCTGTTATTTTTTTCATTAAAAAGACCTTCTAATCTTTTTTCTTTCCATGCCCTCAGGAACTCCTAGAACCTGTATGTTGGTTCATTTAATAGTATCTTGTAAATCTACAATAGTGTTTTTTACTTTTCTAATATCTTCTTCTTGTTTTTGGTCTGACTAAAATTTCCAGAGATTTGTCCTATAGATTGGATATTCTTTCTTCTGTCTTACCTGATCTGTTGTTAGGACTTTCCACTGCATTTTTATTTGATCTATTGAATTCTTCATTCCTAGTATTTTATTCTGATTTCTCTTCAATATCTCAATTTCATGGGAAAAATTTTCATTCATGTATAATTTTCTTTAGTCATGAACTTGCTTCTGATTGCTTCTAAGTAATCCAATGATTAGTTTTCTGAATTCCCTTTCTGGCATTTCTTCAGTCTCTTCATCTTCACCTTAATATTGAAATGTTATAGTATTCCTAATCATTTCTTCCTACCTCTGCTGTCCCAGGGGGCGTGCATGGAACTTCAAGAGAAGTTCACCAAGCTCTCCTTCCTGCTGCTATCTGCAGTGCCAAGGACCTGTAGATTCCCCTCTCATTTGGTCTGCAGGGTCCGGTGTTCTCCCCAATTCCAAGTTTCCACTGTTTTTTTTTTTTATTTTTTATGTGTATTTGCTCTTCCACTGTGGATTGGACTGTCTCAATTGTTTTTGCTGGGTTTCCTGCTATGGATTTCCCATGGCTTTATCTTAGGGGTGTGCTTTCTCTCCTTTTTAAATCTTGCTTTTGTCCTGCATAAGTTGGACTGTCCTGTCGCTACTGCACCATATTGGAACCACCCCCTACCCAATCTTAGCTTTTATGTTTGCCTTTCTTTAAGTGAGTTCATGACAACTAGTTCTCTTGGGGAACAACCATATAGCATTTCAGCAATATGTAATATTTCAACAGACATGAGAGGGGAGGGAGGGAGAGAGAGAGAGTGAGAGAGAGAGAGAGGCAAAGGCTCCCATTCACTAGAGATTCACTCCCTAAATGCCCACAACAGCCAAGACTGGGTCAGGCCAAAGCCAGGAGCTAGGAACTTAATCCAAGTTTTTAACATGGGTGGCAGAGATCCAACTACTAAAGACATTATGTGCTGCCTCCTAGGATTTGCATTGTTAAGGAAGCTCAGAATGAGAGCTAGAGCTGGGAATTAAACCCAGACACTCTGAAATGGGACATGGGCATCCTAACTGATATATTTTTTAAAGATTTATTTATTTGAAAGGCAGAGTTACAGAGAGGCAGAGGCAGAGGCAGAGGCAGAGGCAGAGGCAGAGGCAGAGTGAGAGAGAGAGAGAGAGAGAGAGAGGTCTTCCAGGAGATCCTTCTGGGTTTCCCATGCTGGTGCAGGGGCCCAAACACTTTGGCCATCTTCCACTGCTTTCCCAGGCCATAGCAGAGAGCTGGATCAGAAGTGGAGCGTCCAGGACTTGAACCGGTGCCCATGTGGGATGCTGGCACTGCAGGCATTTACCTGCTTTGCCACAGGACTGACCCCCTAACAGATATTTCATGCAATTGCTTACAATTGCATGACATATTTGATTTTAAATAATTATTTGGTGTATTTACTCATTTATTTATTGAAAATTTATCTATTGTCATGTGACAGGAACATGGTAAGATACCAAGTGCAGTTCCTACCTGCCAGGTGTGCTTGGGGGCAGATTTTGGTGAATGTTTCATACAGTAAGCAATTCTTGAGAGTATCTTGGAGGATGAAGAGAGGAAATTCCAGGTAGGGGGCATAGTATGTGGAGTGTCTATATGGCATAATACAAGTGTGTGAAAGCATGTTGAAGGTAATTTGCAGCAAGCTATTAATAGGGCTGAAGTGTTGCATGTGAGGTAGAAGAGAGCTGAGGTTGGAGAAGCAGATCTGGACTACAGTTAGTTCTGTAGTTCATGGGAGGATCTAGAGACTTTATCTTAAGCTTTCAAGAAAAAGTCTCTAGATCCTCATATGAAAGCTACTGAATTATTCAGAAAGCTACAGAATTATTTTAAATAGAAACAGGAGATATAATCAAATGAATGTTGGAGACTGAAGATAGAAGCAAGGAAATGAGGTAGGAGGCAGTTCCCTTGGTCCCACTGAAATTTAAATAAGGCTGCAGAATTAGAGATGCAGAGCAGACAGATTAAAAATTACACAACAGTGCAGTGATTTAAGCTTTATCATGGGTTAAATTAGAATGCAAGTTTATTATCTGCCAACAGCATCTTGCCTGTGGTAAGGTTGGGAGGTGAAGGAGTCTTTTTTTTTAATTTTTAATAATATTAAGTTTTTGATTTTCTCATTCTCATCTCTTTCTTTCTTTACTTCTTTTTCTTTCCCTCCCTCTCTCCCTTTCTCCCTCCCTCCCTCTCTCTCTCTTTTTTTCTCTCTCTTTCTTTTGATTTTTTTTTTTATTTGAAAGAGAGAGAGAGAGATTTTCCATCTGCTGGTTCACTTCCCAAATGGCTGCATTGGACAGGGCTGGGTCAGGCTGAAGCTAAGAGCGAGGAGCTTCTTCTGGGTCTCCCACACTGGTGGCAGGGGCCCAGTGACTTGATGCATCGTCTGCTGCCTTCCCAGGTGCATTAGCAGGGAGCTGGATTGGAAGTGCAGCAGTGAGAATGGAACTGGTGCCCATATGGAATGCCAGCACCATAGCAGCAGCTTTATCCACTATACCACAGAGCTGGCCCTAGTGGGTTAATTCCATGAGCTTTCCAAAATGGGCCTGGCTCATAGATATTTACCTTTTTTTATTTTAATGCCTATATCCCAGGAATAGGTGGCTTACATTTCTGATATTTTTGATACATGAAAGTAATTTTAGATTTGTTTTAATACAGTAACTAAATTCTCTGGTGCTGGTATCTGCTTAGGGACATTGTTCTCTTTCTTAGTCTGGTGAGTGCTCTAGACTCTGCCTAGGATTAGAGAAGCAGGATTGTCTCCTTGGCTGTCTTTGACCTTTAGAAGCAGTTGCAGACTTACTATGTCCTTCCTTGGAAATACTGTTACATTCAAGAATTGGGTACCATGGGAGAAAAGAGGACTAGAAGGATGCTTGCATTTTAATATGCAATATAAGTATTTTTACTGTGGTCTAACTCAGTCTTCCAAGAGAGGGAAGAGAATGTGGATAACTTTTGAGATATACTTGATCAAGTAACTTTCCCTATTAACATTTGTAATGCTGATGTGCCTTGCGTAGAAGTAATTATACTGACTACTCCAGGGTTGATGGCCTTGTGAAGTGGAAAACCCATTCTCTAGTTCTTATAGAATGATTTGAACCTTGGGAATGGGATGGAGGCTCTCAGATAGAGGACTATGGATTGGAACCTCGTGATAATATTTGACAATGTGGCAATAGGTCTGATCTGATTTCATCATCATTTAAAAAAAATCATCTATTATTTTTCACTTTATGTTTCTGTGTGGGAGAAAACTGTTGAAATCCTTACTTAATGTATACTAAGCTGATCTTCTGTATATTAAGATAATCAAAAATGAATCTTGATGTGAATGGAAGGGGAGAGGGAGTGGGAAAGGGGAGGGTTGTGGGTGGGAGGGACATTATGGGGGGGAAGCCATTGTAATCCATAAGTCGTACTTTGGAAATTTATATTCATTAAATAAAAGTTAAAAAACAAAACAAAACAAAAAACAAAAAAAAAATATTTGACAATGTGCTCAATATGATACATCTAATTGCTTCGGAAGGATAAGCTTTTTTTGAATGTGTTTCAATCAGTGAAAGATGATAATAATTAAAAATTTGAACTTACACTTAAGCATTATGTTCTTGGAAGTAAAATCGATTGTTTATAGAAGACTTCTATAATCAACATTTTGTATTTGGTGATCTTCAGAAAACTGTTTCCTGAATTCTCTTTTTCCGCCTTAGGCTAATATTTGAATGTGGATGCAAGTACCAAGAAGACTTCTTTGCAATATAATTTATCTCTTACCAATCTCGTTTTTCTTTCAGTTATTATCAGATGCAACACAGCCTCTTGAAAGCCAGAATTTTTCTCCTGTGGTGCGAGATGTAAGTTATGAGAATTTCTTTCCACAGTTGTAGTTTTATCACTGTCATCCTGACTCTTTTCTTTCCTTTACCTATTCCTTCTCCTTGTTTCACTACATCCCTCACTTTTTCTACATTTGTATCAGTCATGAACTCCTGAAAGTAAAATTCGTGTTGTAATGAAATGTCTTGTGTTATATACACTTAGGCAGTGATTACATCCAATGGTACATTGACTGACAAATATAAATACATCCAGAAACTCCGGGAGGGCAGGTAAGTATTGTTCAAATCCTCTTGCTTTATACATTTATTCTTATGTTGGAGATGAGTATTTTTAATACTTTAATAGAATTCTTAAAATCATTAGATTTATACAACATGTAGATTTTGATGTCTGTAAATGTAGGAAATCTAAAAGTGACTGTTTGGAACTAATGTATGTTGTTTTCTCCTGAAGAGTATTATAGCATCATTTTGGCTATGTAATATCTTACTTGAGAGTACTCAAGAAGTCCATGAATTGTGAAATTAAAAGATAGGCTCATTTTTATGTAAAATTTTTTGAAGTCCATGAATAGATTCTTTTTTAAAAATAAGATTTCTTTTATTTATTGGAGAGGTAGAGTTACAGACAGTGAGAGGAAGAGACAGAGAGAATGGTCTTCCGTCTGCTGGTTCACTCCCCAGATGGCCGCAACAGCCGGAGCTGTGCCGATCCGAAGCCAGGAGCTTCCTCTGGGTCTTCCTATGTGGGTGCAGGGGCCCAAGGACTTGGGCTGTCTTCTACTGCTTTCCCAGGCCATAGCAGAGAGCTGGATGGGAAGAGGAACAGCCGGGACTAGAAACAGTGCCCATATGGGATGCCGGCACCACAGGCAGAGGATTAACCTACAGTGCCACAACACCGGCCCCTAGATTCTTTATAATATTCATTTTCTACGATCTTTTTGAAGATCCCACATATAAACTTGTGTATACTTGTGCAAACAAAAGTACAATAGTGTTATCTTTTTAGTAACTCCTTTTTCTTTAGCATTTTGTACATTGTCATAGTCTGTTCAAGAGACATTCTGGTCTAAGTTTCTAACAACAGAGTGCGCTACTAATTCCTTGGTATCATTTTCATGGTTTCATGTTGAAATTGGGGAATATTTTTTTAAAAAATGTAAGGCCCCTAACATGATTTTTAATCAGGTCCCTTGGCAAATAAAAAGTGAGACTGAGTTACTCAGTTGTGGGTAAGCCAAGCAAGCATCCAGATTCTGCACCTCCCTAGAGGGAGTCTATGGACTTAGAATACCTCAACGATGACAGCAGATTGTTCCTCGTTGTACAAAATCTAAAATGTGTAATGAGAACATTCATACAGGAAACTCCTGTGGAAGTTCTTATGGTTAGTAAAGGGATAAATTGTTGTTTCATGGTCAAGATTTTAGTTTGGTTTTGGGAAGGCAAGATTCTGCTATTTTTAAAAAAATCAAATTTTAATTACTTCTCCCCCCCCCCCTTTTTTTTTTGGAAACAGAGAACGTGCTCAGTCACTTTCAATGGACACCAAGAAAAAGGTCTTGGTTCTTGGGTCTGGCTATGTGTCTGAGCCTGTATTAGAATACCTGTCAAGAGACAGCAACATAGAAATAACAGTAGGTAAATACGCCCTAACTTTTTTTTTTTTATCTTTTATTTAATGAATATAAATTTCCAAAGTACGACTCATGTGTTACAATTAATACGCCCTAACTTTTGAAGAAGAAAAGCTAATTGGCATGTTCACCTTGTGAATTTTAGATGACGATTTTGTTTCTATGGAAAAAATGATTTTTTGTGATTTTTTGGAGATGTTAAGTGTGTGTGTTTTTTTTTTTTTTTTTTGCTCTGATCACTGGTATAAATCTTAAAGTTGGACTTTTTAAATTTTTGAAATAGGCTCTGATATGAAGAATCAAATTGAACAGTTGAGCAAGAAATATAATATTAATCCAGTGAGCATGAACATTGGTAAACAAGAAGAGAAGTTGGATTCCTTGGTGGCCACACAGGATCTTGTCATCAGGTATCTGTTAAGAATGAGTTCTGTGTATTTTGTTGTTTTTATTTCTCTTATCTTATTTTCCCTCCCCCTTTTTGTTCCCTCCTCTCTCTTCCCTCCCTCCCTTCCTTTCCCCTCCACTCCCCTTCCCTTCCCTCCCCTCCCCTCTTCTTCCCTCCATTCCCCTTCCCTTTTCATCTCTGATTAAAAAATTTTAAAAGCAGGATGCACCCAAAAAGTGCACAAAGGCCAGATGTATCACAATGTATTTTTATAAGTAAACCCTCTGTAAGCACCACCCACCTTCTATAATAGATTACCAGCAGTACTTCAGAAGCCCTTCTTATACCTCTCTCCATTATCTAACACCACCTCCAAAGGTAAACACTATCCTGGCTTCTAATATATAAAATAAGTGTTGCCCACTTTCAAACTTTATATAATTGGAATAATTCAGTACATCCTCATTTGTGGCTGCATTTTGTCATTCAACATTGACTGTGAGAATCATCTGTGTCATTGTTTATAATTATAAGTTTTTAATTTTTCTCTGCTGTGTAGTATTCCATTGCATGAATATACCATGAGTATTCATTTGAATATTGATAGATATTTAGTTGTTTTTGGCTATTATGAATTATTTTGTTACATGCATTTTAGTATTTATCTTTTGGTAATCATATACTTACATATCTGATAAGTATACCTAGAAGTACAACAGTTGGGTTATGAGGTATTTACGAATATTTATGTCCCATATATTTTAGTGTCTATCCCTTATACTTATATAATTTAAGTAAAATTGATAGATTCTCTAGCCTTATGAACACTTTCAGGCTTATTATAGGAAGAGATCTTGAAATAGAGTGTTTTCCACCCCTAATAACAATGAAGACTTCATTCTAGATACAGCACAAGAGGTTTTCAAATATCAAAGTGATAGGAATAGCCATTTATTCTTAGAATAAAATTTTTTTATAATCTTTTATTTGACAGGTAGAGTTATAGACAGAGAGAGAGAGAGAGAGACAGAGAGAAAGGTCTTCCTTCCGTTGGTTCACTCCCCAAATGGCTGCTACAGCCGGCACTGTACTGATCCGAAGCCAGGAGCCAGGTGTTTCTTCCTGGTCTCCCATGTGTGCAGGGGCCCAAGCACTTGGGCCATCCTCCACTGCCCTTCTGGGCCACAGCAGAGAGTTGGACTGGAAGAGGATCAACCGGGACTAGAACCTGGTGCCCAGATGGGATGCTGGCGCTGCAGGTGCAGGATTAACCAAGTGAGCCACAGCGCCAGCCCCTTAGAATACAGTTTTTACAAGATTAAAGGAATAAGTTACCTGCTCACTCAAAGTGACTGCTTAAAAGCTCTTAGATCAGATTGAAATTGTGTCTTTGGAGGTATCTCTGGAGGAAATCCTGTTAGTCCCACTTTGAAAAAAACAGACTTGAGAAAATAGACACAATTACTTGTGGGAACTTTTAAATTATCTCTTGATATCTTTAAATATGACTTTTTTGGGGTGCTTAAAATTTTGCTCAATTTATACAAATTTCATGTACATTATTATTCAGCAAAAATTGACTCTGACCAATAGACTTTGTCTGGCAGTGATACGACTATGAAAAAATCCTGATTAAGATAAAATGTCGTAACCTTCTATCTGAATAAAACAAAAACAATTTATCCTGCCATTCCTAGATATGTAAATATTTCATTGTTTTTTATGAAACAGAAAAAATCAAGCATAAAACAGATTTGGATTGAAATTTGTAGCAAAATATGACAAGACAAAGCAGTTATCTACTAATATGTGTAAATTTTAAAATTTAGCAAACTAGTGCTCTTTAGTAAGATTCAACATGAGCAAAATCTACCTTCCTTTTAAAGTTTTTCTTATTTGTGGCCTTTCTATACTTAGTAATGCCATTAAGCATTATTTTCTATGGTGTTCCTTAAATAATGTTTTAGAGAAGAGGAGAAAGCTGTTTCGATGTAAACTTTGTGATAGGGATCACAAAGACAAAATGAGTAAAGAAATGTTTCACAAAATATTTATGCGAAATTCTTATAGTTTTAATTTTTCACTTTTAATTTTCACGATCTAAATGCCTAGTACTTGATTTTGATGTATTTCTGAAAATTAGATTGTTATTTTGTGTATGTATTTCACAATTGACATTTCCAACCATTTAGATTAAGTTTGAGTCAATTAAGATAATTCAAAAGTTATGTCCCCTGTTGAGTGCTTGTTATATTGTATTCAAAATATTATAAACTCTAATTCCTTTGTCTAAAGCAGCCCCATTATTCAAAGTCCTATCATTCTAGTTCTCAGTGTATTGTTAGAACAGTGAAGATAATGTCAATGTTTTAAAATATTATTGGGTCTTGGGGCTGGTGCTGTGGCCTAGCAGGTAAAGCTACCGCCTGCAGTGCTGGCATCCCATATGGGTGCCGGTTCAAGTCCCAGTTGCTCCACTTCAATCCAGCTTTCCCCTGTGCCCTGGGAAAGCAGTAGAGGATGCTCACCACATGGATTTTAGCCAACTTCATAGCTTTTACACCAATCAAAATCATTAAAGCCCATCTCTTCCCTTGTCCCTTCGTCGAATCTCTACTATTTAATGTAACACGTAGGCCACCTTGAGTTAGTCTGGGATATAGGGAGGTAAAAGAAAGCAGTAGTGCTTGGGCTCCTGCACTCATGTGGGAGACCTGGAAGAATTTCCTGGCTCCTGGCTCCTGGCTTCTGAATGGCACAGCTCTGGCATTTTGGCCATCTGGGGAGTGAACCAGTAGATGGAAGGCCTCTCTCTCTCCCTCTCTCTCTTTGCCTCTGCCTTTCTGTAACTCTGCCTTTCAAATCAATAAATAAATCTTAAAAAATATTATTAGGTCTTAAATCTTCAGTGTGAAGATAAAAATCCCCACTTATTTTTTTTTTTCACGCCCCTCTCTGCTTTAATGTGCAGCAATCAAAGGAAAAGAAATTTCATCCCAGGGCGGGGAAAATCCCCACTTATTAAGATGATGGTGTTGGGGGCTGGAGCTGTTATGTAGCAGGCTAAGCCTCCATCTGTGGCACCAGTATCTGATGTGGGTGCCAGTTTGTGTTCTGGCTGCTCCTTTTTCAATCCAGTTCTTTGCTTGTGGCCTAGGAAAGCAGTAGAAGATGGCCCAAGTGCTTGGACCCCTATACCCATGTGGGAGACCAGAAGAAGAAGCTCCTGGCTCCTGGCCTTGGATTGGCCCAGCTCTGGCCGTTGTGGCCATTTAGAGAGTGAACCCATGGGTGGAATATCTTTCTCTGTGTCTCTCCCTTTATCTGTCCCTAACTCTGCCTCTTGAATGAAAAAAAAAAAAAATGATGATGTTGTACACTCTGTATTGATATCTTGATTCTAACAGTTTTGCAAATATTTTGCTCAATTGCTTTTAAATGGCTAGCAAATTTGGTAATAATAATTTTTGGTTAAAAAAAGCAAAAAACATAGAGATCAAGAGTTTCATAGGGTTGTTGATACATGTAAAATATGTATAGAATTTTGTTCTACGTGATAATAAATCTAAGTAGCAATACTGATCTATCAATCTGAGGAAGAAAAAATTCCCAAGAAGTAGTTTTATTTTGTTTTGTGTAAAATAGAGAAAATCTGAAATATGCAGCATGGATTTGGCAAATACAGTGATACAGTATGAGATCATTTTAAAATCAGTACTCATTTTTTGTCAGTGGTGTTATACTGCCTTACTAAATAGACTAATAGAATTTATATAGTGTCATGGAATTGACAGGCTATTTTATTATTCTCTGAGTCAAACATGGATACATTCACTTATGGTGATATTTATGAAAAGTATTTTGCAGGGGATTGTATGGTGTCAGCACCAAATTAACATGGCAAATCTAGCTTTTAGAAAACCCAGTTTGAGTTGAGTTTTATGAACAGCTTTATCTTTTTGCTCACCATGTGAATTTTAGCCGTTTTTCATAGCTTTTACACCAATCAATATCATTAAAGCCCATCTCTTCCCAGGTCCCTTTGTAGAATCTCTACTATTTAATGTAACACATAGGCCACCTTGAGCTAGTCTGGAACATGGGGAGGTAAAAAGTACAGCAAGCCTATTTTTTCAGTAGGAAACCCAAGACAGAAATCCATAGAAATATAAGGACAAATGGAATAAATTCCATTAAGTGGTGTGAAATAGCTAGACACCTGCTGAGGAAGGAGACCTGACTCTAGGGGAATCTGGGAAAGCTTTTTGGAGGAAAGTAACTTTTCGGGCATTTTTTAAAAAATTGTATAGGACTTGGATGGGAGTGGATGGATGTTATGAACTTCCCAAGTGGGAGGCGTCATAAAAGTCAAGATTCAGAGTTGAGAAAAGTAAAGGTTTTGAGTGGAGAATTACAATAGCTCCTTTAGTACCATACGTGATTTATGAAAGAAATTGAGGGAGGAAGTGGAAAGGCTGGGTGAGGGGCATTTGGAAGGGCTTTGGACTTGACATCAGGGTGAATATATCCTATAGTCCACAGGGAGTCCATTGGTCACTTCTGATAGAATCATTTAATTAGAACAGGGACTGGGAATTGAGCTTTAGCACAGGGTAAGGTACATTGGAAGGTTGGGTTGGAGAATAAGTTTCTGATTGGTTTTTGCCTCTGTCTTTAAGCTTGTTGCCTTATGTGTTGCATCCTCTTGTGGCCAAGGCATGCATCACAAACAAAGTTAACATGATCACTGCCAGCTACATCACACCAGCGCTAAAAGAATTGGAAAAGAGGTAAGTTTCAATCAATTTCAACAAAGGATATGAATCTATGGCATTGTTTTTAGTTTATATCCAATATTTCCTCTTGCTACCTCTTACAGTGTGGAAGATGCTGGTATCACAGTCATTGGTGAATTAGGTTTGGATCCTGGCCTTGATCATATGTTGGCAATGGAAACAATAGACAAGGCCAAGGAAGCAGGAGCCACGGTGAGCCCCCCTCCCTTTTTAAAAGATTTTATATTTGTATTTGAGAGTTAGAGTTACAGACAGAGACAGGGAGAGACAGAGAGAAGGGTCTTCAATCTGCTGGTTCACTAACCAAATGGCCACAATGGCTGGAAGTGAGCAGATTTGAAGCCAGAAGTGTCTTCCAGGTCTCTCACGTGGGTGCAGGGGCCCAAGCACTTGGGCCATCTTCTGCTGCTTTCCCAGGCCATTAGCAGAGAGCTAGATTGGAAGAGGAGCAGCTGGAATACAAACTGGAATACTATCTCTCTCTCTCTCTCTCTATATATATATATATCTCCCATATGGGATGCTGGTGCCCCAGGCAGAGGCATAGTCTCCTATGCTATAGCACCAGCCTCAGGGTGAGCCCCTTTATACCTAAAGATCTATTTATGAAAATATCCAGAAAGTCTAATTTTTTTAGATATAGAAATAATATTTCTGTAAATTTTATTAGTGATTCTGCTGTATTATAGTTCATAAATTGCCTAGAGATTCCAAATAAATTTCTTTAAAATGAAAAAATAGTTAAACATGTCCAAGTTTTAGGCAGCAACCACATTTTTGATAAACAGAAGCTACTATGATATATTGACTTAATAAAAATTTCAGATTTCTTTGGAGATTCTGTATTAAGGTTTGACTTTTAAAAGTGAGGGAGGGGGGCTGGTACTGTGGCACAGTGGGTTAAGCCACAGCCTGTAGTGCCAACATCCCATGTGGGTGCTGGTTCAAGTCCCAGTTACAGTATTTCAAATCCAGCTCCCTGTTAATGTGCCTGGGGAAACCGTGGAAGATGACCGGTGTGCCTAGGCCCCTCCACACATGTAGTAGACCTGGACAAAGCTCCTGGCTCCTGGTTTTAGCCTGGCCAGGCCCTGGCCATTGAAGCCATTGAGTAATGAACTTGAAGATGGAAGATCCCCCCCGACCCATAATGCTTTCAAAGAAAGAAAGAGAGAGAGAGAGGGAGGAAGGGAGGAAGGAAGAAAGAATCATTTTTAGAAAAATGACAGAGAAAAGCCTTTGAAATACCATTAATCTGTTGATGTATGAATATTTTACACATGACTACCATTGAATATGTAAATATGATGTTCAGATTAAATGTTTGAACTTTTTGAACATATGTCATCAAATATCTACATTGAGTACAAAAGTCAGTAGACTAAGCAGAATTGACCTAACACTGCCTTTTGAGGTAAATTTTTTCCTTTTAGTAGTTGTAAAATATAATTGTTATTTTATTGAATGCTACTTGAGTCTGAAGATGCATTTTTGAAAGCTTTAGTTACTTCAGGCAAGAAAAAAACTGACAAATTCACCTCATGTCATTGTCCTCAATTAACTACTTCGATTCATTATTCTTCTTAATTTGCTGATTCTTTTATTTACAGATTGAATCTTACGTTTCTTACTGTGGTGGGCTTCCAGCCCCAGAACATTCAGACAACCCTTTGAGATATAAATTCAGCTGGAGTCCAGTGGGAGTCTTGATGAACATAATGCAGCCTGCCACCTACCTACTCAATGGCAAGGTGAAGGGGACCATTGAAAGCTCCAGTGATTCAAACAGCCTAGAAAGTCCACACTCTTTCCCTGATATGAGGGCCCTGTGATAGTGGCTGTGCT